>NW_025813483.1:10207054-10807054 GCF_021976095.1 Xenia sp. Carnegie-2017
GTCAGACTTTCACTGACGCTATTTCTGGGATAGTCAAATTTATCCTTAGTTTCGTTTGTTTTGTTCTTTTCACAAAATCAAGGAATGTGACGTTTTATTATATCAATATGATATCCATAATGATATCCACAGTGATGTTTGTAATACCCGTGACATCCATAATGATACCCATGATACTTGTAATACCATGTAATACCCGTAAGAACTCAATCATTGTCACTTAGCAATCATTATCGCAGAAACGTTATCACACGGGCCGAAATGGCAATGCCGTTTGTCCTCTTTCAGGATCTTGCAGTTTTTTGCGTTTTTCAACACTTATTGGCGTTGCCAGCATCTGTTAGCATAAATTTGTAAATGTATGTGGCCTATTTTAGACATACATGATATTTTTCGTGCACAGACTTGTAAATAATGTTTTTCGTGCAAACACATGCAAACCAACGAGAAGTTTGGGAGAACTTGAGAGCAGATCAAAGCAAACCAGAGACCGTTTGAATAAACCATCAACGTAACACAAAAGTTTCGTATGAGACGTTGTAAAATCATTGAGGTTATAAATAATATTATTTTGCTATTCGCTAATATTATTTATAATCTCTATGTAAAAATTGCATACCACTTTACTTTGTCGTTTACGACGTGAAACTATACAATATGACAACGTGTACACGAAGGCAGACAAAATTTTTTGATAAAAACAAGGTAATTATCCTTAATATTTGCATCTCAAAGCGGAAGCAGAGGATTGGATAGCGAGACTTTTCACCCACGCCTATTTTACAAAATCAGAATTGTATCCTTCATTTCATTGATTTTTCCCTTCCTCATATAAACAAATGTGATGTTTGCATGAATTTATAGCTTAAATTTATGATATTCATAAGAACTGAACGATGACACACAGGAATCATTATTTAACAGGGATTGCCATCACACAGCAACTCTTATCACACAGGCCGAAATGGCAATGTCGTTTGTCCTCTGTCAGGGTCTTGTAGTTTGAATATTTTAACACGGTTAGTCTGTCCAACGTTACTGTTAAAATGATAATAAAAATTTTTAAGAACAAGCAATCTCAATTATCTTATTGATATGTAATCTTAAAACAAAAAACTTCACCCAACCGCAGGTAACATATGATAACCCTTTATATGTATATCTATGTTAGTCGTCAAATGTTTTTAGGGAGTCCACTAAAGTGAGCTAGTCACCAAATGATCTCATCATACCTATTAAGCCCAGGTTCTCAATGAAAGAATACATAGGTGCACTTGTCACGTGTTTTGAATAAATGTTACACGAAGTCGATCAACAACCAATCAACAATAGGAACTTAACTTAATCAGCAATTACAACTCATTTGAACGTATCAAAAAATTAAAGTCTGTTCTATTGGAGGGTTTCTTGAACGGTACAATTAAAAGAGCCCCACCTAAAAGCCCGCGTGGACAAAATGCCCATTAAAAACATGAACTCCAAACAATAGTATCATTACCAAGAACCTATTTGTAAGAAAATACTCATTCAACATAACCAAAACAGTACATGAACGAAGGAACTGTGCGATGTCATAAAAAGGGAATAAATACCTCATGTCTTGAGGAGTGAGCAGGATGAACTGTCTGTGATGCTGTTCCTTAGCCACTTTCATAATAGAATCCATACTAATTCTTCTGTTCACCATGTCCTAGGGAGAAAAATAGGACATTATAGGATTGTAATAAACTTAGAGAAACTAAACAAAAAAGTAATCACATCTAAGTCACAATGAAAAGATTTCCATCACATGACATGGAACAAAAAAGGAATACATGTAGAGAGGGTTCGTTAACTGCATGAGATATGAATTAAAGCATTTTTAAGAAGATATTGTGAAAAACATTAGGACGAGAATGAATTTGAGTTACATGCCAACATGTTCACAGAAGTTTGACAAAAAAAATTTAAATCAAGGACCATCAAAAGTCTGTCTTTATAAATTCAAGGACATTGTTTCGTTACGAATATTTAGAACTTTGTTAAGTTCAATTTTAAAAGTTCGTAATGAATTTACAACAAGTCAACTGAAGAAAAAGTTCATTAAACGGAAATTAAATTCCTGGTAATTTTGAACTTACCATAAAGACATCAAATTCATCAAGACACCTGAACGGTGCTTCCATAGCGTCCCAAAGTGCCATGATGAAAGATACTGTAGCAAAGGATCTTTCTCCACCAGAGAGAGATTTTGTGCTTTTATTATCACCTTTCTTTGCCTGATCAACGTCCACCTGCAGGGCGAAAAATCTTTCGTATTGCAATGGATGACTGGAAAACATTTCTTCATTTCGATAAATAAGAACGACAATATTTGCGAGCTGGTTACGCTACTAAGTACTAGAGTTTACGCGTATCATACGCAAAATATAGTAAGCAAGGCACTGTACTGTACACACAGTATACGTTTCCATCAGGGTAAACTTGTACTGTATATGAGCATAAATGTTATTAATTCCAACATTAAATAGTAAGCCCCCCAATCAAATTGTATGCTCCCCTAATCAATTTGTAAGCCCCCATTAATTTGTAAGCCCCCTCCTCAATCAAATTGTAAGACCAACCAAATCAAACTGTAAGCTTCCAATCAAATTGTATCATTCCCAAATACAATAATAGCAAATTCTTAAGCAGATCAACAATTAATCTATCACATTCGATGAGGCTATTTCCCAAATTTATCTAGTTTCAATATTTCCACACACGGCCAAAAGAAAAGAAGAAAGTCGGCTAAAATGCAGGACAGGCTTCATGCAAGGAAAAGGATGTTCATCCAAAGGCAGCCAACCAGTTATATAGTCAGTTGAATGTATACATACACCTACCAATAAATGTAACTCTTCTTTTTTGTGTTTCAGTTTCAATTTTCCGGAGTATCCACGTTGTGACAACATCATTTGAAATAGCATATTAGCTCGAAGAGTGATGAATTTTCTATATGAACTGTATGCGCATAATCGATCTTCAAGCATTCTTCCAAGTTTCTAAATAAAGTAATATGAATTGAGATGTATGTGACCATGTTTATAACATTGACATTTTATTGTCAAAATTTGTACTGCCATTTGCATTTACTTGTTTCCCCTTCTCGATCGTAACAAATAATCTCCATACACATAGGTAAACATTGGTGTTTCATGGCTCAAAATAACGCATTTTTGATTCATAACGTTTTAACTCTTGTAAATTAAGGGTAAAACGGTGTACTCTATAGTTGATCAAGGGGAAAAGATGTAAACTTTCATTGATAACGGAGATTGCAGAGCCCTGACAATCACATCCCCACTACATCCGTAAACACCTAACCTTACAAAAAGTTGCCATGCTTTTCATTGAAGCCTTCACATCATCCAAACGTTGCTTCGCTTCAGAAAACTGTCTAGTGATTACCTCAACTCTGCCACGGCTACAAAAGAATAGAAGTACAAAGACAAGTCTTTTGGGGGTAGATGAGAATCGCCAAAATATTTCAGTCAAAGTGACTTTCCCATGCTTAACTTAGGATTTATTACCAAACTGATGTTACGTAAGTAATGTTGTGCTACTAAACTTCATGTTAACAAAAGTAAAGTTTCCCCATAAAGTCATAACCTTTTGACTTCTACGTGATTCAACGCATTCAATTACTGTAATTTTCCGAAATACCTAAGCGAGCGCGCATGCTCAAGATCAACAAATCCACATTCGGAATTAATACATGTTTCGATAAACCAGAATAAGCATACCCGGCTGAAGAGCACTTACTTAATACTTGGTGGCAAGGAACCTCGTATAATATAGAGCTATCCCTGTGATACATCGTACAGCATGCTGACGTAATGACATTTTGATGGATGATTTTACCTTTGTTGTTCTGCTCTCAATCTCCTCTCAGCTTGTGAGATTTCACTTTCCAGACTCTTCACTGTTCTCTTGGTCTCAACACGTTCACAATATTCAGTAGCCATGCTTGCAGTTTTCTATAATAAATACATTTTATAAATAGGGAATCACCTTCCTTTGCTTTCATTAGTGACTATTCAGTGCCTCATGCTGGAACTTTGAGCGAGGACCTAAGAGCGATAATTTCTGTCTCCTGTGTGTTTTCTGCAAGCAATTTTCCTCTGATATTCTTACACGCTTATCATATCAGGTCAAGTTTCACACGCATATCATGACAAGACATTCTTACACGCTTATTGGGTTTACATGTTGTTGATGAAAAGCGACTTGGACTTTTGAGGATGTACTCAATCATTCGAGACTGTCGATCTCCAAAAAACGATAATAATGGAAATTTTTGAAGTTTTCTTTATAAAAAATAATGCGTTATAGAGCTTTCTTACTGGTGTCTAAAAGCCCAGGACTGAGGAAAGAATAAGCTGGTAAATGGCTTCGAAGGAAATAAGATACAAAAGGCATCATACCTGAGCATCTTCAGTTATACGTGCCAACTCGCCCTCGAGATGACCAATCTTCATTTGTAATTCATTCTTCTTGCCTTCGTAATGTTTGCGGTGGCTTTTGACTGTCGCTAACTCGCTTTCAATTGTATTCAAACGCAACTATAGGCGAAGAACGAGCGAGCTTTTATAGATATAAAGTGACAATGTGCATGGCCTTAACCCAACAGTATCGTAACATGTTTGTAGATATCGATTGCCCAGGTCACTCCTGTAAAGGAGTGTCAAGTCTGACATCACTCTCAAAACGACTATCGCTAAAAATGTCGGAACATCAGTCAACACAAACACTCCACGTCATGACTGCACATACTCGGACCATAAACATCTACAAACATGTTAATATAAGAAGCTAGTTTGTTTCAGTCAGGATTGTGATGAAAAAATTAAACATCGTAAAATGTTTGGATTGTTGGAAAAAGGTTTAAGATAAAACTTAAGCTTAAAATTATATTATATTACAATCAGGATACGAATTTGTGATTTTAAGATTAGGATTACCTTTGCTTACAATTAGGATAACAGAAATACAAAGACATGCATACCGTAAGTGGCTCGGCTTTTCCTATCACTTCTTGTATCTTTAATTTGTGTTCATTTGACTCCTTAGTTTTTTCCTCTAAAGTTTTCTTGACTTTCAAATATTCTTTCGATTTTGCGTCACTCTGTAAAATTATATATTTCCAGCATTGGGGAGATTGAATTTCATACACTTTCCAAACAAAGCGCCCAAAATGCAAGTATGTCGCAAACGGATTTTTCTACTTTCCAAACTACTATGATATGGAGACTCGGAACTGTCCATTCAACAAAACAATACATTGCAATTGTCTTTGCTTTATACCTGTGAGGTTAGTTTGTCAATTCTCTGAGTTAAGGTGTTTACATCTTCTTGCTTAAAGAACAAAAAATGTGGTGAATGAATAGATCGACAGAAAACATGCATACATGCATGTCAAGCTCTTCAATACCACTTAATGTGTATCAAACTGGAATGAAAGCGTTACTTTAGTAAGAACTTTGCAACTACAGCAGCAACTCTGTGTTTATCATATTATTGTAACGTAAATATCTTACCAAAACAGTGACATCTGGAAGAGCTTCTTCCTCGAACTGTTCGAGTTCAGTTACTTCCTACCGTAGAAAAAACCCAACATTTCCTACATGAACTTCAAGATACTCTAAACAAACTACATGTCTGTCCATCAAACTGTATAATATGGTAAGATGCAATAGTAATTTTTATAGTGTATACACTATCTTTCAATCTTTTGCAGTCATTCAAATGTTCAAGGCCTAAGCACATTAAGACATTATAACAAAAGGGATAATTCTATACCATGGTTCCTGCAAAAATAATCTCACCGTACGTGCAAGAATAACCTTACAGTATATCTACAAGGACAACCTTACAATGTCCTCAAGTATAATTTTACTCTACTTGCAAGAGTGATCTAATAGTACCTGCAATATCTTATTGTGTATTTCCTGATCTTTCAAACTCTTCATTTTACTTTTCTTCAACTCAGCTTGAAATTCCCTCAATTGCCTATTGTAATGATCAAGGTCACCTCGTAGCAGGTTGTACTTATCACTTTCTTCTGACAGCTGTTGCTCCACTCGACTGAAATGTTGATAAATCTCAAAAATTCAACTGAACAACGCAGCAAAACAAATTGAATAATACAGTTTTCCTCAAGGAATAGTCTTTCACTGAAGTGAGCGTTTGAGGAGCTAAACAGAACTACACCACGAAAAAATAACGAAGTCGGGATTTTAAATCCTGCACAGCATTTTTTAGTCGACGTACTAGCCATTTCTTTCTATAATTCATTTCAGTCATGATTTTCTCAGTAAATATAAAAGTATGACTAACTTTGACTACACAAGATGGCACATATGATTACTAACAGTAGATTAAGTAACGCAACAACACATATAAACAAGACTTACGTAAAGAGCTGCGTACCTTATTTGGTCATCGATATTTCCACGAAGATAGGTACTTCCGTTACCCGTGTAAGCATACGACTTCGCACTCCTTCCGCCAAATATTTGATCTCCATTTCCTGCAAACGCCTAAAAGAAAAGCAGGATAATCATGCAATGCTCCATTTACACAAGAGCAATTTCTTTGAAACTTTGTGCTCGACCATTTTTATTAGCTCGTGGAAACATAAACTACGGAGTCAATTTTGTGTCACTATCTTATTTTTGAAAAAACAGGCGTGCTTCTTCTAAAAAGATCTGTATAGACAAGTCAGAAGTTAAAAGAGATTAATTTATTATAATTATTTAGGATAATCGCATCACTTGTGTGTTTTCCGTGGGCTTCAGAAAAGCAACAGATAACTAACTCAGGGAAAGTGACAAAAAGTAAAAATATGTGCAGTTATTTATGTCAAGTGTCCCTCAGCTCGCCTCCAGCGCGACGACGCCAGGAGACGAGTCCCAAAGCCGTCTTCACATACACCACAATCATGCATGAAGTAATCTAATACTGTCATTGGTGACATAGTGTATAACTATGAGCGCAAGGATGGACTCATCATTGGGAGACTAGACCAAAGTTGAAAAAATAAGTATTTCTTAACGTTTGTACATTTCTGAAAAGAAACAATTTCATGAGTGAAGCAAAGAAGGTAAAATATACGAGCTCTGTGAACTTTTATACACTGCATAAAATATATTTGGAAAAACAATAAATGAGAAATGTTTCTAAAACATACCATTTTAGCTTTTTCAGGAGTACGATTGAACATTACGTCTCTGGCTTCTGCGGGATTCTCGATGAGCAAAACACATTCAGCACTAGTCTTAATATCGAGAATAGAGGAATTTTAATTTGTAATAAACAGATGTAACAATTTTAAGGATCAAAACATTTCTTTAGGGTAATGTGATGTATAACTTGAAAAAATAAAAGCGTTATAAATCATTAATACAAAGGATCGGTTCAACTCGCATTTACAATCCCTATTATCCTTATAAAATGTACCATAATCCCGCCAAAACCTCGTTTCAACCTTCGCAAAATTTCACACCTCCATACCATACTGGTGGCTTAAGTTTGTAGCTCCTGGGGGCACTACAAATTTCACTACCCCACCCCCCTCCTTCCCAGCTGAAATGCACGAAAATCCACCTAGTTGGATAGTCAAAAATAAAATATCAAAAACACACTTCATTAGAAAATGTTGAGTGAAGTAATCTATATTACCTGATCAACAATACAATTAAATATGACAGGATCATCAATCTGCAGAACATCCATGACTGTAGGATATGAACATCGCGGTTTCTAAATAGAAGCATTTTCAAATTAATAATATGATTTCATGTATATTTCACGAGGTGCAAATCAGTTACGATACCATTCAAAGAACGAGATTCTTCCTAAGGTTGTAACGTCATAAAATGATCTGGGGCCAGTTGCACGAAGCTTGGATAGTTTTATCCATTCGATATGAAAATTTTCGAAATTGTAAAAAGTTTTCGTATATTTCCGGTTACGACAGAGAAATTTTGTAATCTTAAAAGCAATATTTTATTTCAGCAGTAATTGCTCGGTTCAAATCTTATATTTTTCCTTTTCAGAGGCTTTTAAACGTTTGAAAAACTTTGCTATCCAATGGATAATGCTATCCAGTCTTCGCGCAACTGGCCCCAGCTGTATTATTGGAGGAGGCCCAAACGTATTTTCTGACATTTGATTATCTATCTCATCTTTCATTAAGCATATGAACAACTGCATAGAAATATAAAATACATTAAAACATACAATAGGTATAAACCATGCGCCCTAAAATATCTTAAATATATTATATATTATGTCTAAATAATTAAACTAAATATCCAAATATGTAAGGAGATACATTTAGCTCAATTGGAATAAGTAATTTCTACGTTAGAATTCAACTTACATTTCTTGATACATCATAAAAGCATCCTAAAGTGAAAACAAAACAAATCACCAACAATATAAGTGTAATGCGAAATGAATATAAAAATCTCTAGGATTTTGACGTCTTTCTTTTCAGGAAACTGTAAAAAGTCAAACACTGGGATTTTCTATTAAAACAATTAGACCTTGAAGATGCATTAGTGTTTAATGTATTTGAATGCTGATTGGTGTAAACAAATGTTCTGGCAAACCTGAAACCTGGAGACCACGACCTGAGGCATTCTGTTCGAGTCATATAATGTCTTCATAAGATTTCTTAGCACTGCTGCATCGTGTGTGTCTGTGCAACAAAAGGCGAAAGCCAGACCTTTTAAGCATGTTTCCACTGCAATCGCCCAGTTTTCCTGTTGAAGATTGATACGTGCACCTACATAACATTGCGACAACATACTTGATGCAATTTCTTCCCTTATGAGACACATTTGATGAAAGGAGTCTTATAGAGACACCGGACTGAAATAAATAATCAAGGGAATCAATTTTGTAAGTCAAATCATTCCTGATGAAAACACCAAACTATAAAGTATACAAAAGTTTCGATGTACAGATCACACCTGATATAATTCTATATGATAACACTAAAGTATATGAGAAGTTAAGAACTCATGTTTCAACATCAGATCACTACACATTAAGACACTAGATTGGAGTAAAAAGGACTCAAATTTCAACAAAAGATCACTCCTAATAAAGACACGACTGGAGTATTAAACGATCACAGTTTCAAATCAGATCATTACTGATGAAACACTAGATTGGTGTATATAAGAACTCGAGTTTCAACATCCCTGATGAGAACTTGAGATTGGAGTACATAAAGACTAATATATTAAAACCAGATCACTCCTGATGAGAACACTAAACTGAGGAATATAAGTACAAAAGTTTCAAGATCACTCCTAATGAAGACATTACACTGAAGTAAATTCGAACTCAAGTCTCAACATCAGAACTCGGGATTAGTGTACTCCAATACATACGACAACAAACAATATCCATGTACATACCAATTGGTCCCCTCGGTGGCTTATGAAAACTTCCTGATTTAACAGCAGTTTCAATCTTGAGTAAAAGTTCTGGTACTCTTCTACCAAAACGTTTTAAGGAATCTTTCCGACCCTCTCGGAGCTCATCAAGTCTTCTTGTTGTTTGATCCACGTTTTTCCTTGCATCGCTCACGTTATTTCTGAAAAATAAGAAAGCACACTTTATATTCGAAAAGACGAAGGCGATATAACAGACATGTGTATATTTAATGCATAATCTAATAACGAGATAAAGACAAACGCAAACAGATGCGAGACAGAAAAAGACACCATCTCATGGCGTGTTTAAGAAAACACTGTGTCATCACAAAATGATACTACTGTACATAAGTATTCACACTTCTGTATGTAAGTCCTCGTACTGCTGTAGGTAAGCACACATACTACTGTACATAAGTATTCATACTTCTGTATGTAAGTCCTCGTACTGCTGTAGGTAAGCATACATACTACTGTACATAAGTATTCATAGTTCTGTATGTAAGTCCTCGTACTGCTGTAGGTAAGCACACATACTACTGTACATAAGTATTCATACTTCTGTATGTAAGTCCTCGTACTGCTGTAGGTAAGCACGCATACTACTGTACATAAGTATTCATACTTCTGTATGTAAGTCCTCGTACTGCTGTAGGTAAGCATACATACTACTGTACATAAGTATTCATACTTCTGTATGTAAGTCCTCGTACTGCTGTAGGTGAGCATACATACTACTGTACATAAGTATTCATACTTCTGAATGCAAGTATTCATGCATTAAATTTAAGGAAATGTGCTATCACCGAGCATTCAACTAAACTTTACGCCAGGTAAGTTCATTTCAATAGTGCTTAGACCACCTTAGCTACGTATACACAGACAACCTTAGCTACACTTATATCACCTCAGCCATACTTAGACCACCTTAACTATATTCAGACCACCTTAGCTAAGTATACACAGACAACTTAGTTAAACTTATATCACTTCAGCCATACTTAGACCACCTTAACTATATTCAGACCACCTTAGCTACGTATACACAGACAACCTTATCTACACTTATATCACCCCAGCCATACTTACACCACTATATTTAGACCACCTTAGCTACGTATACACAGACAACCTTAGCTACACTTATATTACCTCAGCCATACTTAGACCACCTTAGCTCTACTTGATAAGCTAAATAGATGAATTTCAACTGATTTCTGAGAGTTCAATGTCAAATAGAGTAACACAATCTGCTACAATAAAATGATAACAAGCCGTTGTTTATCATGTGCGTAAGTCATTTATAAATTACCTTAACAGATACAACTGATCGTTTAAACGTGTCACATTGCCTTCAAGTTGGGTTTTATGATGATTCGTTGTATTTAGTTGAAACTGAGCGGATTGAAGCGCTTCCTTTTTCTCGCACAACCCTTTCCAGTCTCTCCGATTCAATGTCCCTCATTGCACTAAAATAGATATGAAGATAAAATGATACTAAATAAAGGATGATGAATGCGCGTAAAAAATTCAAGGATTGGTCACTTTGAAAAAAACAAGACTAGACTTGGACTGATTCCTCCCGTGGAGGCACCTGACAGGAGTAGGCAAGGACTGAAGTAGAAACAGATTAATTTATTATAATTATCTAGGATAACCACATCACTTGTGTGTTTTCCGTGGGTTTTCAAATTTAACAGATATGTAAGTGTAACTAACTCAGGGTAAGTGACAAAAAATAAAAATATATGCAGTTATTTATGTCAAGTATCCCTCAGCTCGCCTCCAGCGCGACGACGCCGGGAGACGAGTCCCAAAGGCGTCTTCACATACACCGAAATCATGCATGACGTAATCTAATACTATCATTGATGATGTAATGTATAACTATGAGCGCAAGGATGGATTCATCATTGGGAGACGAGACCTTGTTTGAAAAAATAAGTAATTCTTAACGTTTGTACATTTCTGAAAAGAAACAATTTAATAAAAAATGAAAACACTAGACTTGAGCATATAAGAACTTAAGTTGTAACATCTGATCACTTCTGATGAAATCACTAGACTGGAGTATATAATATGTCAAGTTTCAACATCAGATCACTCCTGATAAATACAATTGATTGGAGTATGTAAGGCCTTAAGTTTTAACATCAGATCATTTAAGATGAAGACACTAGACTGGAGCATATAAGAACTTAAGTTATAACATCCGATCATTTCTGACGAAGAATCGACAACGAAATACGAAAGGTCTCGAGCTTCAAGATAAAATCGCTCATGGCGAAAACACTCGACATCAATGTATAAAGAAGGAGAACATATTGAGGAAAAACAGACAATACAATGAAATATATAAATACACAACTACGTATATCTAAACAAATAGAGATCATAAACTTGTATCCCGTCCAAGATGCCCAATTATTCTTGACAGGTGTCTTAGTCAGCAGCCAATATTGATGGCCATGATGGCAAGGAGAGCCAACAGCACACCAACTTTTAATGAACATACGTAACTATATTTAATTACTTACTTCGATGTGATGTCCGCTATTCGTCGCTCTAATTCATGTTTCTCTTGCTGCGTGTTTTCCAACTCTTTCTCGGACTTCTTCATATCATTCTGAAAATTTATGTGTTGAACAATTTTAAAATATCGTGAATGGTTGCATTAAGAGCAACAGGATTAAAAGAATTAAACGATGACCCAAAAATTTAAGTTCAGGATCGGATTTTCGATTTACACCGCTCGTGTGATTTGACATCGGCCGTCAATCAAGAGTATGTAGACCTCGCAGTAGGTAGGTTGCACTGTGCCTTTAAGTCTACTTAGTTAATCTGTAGTTTTGGACCCGAATATATGAATGAATGACATTCTTTGAATACCTTCTGCAGAGAAAGACCGTGTTGGCGAAACGTTCACATGATTCTTATTATAAAAATACTGAAAAAATTTGCGTCAGTTGAAAAATAACCATGATTCAATATAAGTAGCAATTGTTGTAACATTAATCAATTTAAATGTTAATTAGAACGTAATACTATAAATAGAGAACAGTTAGAAATTAGTATAAGAACATTTACAGACAGATACAACGTAGACTATTTAATCTCAAATCACACAGCAGCAAATGCAGGATAGTGTGAAATATACATTTACAAATTCATAGTTAAAAATAATAAAATATAGACAAAGTTAAAATGTACTATGATGCATTATATAAAACAAAACATGCTATAGTAAAAGAACAGAAAAAACGCCGTGTCTTTATGAATAGTTTTATTAGCAATGATTGCCCGAGTCATATGATTAAGCTATTAAGTTTATTATGAAGGGCAGATTATCCAGTAGGCTAAGTCGAGACCCGTATCGAGAGGCTCTTTGTATATAGACATATTAAGATTTGGACGTTTTTGCTATTCCTGGCTAGCTAAATGTGCTTAACTTAGATCATTTATGCTGTTGAAAACCTTACGAGCAATTGGATGCAGAGGAAAAATGGCTTTCCTACTATCTACTGTTCAAATGCGCAATGCTCAGAACTCGTAAAGTATTGACTTTTCCCATTTCCCTGACCATGTCAATTATTTTCTAAATTTCGTTCGAACTTTAAAATGAAATTTTCCCCACTTTTTACCCTAAGGGAGTACAAACAGGAAATGCAAAAGTAAAGGAAAACGGACGTTAGTTGGAGGAATAGATATCGCTTAAAGGCCACAACTTTCTTTTGATTCTCTCTTCTTCACAGTATACTCCCACTTCCTGCAGGTAGTATCCATTCCTTTACCATTTAAGCAAACCCACATGGTTGGCTCTTTTTGGGATGGCACCCTTATACCGGAAATCTTTGCCTTAAAATTCAAGATCAATCCGGAGGTACCAGCCCTTGAAACTACTCGAAGGTAGGGACCACTTCGGTTTTTCACCGGAGAGGGCCGAAAAATGACCAAGTTTAATTAGTAGTCCGCCGCTATTTATTATACGGATTTATTAGAATAGAGACATTGTCGTGGTGACAATGGTTTTAAAAATCGCAATGCATTTGCCATCACATTAAAACAATTTTTTCAAAAACAAATTACTTTACCAGATGAGATCGAGCTTTATGTTTCATTAGCTTCATTTCACCATTTATCGCTTCTTGCTTAATCGTTAGCTCATCACTTAACGTAGATATTTCAGACAGTTCATTTTAACTTGGCCCCATTCCTCTTCCAATCCTGCTTCTTTTCCTATAACAATCAGATGTTTCGAGATAATTGAGCTTACACACCTCAAGCTTTCTTCATCACATGTCATCTAAATCACACGTATCCAAATACTATTACGTACATCAATTCGAGTAATTGGAAGAACTCGTCGAAATAAGAGCACTTCACTTTTATATTTCTTTTAAAACTTGTATTCACTTCGAAGATAGTATGTACCTGACATTCTTCAATTTTTCCTGGTATTTTGGAAGTCTTTCCTTCTCAGATTTTATCTTTCCTGTAATTGGTTTCATTTCCTGAGGAAAGTGAAAAATTACAATCGGTTGGCATTCAATCTTTTACTTATGAAAGGGGTAAATTTTTCCAAATTTTTGCTCGTCAACCCAACAATACTCGAAAACTATCAACTGCAGGGCGTTGTCATTTCGTGATAAAGATGTCCTATAAGTTACTTGAGCTAAAATGTACAATAAACACTAATTCAAACCTTTTCTTTTTCCATAACTTGTGCCCAAGCTATTTCCTTCTTCAGATCCTCGATCTTTACCTCGAGGACCTTTAACTGCTCCAGATCACGATATTTTTCTTGGAGTTGTCGAACTTCCTTTTCCATCTCAGGAATTGTCTAGTAGAATGTTTATCTTTCAACTAAAGCGTACACAATCACAAATTTCTCAGGCAATTTGGACAAATTAAAACAAAGACAATTTTTAAAAATTTGCTTCCGACTTCCGCTGGGCCTTTCAAATTCACCTTCAACAGAACAAACAATCACACTTTCCACGCAATCTACCCCAATCCCACGACATCTGAACTCCGCTCCCACGTTAGCCAGCCACACGAGGTCTGCAAGACAAGATCACAAACCTCTTTCTTTTTCTGCAATGTTAAAGACATAATCTTCTGATGTTCTTTAATAACAACGTAATCGTTGCTCATTTGCTCCAGTTGTGTCGCCTTTAGAAAGAACTGTAAAAGGATAAGAAAAACTACATCAATTAGGCATCATCATATGGGTTAGGATGTGAGCCTTGTACGAACACAACAATTGGTGATTTTTTCAGGTTAAGCAAATATAAATGTCTTCGTTCCCCTCTTCTAAAACATTTTCTATTTGGGTTATTATCTCTCCGATATCGAGAACAGACTGGGATGCCATTTACTTGATATTCACACTTATCATAAAAGTTAGGGAGTGCAAAATAGCTGATTCTCATGATTATTGGAACAATGAAACAAGTGTGAAACAGGTAATTAAACAAGTGTGAAACCGGTTTGATGTATTGAAACTCTGCCTAACGTGAACGAATAAGTTTATTTGCCATCACCTGTAATCACCATTCCCTCCCCGCAATAAATCCTTTGGCAAACTATCAATTTTGAAGATAAATTTTATACAAAATACAATTTAATAAATTTTTACCAGTGGCGAAACCAGCCAGAACTATTTATTACTCATACAATGGAAATTTTTCAGCAAAATTATAATTTATTTCTTTAGAAAATGAATAACGATCATTGTTTTTCAGTGAACGATATTAGCGCTGGAGGAGATAAGGAGATAAAAACCTGGCTGGCTTCCCAACTGGTTTTAATACATACTTTGTATTTCTTTTTCGGATCAGATGCGTACAAAAAGTTCCTGCTGGTGTCTTGATTCAAAATTGAAACTGGATTATCGATCTAAGTCAACATTATGAAATATAAATGATAAGAGACATTACATGTTTGTATAAGTAGATCTTCCGGATTAGTGAAGACCTGAGAAGGAATGTTGATTTGACTCTGAAGATGACTACCGCTAAGGTTGTCGAAACGTCAGTCAACAACAACAAAAACAATCCTTCTCAGGACTATACCAGCCTGGACGATCTACATTTACAAACATGTAATGTTGACTAACGTTTCGACAACCTTAGCGGTAGTCATCTTTAGAGTCAAGAGTCATCCTCACTGAAGATGACTACCGCTAAGGTTGTCGAAACGTCAGTCAACATCAGCATCAACATCTAAAGTCCTCGGGTCTTTACTAACATGGACGATCTATATCTACGAACATGTAAAGATACTCCCGGGTTCAAACCATTTACTTTATCATGGATAAGAGACATTAATACATGAAACGTAAGTGCTGTTGTGGATCCAGCGTTAGGAAAGATAACTTACAACAGCTCTTACTAAGATGAAGATACATTCAAATACTTTCACAGTTTGAATGGTTCGACTGGTTGAATTATATTCTTTGGAGATTCATCAACATTGGCACTGTTTTAAAGTTGAAATTTGAGTAGCGTATCGATGTTATCGTCATGCTTGATGACTATTATGATATTGCTTTGATTTTGTGTACATTTAGCTTTTATACAACCTGAAATGATTTTTTTTATTCCGAAAAAATGTTGCTCAAACACGAATTTACCAAAATAATACGATAGAAAAGTACATAAGCTAGAATTAATCACTGATATTTATGTATTGATCCGCTAAACAATGAAAGTGCAGGCTTTGCTTGCGGTGTGTGCCCACGGCATTTGTGTCAGCGGGTAAACGTTATTGAATCTTGAGTAACTATCATAAAACTTTACTTTGTTGTTTATGTTTGGTTCATTTTGTTGATCAAAATTTAAAAATTATGTGGTGCTTTTTTTATTGTATTTATCACGATATTCGATATCGTGATAATTTCTAAAATGACCATGAGCTGATTTTTGATTATCGCCCAACCCTGGAAGCAATACATATCGTTATTACCAAATTTTGAAACAAATTTACTTTGTTGGAGTGAAGTTCTCAAACCAAAACCCACCTGAATGTTAAACTGGTCGAGTATATGACTTAGCTCGTTCTTTTTCTGACAAACGACGTTTCCTATGTACGTAGAAAAGTCATTATGACATTTTACGTCACGCATGAGAAAGTCATACACGACGAAATATTTTAAATCAGAAATATGGGAAAATGGTTTGGCCGGTAATCCTCCTTTCGCACCATTGCTTATGAGAAATTACGTCTAAAAGAGTACACTACAAATCATGTATAATGCATTGGTCTAGAATACTGTAGACAGACATCTGAGCCCTGGAGAAATTCTTTAGTGAGGCAAGCAGCTTTCTTGAAAAGTGGTTTTTCCGCAATGATATACATTTGGAGAATTAATTGTCTAGGTTTGGTTTTTAAAATGTTCCATAGGATTAACTTAATTTTGATCGAGAGTTTCGATTTTTGCTTCCTCTCAAGATGACGTCTTTGCCTCACCTTGACACGGTAGTTAGTCATCTAGGAGATTGGGTTCTAAATCATTGGTAATTGTGACATTTTTACTCACGTAGGCTATATCTTACACAATATATGTATGTCAATATTGTATAGACACATGTCTGACTTTTTTTGTTCAAATTTATTCCAATACATGATTGAGAGTGTTTTGGAAGTGTGCTAATTAAACATTAGGTTGGCATGGCTCTTGCGCCTGCTCTAGCGAAGGTTGGGGAAGATGTGTACCACTTAGTAAGTTCACACCTGAAATAATTATACCATAGCTCACCTTTAGCATCGCATATTTTATACGATCCAGCACCATCGCTGTTTATTCTCCGTTCGACAATAATGCGGGGCCCATACTCGCTGGGTTTGTACGCATCTCGACCACCATTCTTCAGCTTAATTTTAATCACAGCAGAACTGAAAAAGAAAGACGAGTTGAACGGGAGCCTGTACTTTTCACGAGGCAAAAACAAGGACCTGTTTGCATAAGCCAGGATAACTGGGATCTAGTTGAGCTTAGAAAATTAATTGTATTGGATGCATGACCTCTGGTAGTAATTAGCCTACTATTGGTGTTGTATGACATAACTCTAAAACTATTTAGTAGAATCATTGCCTTCACCATTGATTGTCTTTAGCTTGTTGGCTATACTCGAAGTTTGAGTCAATACACATCATAATTGCACTGCGTACTGCTATCTAGCAGACATATTTAAGTATTTCTTCTATTTTTATCAACTTATTCATCTTTTTTCCCTCGTGGTTTCAACATAAATTCGACTGTACATTGAGATCAGTATGACAGGTGCCAGACGAGTGGTAAAGTGGGCTCCTTATAACTACTTCAAAAGAAATCATGTCCACTTGCCAATAGCCATATTTTATAGCCTACCTTCAACACTTAGCCTTATTGTATTCATAAATACATATTATGAGCCTTATCCTGCATTAGTTAATGATTACAATCATATCAAAATCATATCATATCTCACTAAATCTAGACTGACAAAGATCATATAAAAAGTCCTCAAGATGACATTTCACCTGCATTTATCTTTAATAAAACCTTTCAAAGAATTTCCTCGGTTTGTGCTGGCCTTTCCACCCAATCCAACAACTATGGCTGTCATGATTGCACTCTTACCACCTGAAAATATG
Organism: Xenia sp. Carnegie-2017; assembly: GCF_021976095.1. Lineage (NCBI taxonomy): Eukaryota > Metazoa > Cnidaria > Anthozoa > Malacalcyonacea > Xeniidae > Xenia > Xenia sp. Carnegie-2017. The sequence continues at coordinate 10,225,162 of NW_025813483.1, forward strand.
AAACTTTCATCTAAAGTTTAACGAGCATTGCATTTCAAAAGGTACATATGTAACTGCAAAATTAAGGAAATTCTTAAAAATTAAAACAGACTGGGATAAGGTTACCATGGATACAAATGAACTTATCATGGGTCATTGGAACTATAATAGCTCGAGATGCATTTTATTATAACTTGAAATGTGCCCATGTACAAACATGTGGGTAGAAACATTAAAAAAATTTCAAAATATATTTCAAACTAGTGCACTTCTCAGAAAAAATTCCACACATGGCTATGCAAAGACAAACACCATAAACATTTGTGAAGCAAAACTTTTATCAGAAAAATTTGCTATTTGTAAGGATTTAATACTCCCAACAACTGACAAAGAAAGCTATAAAACATAGAGAAACTAACTAAACAAATATACTTCCATAATATCTATATAACAGCACACTTTCTTCAATTGTCACCAATAAGACAGCTATAATACATAATATACCTCAACCATCCCTACATATCTCCATAATACCTATATCACAATAGGACACTAACCACCATTGCCACCAATAAGACAGTTGACACCCATAATGAACCTTGTTCATTCCTACATGTCTCCATAATACCTTAAGTGCACGGCACCCTAATTTCCATTGACTTTGTGACAATTAATAAGACAGTAATGAAATACATAATGTACCACAACTATTCCAATGAAACTCCAAAACAACAATCACTTTCATCACTACTAACAATAAGACAGCTGAAACACATAATAAACCCTTACCAATCCTACATATCCTCATATTAACTATGTTAAATTGCACACTTACTTCCATTACGACCAATTATAAAGTTAACGTTAGAGGACAATGGTACCGTTAGATGAGAATGACACATAAAGTTTTGCAAAACAATTTCTTCAATAATCCCATTTTCAGCCTCAATCTATAAAGCAGTGAAGAAATTGGTAGAATTTTTGGCAAGATGACAATTGAAGCTGGCAGGGTAAATATATTAAAAATAGATAGCTTACATTCTGTTCTGAAATAAAACCTGGGTTCTGTGAACAATTGTCATCACAATCACTGTCGGACGACTGAATACCATCATCGACCTGATTATTTTCAACATGAACATCATTTTCCTCGTCACTTTCAAGAATACGCGAACGCTTTGAACCAAATCTGTCGCTATCTTCGCTCTTACTCTTTCTCTTTGACATTTTTATGAAGCTTCTATGAGAATTTTAGCCAGAAAACTACGAAAATTCCCGAATTGTTGTCGTTTTCAAGACATGTTGAAAATTTTGAATCCTTCGCATGGAGGCGCGCGCATTTCATTGAGCTCCATTTCAATGGCGCATTTATGAAACACGACCAATGAGCATTGAGTTCTATACGACCTGGAGGGGAAACGTCAACAAAATTAGTATAAATTATTAGCGCGCGGCCGCGTGGTCAAAAACATGGCGGATTTTGGTTGTCAAAGTCAGCGGAAAGACGCGGGCTCATAAAATAAAATTTTTTTCGCCCACCCGGATTTGACAACCACAATTGCGATTATAGAAAATATCAATGCCAAGCACAAAACTTTTAGAAATTTTATCTTTAAAACATGCTGCAAACTTGTTTGGTATACGGATGCTGAAGTAATGCCAGAAAAGGAAACATTTCATGACACCGGTAAGCAACGTAAGATTGTTTACTATTTAAAGTGTTCAGTGTTTTGTTTTAAGTCAATACTTGAAGTGTGATGGCTTATATTTTGTGAATGTTTTTACTCCTAAGTTATAATTTAAGTTATGTTTATCCAGTCTTATTTGTTCTTTACTTAATCGATTGCTAGACGAGGCAAAGCAACCAGTTGTTGTAGAGATATGCATATCTTAAAACTCCTTGTTTCAACTGAGTTGAAATGGAGGATTTTTTCATGATATTTTTCTGAAAATATGAAGCAAATATTAAGGACAGAGCTGTATTGGAAGCAAATGCAGTGCAGGATTAATTAATGAGCTCTTTGGTACATGTCGTACAATAAAAATTACCTGTATTAAACAGCTAGCCTGGACAATTTGACAGATTTGGACAAGCATGATGATGATGTGTAAAGGTTTGCTTTATGCTAAAAGTTTTATAAATGCCATATGGTGTTTCTGTAAATGAATTGTTTGTTACACAGTGTAGTAAACAGGTTAGTACATCAAAATCAAGATAAAACTACTTTGTTCAATAATGTGCCAAATTTTGCTCCTACCTTGAAATATTTGCTCAAGAAAAGCTTATCATGACATGCATGAAACATTAAATACAGTACTGCATCATCTGACAAAATCCATACATTTTTCAATTCCAGGTGATTAAAAATTCACATAAGATGCATTGGTTGCAATGAAGTTGAATGTGGAAGAAGCAAAAATTGATGGCAAAGAACTTTTTATGTCTTTTGAAGAATTACGATATCATTTAAAAGAATAAGAGTAGCAATCTAGTAAAAGAAGCCACATCTGTCTTCAACATGAGACTTTTCCAATTATGTATAGTTACTTTGTACAAAATACTATTTTAGATAAACTTGATTTTTAAGTCATTCACTGATATTTTTACCAAAAGACAAAAAGAAAAATTCAAAGGCATAATGTAAAATTCAAAAATTTGTCAAGTTGTTTGAACCTAGAAAAATTAGTATAGGTAACTGTAATTTGTAAGGACACAAAAGAAAAGTAGTGCAAGAAGGTTAGCATTTTGAGAATTAATAAGTTCTTGACATACATTACACAAGGCCATAATATTATAAATAATGTCTGTATAATAACAATTATACAACATGCTAAATATCTTCACCTACATTATAATTATTTAAACAGGTTTGCCTTCATGCAGCAATAAGAAAAGTGTTATGTCAGAGAAACCAATGCACTTGATTTAAGAAATAGTATTTTCAATGGGAAATTAATGTAGTTCTGTTCAGTAGTAGATCCATGGTTGTCAATAACAATCCAGTTTCTAATATCTTGGCTTAAAACAGAATCAGCAACATGATTATAGAATTTCTGAATTTCGTTCTTTTGCTCTCCTAGTTCAAGATATTTTCCTCATAAGTTCTCAGTAGATTTATCAGAATATCATAATACTTTATAAGACACCCAGAATCAATCCTACCAAAAAAAACTCAAAACAATTACATACCTACTTATAATATATTTCCAGTCGACTTAAGTCGTAGGGGTAAGCTAACTTTTCTAACTCCTTTTCGACATTTTAACTAAGATTTACCCATCTATTCAAGAAAGACAGTTGCACCAAGCTGTTCACAAACAGTCAAAAACACAAGTAATGCGCATGGGATTATGCATTAAAGCTTAACAACACATTAACAGTGTAAAGATTGCCGTTTGATATTTATTTCTAATATAGCTAAAGCATTACTTGACAAAATATACGTTATTTTACAGTAGATTTACCTCATTTAAATGTGTGTGTTTATTTCACAAAAATCTTAAGCATTATTTTCAATATTTTATGCTTACGGCATCGTGGTTGTTTTCGCTGGTTGTCATTACTATGAGCAGTAATAGAGATCCGTTTCGGGAGGGAGCGAATGTTAAAAATTTTTCTCAAAGTGGAAGTTTTGACAACCAAAATCCGCCATTACCGCCATGTTTTTGACCACGAGGCCCAGGCCCCTTTGCCCCTCCAGGTCTTTTAGAGCTCAATGCCAATGAGCGCGCAAAAACGGCAAATTTTCATATACTAGTTTTCAGGCTCCCCCATCGCTATACAAAAAAGTGGTACGCAGTGCGTACTAAATTCCACATCTTCAACGTGGAAATGAGTTACAACTTTCATATTGTTGATATGCAATGAAGCCTGATATTAACGTTGGTCGTGGAAATAATAACGCTCAATTTTACTGTCCCTAATGTCGGGGTGAATCATTTTAACTGCATTAGAATTTTTGACCTAATCAAATTTTGGTTGGACTACATTTCAAATGATTCTGTTCCTCTTAGACCCTAAATAGTAACAAACAATGGTAATTAGTGGGGAGGGAATTCTATATGCATGTTTTCCTGATTACTTTCTTTTGCTGTGACTAGGAGAATATGAATATTTGCCCCGAGAGTTATCGACGTTCCAGAGCCCCAGCTCATCAACAAGCAACTACAGAAATTCTACTGGATAAAAATATACAAGCAAGTTTCACCTTGATCTCTTAGTTCTACTCGTAAGATAGTGCAATGCAAGAGCGATCCAAGCATCAGTATGTTGTATAACACAGCTTGGCGTTGGCAACCACAGTAATCGAGAGAAAATATTTTAAAACTCAAGTCAATAACAGCAAGAATTGATTTCTACGGAACCGAACGAAGAAAAGAATGCTTAAACGAATCCCTCCCACAACTTCCACCTCAAAAAAAGTAATCATCGAGTTGGCTGAGTCACTGCTTCTACTGAAAGCCCTTTAACGTACGGGAAACATGTACCATAAAAAGTATGATTGACAAACTTGCTTTGTAATGACCTTATACTAAAAGAATCCAAACAAATCATAATGAAAGAATCAGTCAGACTTTCGACAAACGAAAAAAGTGCTTCACATTTCTTATAGAACTACATGCGGCATAATACTGCGTAAAAAAGATTAAGTTTACAAAATCGTTGGAAGTGATTAATACCCAAGGCAGTTATAGCTGTGTTAAGTATCCTTTCCGAAGTTATATCCTTCTTAACGTCTACTCATATACATATTGCAGGAACACGAATTAAACCTTGCGAAGCTTAAAATTACATAATAAGTATATTTATGGTGTACGTACGGAACACCTATTTTTTCGTTTGTGTCTTATTTTGAGTTCAAGCTCCAGTTGTAAGACATGTGGGTGAGTTTGAAATCACCAGTTACAAGCAGTTCGGCAAGATCTTTCTTTTTTTGACACTCGCCCATGTGATCGTAAACCCATAGTACTACCTGAAACAGATGAAAGCAATTGAACATACAAAAAACAATACGACCAGTTGGTGGACAAAAAAGTAGCCCCTATAAAAATGATTTGTCATCGATAAATTGGGGGGGGGAGGGGTCATATTTGTGTTGCATGTTATAATCAAAGGAACTTAACACTGTTCTATGGCGAAATACATTCGTTTTATGTCTACATACTGTTCTATGGCGAAATACACCCAATTATCGATCTTCTTACGCCCATGTATAAGTGGATGTAAATAAAAACTGATTCATTTTAGTCTACACATAAATATTGCAAATGAAAGCTTACAAGAAGCATTTATTGCTAAAATAATAAACAACTATATTTTTGTGGTATTTAGAGTTCTCACAAACAACCAGGTGAAATATTACACGCAACTTTATGTCTGTGCTGCTTACATTGCTATTATAAAATCCAAGGGACTGTCAACAGAACTAAAATGTTTTTTATAAACAGTATCGTGACTGACGTAGGAAAGATACATGCATGAAAACGAATGCATTTCGCCATAGAACGTTCGTTCTTTAAGCGAAATTTCGATTGATAACCTTAACAGAACAGGAGCATGACGTCAACAAGTAGCCTGGTAAATACTATGGCCAAATTAATTGTGAGATTATAGCTGACGATTGTCTACATTACATGCTTGTTTCAATTATTCTTCAACGGTCAGCCTTCGTTTCTACAGAATTTCTCAAAGAATCTATAGCTTAATAAGGAAGGCTACCGCCTTTGCCCACTCCCGTAAATTGTAAATACCATAAATCTTTTGGACTTTTATTGCCGCTAGACTCCAAAGCCGGAAGGCCTGGGAACTATATGCCATCTCACGACAAAATATTGACGGGATAAATTTGACAGGTGGCTTGAAATTATCATTTAATCTAAGCCCCCCCCTGTCCCTGATATAAACCTTTTTAATGCCTTTCAGTTCCAAGCAATCTGACAACAACGCTACCTCATTTTTGTCATAGCCGAAATCTTCTTTGTACCATTTGAATATCATGCTTAGCTTGACCTAAATGACAAATCACAGTAAGACAATGTTTTTTTTTGTATATTTGAGGAATGTAGATAATATTGGGGGAATGTAGAACTTTGAAAATTTTGAACGAAACTAAACCTCTCTTTTTCCGGAATGATTTGACAGCCATCGTCCCTCGAGAAACGCTTCTCCTGCCAATTTCATTTCTTCGTAAATGTCCTAAAGATTTACGATAAAAAAAAACAGACTTCCCGTATAATATATACGCAAAGAGTTAAGCGAAATTTCATACTGCAGTCAATGCTTTAGAAAAACAAAGTGCATCAAGCTGTTAGGAAAAACGGTGTAAGAAAAGGAAAAACGCTACGGCTACGCTGAAACGCGTTTTAGTCATTCGTGGTCTTGGAAAATTAACAGGAGTAATTAAAATTTTCGCGCCAGTTCAAATCTCGTCTAACCCCCCAGGTTTTTCGAGTGCGTATAACCATGTCCACACACATACCAAGAGCAACTAATTAAACCAACGTAAATATATAGCAAACAATATATATGACCCATTAAATATAAAGGATACCCCAGTCCCTTAGAAAAACTTAGTAGACTACCTGTGGTGTGTATGTCTTGATGGGAGGGCAGCTTTTCGCACCGCATACCAAAGCGAAATGTATCAACGGCTCGGGCTCCTGTAGAGCGAACGCTAAACGAGGATCCGTTTTCGAGAAAGGCCGGAAGAATGACGCGACCGGCCTGCGATTGGCCCGCAATATTCCACTTTCGATCTCGTGCAGCGAATACTTGTGCCCACCGATAATGTAACTAACAACGTTGAAGAACTAAAAAATGAAATTGGCACACGTTGTTAACATCAAAGAACTTCAAGATGATGCTTTTAATCCTCCTAATGTACGGCAAAAAAAACATTTGGCCCACATTAGATGCGTGACCCATTTGAAAGGAGCCCGCTGTCTATTGTATTATAATCATAATTAGATAGGAACGAGAGACAGCCCCTACACTGTATACAGGCAACAAAAAATTTGTAAGACCGAAGCATCACAGTTATTGCTAATTAGTAATGCCACTCCTTTTGCCTATTTCTCCTAAATCAGTAATCACAATGCATTGAATAGAGAAAAGACAGCATTACCCTATATCTCTGCATTAAGCTGACGGGGGGTCCATTTACGACATTTGCATGAATGACAAGAGCATTGTAAGTGTTGATAAAGAAAGCCAACTTCTCTTCTTTGGTCAATTCTTCAAGTTGAACTCTCTTCAACTCAGCAGTATGATTCACGTACGCTTTGAACTCTGAGCTGTACTTCATAGCCGTGTAATCAACGCCCTGAAGGAAAGCAAAAACTTAATGAATAGTAAACTAAGTCAATAAAAGTATGAGAACTAAGATACTCAAGCCAACCAAGAAGCTGGCGATCGTTAATTTCCTCCAGTCTCTCTTCATCGTCACACTTTCCGATTATCACTTCAAAGATAAAATTTCAAACTATCTTTCTATCTGCAAACACTTCAACTCCTCCTCCGATAAACCTTTCAAATATTCCTGCAATAACGACTATCTGATATTCCATCAGTAACAAATCTACTATTCCTCAAGCAAAAAAATCTTAAAAATTATTTCTCGCACCTTCGGATACTTATCTGCCGTTCTATTCGTTAAGCTACAAGAAAATTTTGCAATGTGTAGCTTATAGGAGACTACCTATCCAATCCCTGTAGCCTTGATGGCGTAACAAAGATGCAAGTTCAAATCTCATCAGACCCATATGTTTCTCATGTGCATATGACAATGTGCGAATTGATTTTAAAACAATTTTTCAGTGAAAATCAATTCAGTACTTACCTTGCCATCTTTCGACAGATATTTTGCATAAAGTTGGAGAATGAATTTTCTCAATGATTCCCCAACTACGGCAGCTAATTTGAAGAAGAAAAATCTTGTTTCAAATTCATATAAATAGTTTCATTTCCAAATTATTCATCGTACAAATAAGGTCTAGTAATAGCATTTTAGTCTTTACCAGGTCTTGGTTCACAATCTGAGGCGACATCAGCATTAAGGGCATTGCTTTCATCGTCTTCAAGAAATCGATACAGTTTTTCATCATCATGAAATTCGGTTAAGTCTTTTTTTACGTGATGGGCGAAATGCTTTTCCAACAGATTCTGGGCCATTGCTACACCTCTTGTTCGATCTTTATCAAATTAGACGTCACATAAGTTATTGGCCAAATTGTTTTCAACAAAACCATAATTCATTCAAAGAAATCAAATAAGAGAAACCAGTTTTAATTTATTTTGAATATAGTCACGTCATGCATGAATTAATGACAATATAGTGTCATAAAGTACTCTTTTTAACTTACCAACTTCTTTAGAACTGACCAACCAATCCACAAGCTCCTTTCCTTTGAAAGTGTTCTTGTACGACCAAAGAAAACTTCCATTACTTTTAACAATCCCACTAGCTTTTATCTGTTTTACCAGTTCAGCATACTCATCAAGTTCACAGGTAAATTCTGATACTTCGAAACCTATAATCATATTACAAACAACCTGATAAAGGGTGTAGCCAGCCGGCTTATTTGGTTTATCCCTCACTCCTTGATTCAGGTTTATTCTTGTAAATGGGCATGGCAAGATTTCGCACATTTTATTGGCTCTCTCTAGCAATATGAATGTTTTGGATGTGACAAATCTGAAAATTGTTTTAAAGATTGCAAATACCATGGTGAATGTTAAAAGTAATAAGTTAATAGTTCTTAAAAGAACTGTGTTACTTAAAAGAACTTAAAAGAACTTAATGTTCTGTGCTGTAACCTATATTTTCAAAATGAGTTATTCTATAAGAGCAATGTTTGAAAATTTACTCGACAAGCTGGTAGAGGGGCAACACAAGTGAACCAAATATCATACATAAATTAATTTATAGTACATGGTTTGAATTGAATAAATGATTGCCTCGTGCTGCTATTATTTGTATTCACAGCATAAGACATACCCTCCTTGTCTTCAGGCCCCTCTGGCAAAGGTGGAGCATCATCCAAAGCCTCATTTTCATTCACAAGCTTTATCAATTGATCAAGGCTTTCTTTTGTCTAAGTGGAAAAAATTGTGAAGGAAAGTACAATTTATATATGAATACCATTCTCCAATGTAAGGGAAAGTCATAATTACAGCATACCAAGGTATTATTTTAGGTATTACTTTGTTATAGCTAAGACCTTACACTTCAATTGATTCATTAGTCACAGATTGATGCTTTGCTATGACATTAAATGGTCAACATGATAGAACAACTACATACAAATGAGCAACAGAGGTTTTTGCCTAGGGTCTGACTAAAATTGTTCCTTTATGAAGCTGATGGTATTGACCTTTATTTCACATAATAGCTTCTGTACATAACGTAAAATGAAATTAAACTTTCATTTTAATTCATTAGTATATACATTGCTGACTGTGCACATGATCACTTGTGCTTCCTCAATTAGCCTATGTCTATATTTAAGAATGTCGAAGACAAAATAGGTTTCCTTATAACTACTTGTGTGGTGAATGACTGAAAGTACTCAGGTTTAATATATTTGCTATAACCTTTCAAATGACACTTCATGTTAATGCGAAAAACCATCTTAACAAATACTTTGAACAAAAATACATTAAATACTAAAAAAAACTACTTTGGATGCAAAGATGAGTAAGAATTAATTGAATCATTAACTGCAATATGTCTGAGTGTTCACAATCGATTTTGATCGTTGTTGATTCGATTAACAAAACATATTTACCAATGAATCGAAATCAGAAAATCCTCCGACGTGCTCTGCGTTAAAGAATATTTGAGGCACTGTTTTGCGACCAGTTCTCTGCTTCATGTCTTTTCGTCTGGTTTTATAAACATCCAAATTGATTTCAACAAACTCCAAACCGAGCACACGAAGTTTGTTCTTCGCTTGAGTACAAAATGGACAACCAGTAATGGTATAAATAGTTATTCTGCCTTTCATGCTGAGCACTAAAGCAACTTCGACGAGAAACTTTTTCCAGTTGCTTGCCACAAAATTAAAAATGAAGTTACATAATTAATAAAGATTTTCTCGCGTTCGTCATGTTTTACGTATTTAGCATATTCACAGGTGGTCCAAGCCACACCAAGCATACTTTTGTCAACTTTCACCTTTTTCTTCAGGAGATGATATGATTAAACTTTAACTCGTTTCAAAAGCTATCTTTGTTTATTGAAACAAAATAAGCATAACATTGCTCAAATGTTCATTCGACCATTGGCCATATATACAAGGAAACACAATTTACGCATACGATTTATTAAAATAATAATAATTATTATAATGTTGCAGGATGACACTTGAATGTGATTGGCTAATTGTATGGCAGAGAAAAATCCTAAATCGGTGTAAAATTGCTAAAAACTATAACAGTGGCATGCTGGCAGGGGAATGGGGAGCCATGTCCCCTGGACCCTCCTTAGGACTACTCATACCTGCAGTGCTTGGTAGCACATTTTCAACCAACTGGTATCTGCATAAAAGTTGTTCCCAGCATGCCACTGATAATAAAAAATTTATGTTGTAATATTTTGTCTAATTACTTTCTTGCTATATTATTATGAAGAGATGAGTAAATTCTTGTGCATTTGTCCAAAAAAATACCAACCTTTTCTTTCTTCAAAGAAAACATTGAGAAACTTATTCTGGCATATTTTCCAAACAGCGTTTGAAACCATGCTATTACCAGTACTACAAAGCTCAACATATTTATTGATAATTGCAACAATTGTAATAGTTTGTACTGGAGTTGTCAGGAACGTTGTGCATGAACAAGCTGTCTGGACCAGAGTCTAAGCTCTGCAACTGATTGACATTCTCAATTAAAATCATTGCCATTTCTTTAAACAGATGTTGGACATTAGTACCGTCCTTTGCACTGGTTTCCAATGCATAAATGCCTTTAAGATCAGCAAACTCCTATGATAAAAGCTAATTTTAGCTTAGATTGCTTTTTTAATATCAAAACAAATGCCACAATAAATGAACAAAATTACCTTAAACTCTTCGCTATCTACCTCACGTTTTGTCTCTAGATCACTTTTATTCCCAATAAGAGCAATATAAGCCGAGCTTCTAAAAAAGCCAACAAAATTTCAAAATGGGTGGCTGTCAACTTCTAAGTAAAACACACCAGTCAAAGAAATCAAACAACTTGCTTCGCATACCCAACAACCTTTCTAAATGCATCAATCCAATAATCTTTTGCTTCATTAAAAGATCTTGCAAATGTCAAATCAAACACAATTATGGCCGCATCAGCCTTTCTATAAAATTGACTAGTCAAAGATTTAAACCTCTCTTCTCCAGCAGTGTCCCACAGCGTTAACTATGTGTACAAATGGAAAGAGATATAAAAATTTACACAACATACAGGGAGAAATGTGCAGAAGTATAAATCTACAGTTGAGTATGCCAACACAAACAAACTTTGCTGTTATCATCAACACCAAAATCAACCACATTGACTAATATTAAAGATCAGACATAACTCAGCACCTAAATATCGATGGTCTGTCTGACTGGCCTATCACAAAATCAGTCTGGAAAATATGTTGCTTTTTGACAAGATCTCTGTTGTGCACGATAAAATTATTGGTGTGCTGGTGTGAAAATCAAATTTCATTGTGCACTCACATAAGCAATCCAAAATATAATGATCATTATTATAGGGAAAACATCTCCAGTGCGCAAAAAAACATTTCCAGATATATTAGACTTTAAAAAGCTTAACTATGAGATCTAATCTTGATTGGTCGTTTTTAATTTTATTATAAGTATTCCACGACTAATACCTGAACCATGTCCTTGCCAGTGTTGATGGTGTGAGTTAAAAAATCTACTCCGATAGTATTAGAAGCATCGCCTTCGAACTTGTCAAACTTGAGTCGTTTTAAAAGGCTGGTCTTGCCCACACCTTCTGAACCCAAAACTACTACCTTAAATGAATATCTCGGTGCGTCTTCCCATCTACATTGGGCTTTAGGGTAGTCCATCAATAATCACAATGATAATATACATGTGTTGCAAAATGAAGTTTCGGCATATTCATATTCGCTTACAACAAACGTTTACAAAATGTCAAACAGTGGAATAGCTGAGCATCTTATTTTTAAGATCGGAAAGCCTCGCGACACAACGGAGCACCTCTGAAAATGACGTAACTCATGGGGATTGATTGGAATAACTGGGAAAAATAATTGAAAATTAAAGTTCACGAAAAGTTTACAAATCTATGAACTTTGTTTACAATGATGTTGATGGTTTCGTTGAATGAAAGGCATATGGCCATGTGCACTGTCAAACTTACTCTGTGTGATCTCTCTTACAATTTCTTCATTTGATATAAAACCTATCTTATTGATACAACTCAATGAAATCGAAAATTGGAAACTTGCAGTTTAAATAAATTTTGCATTAATATTATAATTGACAAGAACACAAAATAAAGATATAAACAACTTGACGTGTTGCTCATAGAAAATTTATTCAATGGATAATTAATTCAATGGATAATCAAAATAAATTTTTGAGGAAGCTACCAAGTTCTCTTTTTGCAAAAGACGAAGGAAAATTTAACATCATGGTCGTTTTCCCATCCATTCATCAACTCCAGGATTGTAACGAACTTCTTTGTAAAGTTCCTTTAAACAAGGAAAATTATCCAAAATGGGTGGGATATCCTTTGTATCTGAGAAAAGCAAATCCATACTGGCAAAGAAATTGATATCTGCATAGGTCAGCTAAAAGAAAGAAATTGATATCTGCATGGGTCAGCTAAAAGAAAGAAATTGATATCTGCATAGGTCAGCTAAAAGAAAGAAATTAATATCTGCATAGGTCAACTAAAACAAAAGAAATTGATATATGCATAGGTCAGCTAAAAGAAAGAAATTGATATCTGCATAGGTCAGCTAAAAGAAAGAAATTGTATTGAATGTGGTTGTGAGAAATATTAAAGTATGGTTTCATTTCCATATTTAGGGTAAACATGGCTGCATTGGGATCAACAATAACACAGTCCAGCACAAAATATGGTGCCATTATGCCGAAACTGTAAATACCTTATCAGTAACAAAATATTTCCCACTGGAAGACTTGACAATTTTCTCCAACAAATTCAATGCACTTGGTAGAGTCTCTTCATAAAATTCTTTGGTCATCTTTTTCTACAATACGAACATTTTAATAAATAATGAAATCATTCAATGTCCTTTCTAAGGCCATTTTACGTAAATTTACCTTAAGTTCTTCATCTTTTCGATATACCATTTATAGGCCTTTTCCAAGATATCGGTCAATGCATCGCCAATCATATCAGCTTTTGCAATATCAAAACTGTTGGTAGGTGCAAATCCTGGACATAAAGAGAACCACAAAATTTAGACATGTTGGATTCTACATTTTATAGTAATACGTGTTTACAAAGTTACATAAAGGGAGCAATCCCAAAAAAGAACTGTTAAACATTTTGGCATCTCAACACACATGAAAAGCTGTTTTCAACACACTTTCGTGTTGAACTAATTTTGAATAAAAAAATTAACATATAAACAAACCTATTTCCCTGCCAAGGTACCTGATGATCGTGGATGACTGTGCTAAAATTTTATCATCAACCTCGAGAATGGGAAGTTGATTGAAAGGAAGCTTGCCACCTTAATTTTGATAATAAAATTTAGAAGTAATTCAAATTCATATAATCTCACAATCTAGAACTGATAATCAAGTATTCTCAAATTCTGATACGAATGTAATCAAAGGCAAAACGGGGCGATTTTCATAAACCTTACTGGCTTTTAGTTGTTGAAACTCCTCCTTTTCAAGTCTACAATCTTCATATTTTACACCAGCAGCTGCAAAGAGCAGGCGAATGGCTTCTGCACGTCCCTTCGTCTTGAAATATATAAGTTTGTATTGAGGCATTATAACGCTTGTAGCTTCTACGTTCAATTGCTGTAACTAACAGTTGAGAGCGATTCCACTAAATACCGCAAGAAGTGACCGTGACCTTCTGACTAAACCGAGAGCGTGGTTTAATCTCTGAGAAAGTGGCAAAAGCAAATACAAAGATCTTTGAAAGTCGATTTCCTATTTATCGCATTCTTTGATTGGAACCTTTCTCCACATAATAATTAAACGCTCCCCCATAACGGCTGGTGCCCACAATAGCATTAATTATATTTAAACGCATGCCTCCGGGAGATTGAGGATTAAGTGTCCCGCAAACCGAGAGAGGTTTAGTAAAAGTCCGAGGGCACAGCCCGAGCCCCAAGGGACTTTAACTAAACCTCTCGAGGAATTCTCAATATAAATATTAGAGCCCAAAAAATAATTTTAAACATAGTATAAACAATTTGGTTTTATGAAATTTATTAAAAGAGTGACGTTTCGTCTTTGCTCAAGACATCTTCAGACTAATTGGGAAGTTAACAAGAATATAGATATATATAGAGCTATTTACATAGTTTGAGGCATCAGGTTACTGTGAATGTCTAAGTGTGATGTGATGTGATGTATTGTGTGATGTAAGTGTGATGTATTGTTAGGGTGAGGTGTTGAGACTAGAAAAGCTTAAGAGGTCTAGAGGTTTAGCATTTAGTCTAATCGTCCCTGATTAGCATTTAGTCTAAAGCTTAAGAGGTCTAGAGGATTAGCATTCAGTCTAATCGTTCCTGATGAATATATTGATGACTTATGGGGATATTTTAATCTAAACGTCCCTAATGAATTTCTTGATGACGGAAATACGTCAGTAAACGCCCCTGTGACGACTAAAGACCCGAGGCAACCATGTTAACCATGTAACAAACGTGCAACTGGTGTAACCACCTTATTTATGTTACCGGGCTCTCTGGGGCATTTTGGATTTTCTTAGTGAGGGTTACTCAGCACAATGAGAGTTACTGTCAATGGTTACTATGCTGATTTTTTATGCTTTAAAACAGTTCTTTTAGAAGAATTGGGATAGAGTTCTGGTTTTAAACAGTTCTTTTACAGTTCACTGTACATGTATGGGGTGCCCAATGTTTTTTATTATTTAACTTTTTCCATGTCGAATTAGTCCTATTTCGAGATCAGTGATCCATTGTTATGACCGTGTAATATAAGATATATATATGGTTATGACATTAAATGCTAGAATTCATGTAATATATATGAACCAAAACAGCAATTTACAAATAGTCACGTCCGTTTTGTAAAAGCTCACTCACACTCACTAAAAGCTCAGTCACACTCACGCTCACTAAAAGCTCACTCACACTCACTAAAAGCTCAGTCACACTCATGCTCACTAAAAGCTCACTCACACTCACTAAAAGCTCACTCACACTCACACTCACACTCACACTCACTAAAAGCTCGCTCACACTCACGCTCACTAAAAGCTCACTCACACTCACTCTCACAATCACTAAAAGCTCGCTCACACTCATGCTCACTAAAAGCTCACTCACACTCACGCTCACTGAGGGGGACATAAAAACTGCGCTCTCTCTAATCAAAGGCAAAGTCATTTCTACATGGACGGCAAGAGTTTTACAAAAATATTTTAAAGTAATCAATGGGTAGAGTAAAAATGCATTGTTCGGATATTTATGAGATGAGTTTGAGTGAGTGAGCTTTTAGAATACCGGCCTTAGAGTCTCCGAACATTCAAAATCTTCTCAGTTGACGCCAATGACTTGAAAAGTGAAGAAAACCTCGATTAAAGAAAGATAGAAACTTAATTATACCTTCAAAATAGCATTAGCAGAGTACCCACAAGGTTCAAAGATTACATCATCAATCATTGTGCCAGTAATGAGGTCATTTATACCAACAGATGTTGGACATTAGTACCGTCCTTTGCACTGGTTTCCAATGCATAAATGCCTTTAAGATCAGCAAACTCCTATGATAAAAGCTAATTTTAGCTTAGATTGCTTTTTTAATATCAAAACAAATGCCACAATAAATGAACAAAATTACCTTAAACTCTTCGCTATCTACCTCACGTTTTGTCTCTAGATCACTTTTATTTCCAATAAGAGCAATATAAGCCGAGCTTCTAAAAAGGCCAACAAAATGTCAAAATGGATGGCTGTCAACTTCTAAGTAAAACACACCAGTTAAAGAAATTAAAGAACTTGCTTAGCATACCCAACAACCTTTCTAAATGCATCAATCCAATAATCTTTTGCTTCATTGAAAGATCTTGCAAATGTCAAATCAAACACAATTATGGCCGCATCAGCTTTTCTATAAAATTGACTAGTCAAAGATTTAAACCTCTCTTCTCCAGCAGTGTCCCACAGCGTTAACTATGTATACAAATGGAAAGAGATATAAAAATTTACACAACATACAGGGAATAATGTGCAGAAGTATAAATCTACAGTTGAGTATGCCAACACAAATAAACTTTGCTGTTATCATCAACACCAAAATCAGCCACATTGATTAATACTAAAGATCAGACATAACTGAGCACATAAATATTGATGGTCTGTCTGACTGGCCTATAACAAAATCAGTCTGGAAATATGTTGTTTTTCGACAAGATCTCTGTTGTGCACGATAAAATTATTGGTGTGCTGGTGTGAAAATCAAATTTCATTGTGTACTCACATAAGCAATCCAAAATATAATGATCATACTTTCCAGACAAAATAGACTTTAAAAAGCTTAACTATGAGATCTAATCTTGATTGGTCGTTCTTAATTTTATTATAAGTATTCCACGACTAATACCTGCACCATGTCCTTGTCAGTGTTGATGGTGTGAGTTAAAAAATCTGCTCCGATAGTATTAGAAGCAGCGCCTTCGAACTTGTCAAACTTGAGTCGTTTTAAAAGGCTGGTCTTGCCCGCACCTTTTGAACCCAAAACTACTACCTTAAATGAATATCTCGGTGCGTCTTCCCATCTACATTGGGCTTTAGGGTAGTCCATCAATAAGCACAATGATATTATACATGTGTTGCAAAATGAAGTTTCGGCATATTCATATTCGCTTACAACAAACGTTTACAAAAAATGTCAATCAGTAGAAAAGCTAAGTATCTTATTTTTAAGATCGGAAAGCCTCGCGAAACAGCGGAGCAACTCTGAAAATCAGGGGCGGATCTAGAGTATGTCAAATCCGTCGCGCGACTGATGTTTGAAATTCAAAAATTACCTATTCATATTAATTAAAAATCATTAATTATTCTTACTTTATTATCGCATTTACTTCGTGATAAAAATCCAGCTTTATTTATTATTGAAAACTAATGACTAATGCAATGAATATCTCCTTGGTAACCAGATCAGTTGAATTTTAATTGACCTGGAATAACCATTGAGTTCTATAATAGAACTCAATCTGGTTATTGAGTTATAGAGCTCAATGGGAATAACCATTGAGTTCTATAATAACTGGAGCGGCTATCTTTACTGGGGCGAGGTCGCCAAAAAAATGGCGGCCAACGGACGTATTTCCGCTGAAATGATCGCTTTGCAGAAAAATAATATTCTAGACCTCCCCCTGGTGTCTATAGTAAATTATAAAGAATTTTTAAAAAACAAACACGATATCACAGAATATGGATATCCTTAGTTCCATATTCTGTGACGATTCTTTTGGCATTTCTTTATAATGCCAACACTTCAATCGTTCAATTGTTGGATGTCGTAGTTTCCACAAAAAGGAACATATCGCTTCTCACAGGTGAGGTAGTTGTTTGTTTTGTTAGTCCGTCAACGATTGAAAAGCAATTATACATGCACTTGAAATGCCATAAAATACATATTAAAGATCGTATTTTTTAAGACTGACTTGAACGCCAAATATACTGATGTTTTCCTGTTTTGTCTATAAAATTCTGCATACTTTTCTGTCATTTGTTAATGCATGAAATCGTAAATTTACCTATCTATTTGCAAAATAGTTTCCCTAAAGCAAAAAAGACCCTGCACACATTTTGCTCTGTGAAAGTATCAAAAAGAAATGATCAGCCCCAACAGTACCCATGATTTGGAGCAGAGCTTGTTATGTTCTATTTGCTGACAACATGCAGGGAAGACCAAGGAGTAAAGATGACTGGAAGATGTTATTGACCAGGCAGAGTCTTAAAAAAATGATAATGCTGTAAAGATAATTGATTTATTGTCTGCCTTATCCAGAGTTATTTAATTTGATCATGGTCAAATTCTATGGATGGAGACAATGGATTCACTAATGATGCCTTGAATGCTTTGAAGTTAAAGTTCATGAACCAAAAAAAGATGGCAAGAAGGTTGTGTGTGTTTTGATCCTTAATTAAATGTCAATTCACAACATATAAAATGGAAAGGCCATAAAGTTTGTGTCTATGTAAACATTTGTACTGAGATTGATGATGACTCGATGCAGATGTGAAGCATCAAACTGTATAAGCCATTGGGTTTTATATAACTTAATGTTTAAATCATGTCATATCTTTATCAAAATATTTTAGTTGAGTGTTGTTTGAATGTTACTAATATCTAATGCACTATACTGAAGCATTAAAGATTCAGTGATGAAACCTTTAAAATTACTGTACTGTATATTTCTTATATATTTCTTATATTTCTTTAAGAAACAGTTTGAGCTTATTTACCTATTAGAGTACAGAATGGAGATTTATCATATGCATCATTGCTGCTTTTTAAATAAATGTTTTCACTTTTCAAAGCTTTTCTACAAATATTTTGCTTATTTCTTTTCATGAGATTGATGATATAGAGGTAATATAATCCAATAACTTTATAATTTCTAGAAAGCATTCATGTATGAAGAAAACACCAAATGTGGATACTCAGAGAACAAAATGCACTACCAACTGCTTATGAAATTTATTATTGAAGTGAAAACTGTGTTAATCATTCAAATTGTGCACTTATATTGAAAATATAGGAAAAACAAAACAAAGTGAAAAAGAAGGGTAGAAGTATTAAAACTAAAATGAATTATAAACACCATTGGAAGCATAAGTGTTTTGATGATTATTTGATTTTGCCCAATTTATATATCAATACAACAAAATCAAAATGTGCTACAACTTTACAAGTATTTGATGCAGTTGCACTTCAGAACATCACAAAAGGTTACTTAAAGTAATTTCTATACAATATTGTTTGTTTTCATTTACCAAACCTATGCAGAATTGAGTTTTTTGAAATTTAATATGAAACTCAATTACAGAAAATCCGTAAACATCCAGAGATTTAATATTTACTTTTTTAAAGAAACAAGTAAAAATCCTACAATTGTGCCGAAAAATGCCATTGTTTTTCGCACGAAAAGAAGCAAAATAGGAATGATAACAAATAAGCTAAATTCTCTCTGTGAACCACCGTGGATATGAGTTATGATATACTTTTTTGTATAGACTAAAGAGTTTAATCGATCAAACAAGTTTGACGCTGGTAAGAAAACGATTCATAGATGTGTAGCCGACATATAGCTCTTTCGTCGATAGTTATAAATACATCCTCGTAGGAGCCGATAACTGGAAAGCTAGGTTGACTCGCTGACGAATTGTAGGTTTTATCGTGATTTTCATCAAAAATTGCTTGCCGAATCCCAAATACACATAGATTTTCTTCACTCTTTCCTCAGGAGGGAGGGAAATTGTGAAATTTTCGGAAAAGCGGTCAATTTCGGTAAATCTCAGCGGCAACGGACGAAATCCGCCATTTTTTTGGCGTCATCAGATATCTAAGGCCGCGCTTGAGATAGCCGCTCCAGTTATTATTGAACTCAATGGGAATAACCGACTGATAAGCGGGGTGGCTTGACTGGTTCGACTTATAAAGGAGTCTTTGAACGCCAGAAACGCTATTTTATTGGTCAATGGCCAGATCAGTGGACAGTCTGGAATAATCTCGACCGATAATAGGGGTGGCCGGACCTATAAGGGAGTCCAATTGCTATCTTACAATTGGTTCATTTGAATTTTTGTCTTACTGTGATTGGTTTGACCGATTTCGACTGATAGCCAACTGAACTAACATAGTCAAGCTCAATGTCTGAATTGAATGTTTGATCGTTCATAGTAATTTTCTGAAGCATGATAGAAACTAAACTACAATCAGATGGAATTTATGGAAATCTTTACAAATTCATATGTTGACATGAATGCTGCTTTCCAAACTGGGAATTTTTCAAGAGGGTGAAAATTTATGGATGAATTGTAAATGCTTGGCAAAGACGATCTCGCGAGCGACATTTCAGTCATTGATGTTCAAAAGAAAGCCAACATTGTTTTGAGTTTTATCAGCAGAAATTTACATCCAAAATCGTAAGTAAAGGACAAGTGAAGTGTATGCATGAATGCAATATATCAAAGTCAATTTATGCGAGTGTGTGATGCGATTTATGTTAATATGGCGTATGGTAAGCAGATTGATGCTTCTAAAATTGTTGTTGCCGAAGGACTTTTAGCTATGATTTCTTTAATGCTTGGTGAATCGTGGCCGTTATATGGCAGCGAAATCCTACATTTCTGCAAATATATTTCAATGGACAAAAAATCTGTAGCCATAAGGTGCCATACTATTATTTACTTTATCATAAACAAATGTTTGGGGCTTTTCAGTTTATGATCATTGATCATTCAATCATTGGACAGTTATACTACATATTGTTTAAGATTTGAGAAAACTAACATTGATTACATGAGAAGCTGTTTACTATAACCTGTGATTTTGAGTCTTATGATCCATGAAGCTTTTTATTTTGACAATTTGACTGGAATGGTATTAAACCTGAGTATTTCACATACATGAAATGTTGTCCCATGTCACATATTGTCCCTTTTCTAACTGAACACCTCATGTAGAGATGTAAAGGTGTGTTAATCTACGGCTCATACCAGATTGTTGCCATAAATTCCAAAGGGCTATTGATGTATGAAAAGCATTTTCTATAAAGTAAAAATGTCTTCCTATGTATGCAGATAAACCTTGAAATTTGGCAAAACAGCAAAGTATTTTCATGATCACTAGGTAATTTTTCTGATGATCATTATAATTTCTAAACTAAATTATTTTAGATTTACATTTAAACAAGCTTTGATCATATGAAAAGATATTTATCATAACCAGTAAGCATGACACATAAACCATTTTAACATTCATGTAATTATATAATTAAAGACATGTTGGTTACATTCTGTTTGTATTTGATAATACAATGCTACTAGTGATTGCTATATAGCACACCTTGCAGAAGATAATAGTCTAGTGAAATGCCTAATAAACATTTATGGCATTAAGCTAACCTTAACTGCAAATTTTCACTCTGATAATTTTTGCTTAATCTTTGGCAGAAAAAAATTTTGAGTTTTTCTCAAAGGTGAATTTGCTGGCACTGATGTGGAGATGGGTAAAGAGTTACAATAAACTTGCATGGTTTGAAGTCTGAGCTTTTCTATATCTATGAACTGTCACTTGTAGTACCAAATTTCTAACTTAACTTATTACATAGAGGTTTGAATGGGGTCTCTAGGGGGTCTATGCCTGACAACTTGGTAGAAATTTTAAAGAATATATCTGTTTTTGAATAGCATTATTGTAAAATAAATTTACGTTCCTAGACATGCTAATGAGCCATATATTTGGCATGATAATGAGCCTAAATATTTGGCAAAACATTCAAGTATTGTTCACTTTATTTTTTTTTTGAAAAAAAAAACGTAAGAAAAATGTGTTGTTTTTACGCAAAAACGATGCCCACAAAATACATTTTGTATTGCTCTAAAACGCTGAAAATGGCATTTTCAAGACTCTGAAATTCAAAATTTCTCAGGGGAGAATGCCTCAGACCCCCCCAGGTGCGGAGCGCCTCCGACGTTTTATGACTGATGTTTGAAAAATCCTAGATCCGCCCCTGCGCATTCAGACATCGAATTCGAATTATCTGAGCACTGATTTGAGGCCATACTTTCCGGAAAACTTGTTTTTTAATATTATATTGAAAATACTGTCATTATTTGTTTTTAAGACAAGAAAAACGACAACATAATCACCTCCTATAATATAATATTATATTGACGGAAACAGACGTGTTCAACTATCTACGTCACAAGTATCAATATGGCGTCGTAAAAAATTCGCAAATAGTACCCGACTTTGGAGGCAAAATTAAGGAACTTATATTTATCTGTTTAAGTCCAGCGACATGTCATAGTTCTTCGAATAATCCAAATTTTCAATTAAGCTCATAAAAAAGGGGGGCTAAAATTTGTAATATAAGCACTTTAAACAAGGATAATTATCGAAAATGGGTGGGATATCTTTTGTATCTGGGAAAAGCAAATCCATACTGGCAAAGAAATTGATATCTGCATAGGTCAGCTAAAAGAAAGAAATTGCATTGAATGTGGTTGTGAGGAATATTAAAGTATGGTTTCATTTCCATATTTAGGACTAAACATGGCTGCATTGGGATCAACAATGACACAGTCCAGCACAAAATATGGTGCCATCTTGCCGAAACTGTAAGTACCTTATCAGTAACAAAATATTTCCCACTGGAAGACTTGACAATTTTCTCCAACAAATTCAATGCATTTGGTAGAGTCTCTTCATAAAATTCTTTGGTCATCTTTTTCTACAATACGAACACTTAAGTAAATAATGAAATCATTCAATGTCTTTTCTAAGGCCATTTTATGGTAAATTTTACCTTAAGTTCTTCATCTTTTTCGAGATACGCTTTATGGGCCTTTTGCAAGGTATCGGTCAATGCATCGCCAATCATATCAGCTTTTGCAATATCAAAACTGTTGATAGGTGCAAATCCTAGACATAAAGAGAACCACAAAATTTAGACATATTGGATTCTACATTTTATAGTAATACATGTTTACAAAGTTACATTAAGGGAGCAAACCAAAAAAAGAACAGTTAAACATTTTGGCATCTCAACTCACATGAAAAGCTGTTTTCAACACACTTTCGTGTTGAAGTAATTTTGAATAAAAAAATCAACATATAAACAAAACAAACCTGTTTCCCTGCCAAGGTACCTGATGATCGTGGGTGTCTGCGCTAAAATTTTATCATCAACCTCGAGAATGGGAAGTTGATTGAAAGGAAGCTTGCCACCTTCATTTTGATAGTAAAATTTAGAAGTAATTCAAATTCATATAATCTCACAATCTAGAACTGATAATCAAGTATTCTAAAATTCTGATACGAATGTAATCAAAGGCAAAACGGGGCGATTTTCATAAACCTTACTGGCTTTTAGTTGTCGAAACTCCTCCATTTCAAGTCTACAATCTTCATATTTCACACCAGCAGCTGCAAAGAGCAGGCGAATGGCTTCTGCACGTCCCCTCGTCTTGAAATATATAAGTTTGTATTGAGGCATTATAACGCTTGTAGCCTATACGTTTAATCGCTGTAACTAACTGTTGAGAGCGATCCCACTAAATATCGCAAGAAGTGACCGTGACCTGACTAAACCCGAGAGCGTGGTTTGGTTTAAACTTTGAGAAAGTGGCAAAAGCAAATACAAAGTTCTTTGAAAGTTAATTTCCTGTTGATCGCATTTTTCGATTAGAACCTTTCTCCACGAAATAATAAAACGCTCGCCCACAACGTCTGGTACCCACAATAGCATTAATTGCTGCCACGCATCAGCGCACAATCACAATAAAGTAGAACCTTTCGGAACTTCTGTAAGTTTCTATTTGATATTAAATGTCTGGAATCCAAATAGATATGCGGCCTAAACAACGTACTACAGTAGATACTAAAATCGAGTGATCACCGACATCAATTATACATATCTCGTTTGGCGAAAAACACATGAAACGGATTCACCGTGCCGTATTTAGCCAGCTCGGTTCACATTTTTTATCTTGCGCTCTATTGTCACACGGTGAGAAAAATGTTGTGTAAGCATGTATTTATTTTCGTTCGAGCTTTTATTACTTGAAATATCGGTGTGGATTTAACAAAACGTCAAAAATAATTTAAACGCATGGTGCGAGTTTAACAATGAAATATGAATTATGAATAAGATGAAACGTTTGCTCCTTGCGATAACTATACATCATTTTATCGCAGTCGCAGAGAATTATCGGAAATGAGGTTGTATCAAAATGTTATAAAGGAAATAATGGAAACAAAACTACAGTTTTATAATATTGTCCGTTTCTACGTTTGTAAACATGCGTTCTATTGATCGGTTGAGTAAACAAAGTATCATACTTTTATAATAAAATAGAGGCTTTGTCGTGGTGACAAATCTGAAAATAGTTCTAAAGATAGCAAATAACATAGTGAATGGTAAAAGTAATATAATAAGTTGATAGTTCTTAAAAGAACTGTTTTTAGTAAAGAGCACTAAACCAATAGTTCTAAATTAAAAGACACGATGCATTTTGGCAGACTACTCCTCAGGTGTCAACGTCTGCTAAATGAAAATTTACAATCTACCGATATTTATAATATCAAGAAAGAGTGCGCGTCATCCCAAAGGGAGATGACGCTCAAAACAGGATAAATTAAAACATAATCCTTTAGTCGGCAGAGGACGGGATTGGTTAACTTAATTAAACAGCATAAATTAACTTTTTCTAAGTAATTTTTTCAGAAACTAAATTACGTTTCGTAACGTGATTGTAATTAAGTTAACCAATCCCATCCTCTGCCGACAAAAGGATTATGTTTTTATTTTATCCCTGTTTTGAGCGTCATCCCCCCTTTTGGAGATGACGCGCACTCTTTCTTGATATTATAAATATCGGTAGATTGTAAATTTTAATTTAGCAGACGTTGACACCTGAGGAGTAGTCTGCCAAAATGCATCGTGTTGTTTAATTTAGAACTATTGGTTTAGTGCTCTTTCGAAAGAGTGTTCTATGCAGTGCGGTGTTTGAAATTAAATGAAGATATGATCTTCGCACTTTGCTGGACAATTTAAGCAATTGTCTCATGAACTCAGGTTCATGTGACTCAACGGGAAAAATTCAGGTGACTCAACGGGATTCGAACCCATGACCTCTGCGGTGCCGGTGCAGTGCTCTGGCCAACTGAGATATGAAGTCACACAGTGGAGAGCATGTCAATTTTGTTGGGCTCATGTTTTCTCGTGAAAGGAATGTCATACGAAAGGTTCATGAGACAATTGCTTAAATTGTCCAGCAAAGTGCGAAGATCATATCTTCATTTAATTTCAAACATCGCACTGCATAGAACACTCTTTCGTATGACATTCCTTTCACGAGAAAACATCAGCCAACAAAATTGACCTGCTCTCCACTGTGTGACTTCATAGCTCAGTTGGCTAGAGCACTGCACCGGCACCGCAGAGGTCATGGGTTCGAATCCCGTTGAGTCACCTGAATGTTTTATTATTTAACTTTTTCCATGTCGAATTAGTCTTATTTCGAGATCAGTAATCGATTGTTATGACCGTGTAATATAAGATATATATATGGTTATGACATTAAATGCAAGAATTCATGTAATATATATGAACCAAGGTCGTTGGTAAGCCAGAGCAAGCGTGGAGCTAGCGGGTATCACTTTCCCCACCAGGAAAACAGTTTTCGGCAAATAACTTCTCAATAAACGTAAAATGCAAGTTTCCAATTGACAAAATACACAAACATTTAAGTCAAATTATAATAATACAACGAATATAAATCCAACGACGAAACGCGTTTCTTACTATTAATTTCCAACTCAACCCCCCCGGAGCTAACTCCTTCGTAAAACGGCGCCAACGGCCCTGGTGCAAACATGCTTGTACAACCATTCAAAATATTACAGATTTACTTTGATACTTATACTTAGAATACTTATTATCTGAATATATTCCAAAGATCATATCTTACTTATAGTAAAATATGTAATGAAGAGTAAATATGGTCTCTATCTCTACATATCGCCAATGTAAATACATCGGTTTGGCATATTTTATATGTTGGTTGTAGTTCATTCCCTTTACTATTGTTCTATATAAAAGACTATGATAATTGGTCATACTAAAAAAGAAGCACAAATAACGAGGTCAAGCAGACTATTGGACTTACAGAGATGTCGCTCATGCCAACTCGTAATAGCCGTATGTGAGATTGTAATTCTTGAAGCAAGCAAAATGAAGATCTTTTCTTGAATAATGAAGAAAGTTCTTCTCAAATGTCCGTATGGAAGTTCCGCAGGGGGCGATCTAAAAAACGAAATTGTGAATCATACACCTCCGATCAATTCTCAGAAAGTCTGAATTGTTTCAGTGAATAAGGTATGGCATACAGCAGGGGTGGGCAACCTCTCCAGTCGGCGGGCCAGATTTAGGAAAATGAAGTTATTGGTGTGCCGGATTATTACATGAATAATATTCAATATTCAATGGTCGGATACAGTCGGCGGGCCAGTCAAAATCCCTTCAGGGGCCGGACGCGGCCCGTATGTTGCCCACCCCTGGCATACAGGAACGGTTAGGTAAACAGGCCATTAGCCTCAAGGCTGCTCTTTACTAAGTGAACTACTTCAAATACGCCGTATAGTAGATTTATAGTCTAACTATAGTTGCACGCAATTACAAATCGAATATGAAGTGGTGAATTCTTACCGCGTTGCCAAACAGCGTCATGATAAATCTACCCGGCTTGAAAATGTCGAGTACTTTTTTAATCAATTCTTTGAACGTGTCCTATAAAAAAATGTGAAAACTTTAACTGTTGCTTGATGGGGCTGAACAGTCTTTCTCAATCGCGTCTCGGCGTTGCAGTGAAAGTAAACAAATGACTTACCAATTTAACGTTCGTCTCAAAGCTGGCGTAAGAAAACTCCTCTTGAGGAGTTACGTGAATTGTAAAATAGCTGTCCTAAAAAACAAAACACCGTTGCAAGATCACATTATTCGCCACCACATTTGGAGTCGAAACCGTGAGCGTTCATTGAAGACATGCACTTCTTTGTGAGGAAAAAAACCCAAGCAATAAGGACCCACCAATGAATGAATACGACCAACATATTGTACATTATTATATACATGAATTTACTAAAAAATGGATAAAAGAGGCTGAAACAGCAATTTACAAATAGTCACGTCCGTTTTGTAAAAGCTCGCTCACACTCACATTCACTAAAAGCTCACTCACACTCACACTCGCTAAAAGATCGCTCACACTCACGCTCACTAAAAGCTCACTCACACTCACACTCACATTCACTAAAAGATCGCTCACACTCATGCTCACTAAAAGCTCACTCACACTCACGCTCACTGAGGGTGACATAAAAACTGCGCTCTCTCTAATCAAAGGCAAAGTCATTTCTACATCGACGGCAAGATTTTTACTGAAATATTTTAAAGTAATCAATGAGTAGAGTGAAAATGCATTGTTCGGATAATTATGAGATGAGTTTGACTGAGTGAGCTTTTAGAATACCGGCGTAAGAGTCTCCGAACATTCAAAATCTTCTGTTGACGCCAATGATTTCAAATGTGAAGAAAACCTCGATTAAAGAAAGATAAAACTTGATTATACCTTCAAAATAGCATTAGCAGAGTACCCACAAGGTTCAAAGATTACATCATCAATCATTGTGCCAGGAATGAGGTCATTTATACCAACAGCCTGAGTCAAAAGAGAGTTGCCGTTCTTATTAATCACGTGCTTATAATAGGCAAACAAATATAACTTATACAAAAACAAGGAGTCATGTCCACGAGTGAACCACGTTATGTCAATACCCTGGTGAGCTCTTTTGCATCTTTGTAAAATCCTTTGTAATATCGCTTGACAACAGATGAATCTAAATCATTCATCAAAATCTGAAAAATTTGTTACCGAAAATAAATGCAATAACACCCACTGAGCTAGAGAACATTTACTTTACCAAAAATGTTTTCGAAAGAAATAAGTTTTATTCAGCCTTGTACCCAAGACAAGCCATCTATATACTATTTTGACAATACCAGTAACACAGTAGAATGATTATGACAACCGTTATCTTAGTTTATATTTTAGATAGTGTAAAGACTGTTCTCGTTTTCTGTTGTTCATTCATCACTACCTACATTGACACACATTATCTTAGTTTATATTTTATGCCGTGTAAAGATTTTTCTCTTTCTTTGTTCTGTATTCATCTCTACCTACACCGTCACACGATATCTTAGTTTATATTTAAGGTAGTGTAATGACTGTTCTCGTTCTCTGCTGTTCATTCATCACTATCTACACTGACACAAGTTATCTTAGTTTATATTTTAGGTAGTGTAATGACTGTTCTCGTCCTCTGCTGTTCATTCATCACTATCTACACTGACACAAGTTATCTTAGTTCATATTTTAGGTAGTGTAAAGACTGTTCTCGTCCTCTGCTGTTCATTCATCACTAACTACACTGACACAAGTTATCTTAGTTTATATTTTAGGTAGTGTAATGACTGTTCTTGTTCTCTGCTGTTCATTCATCACTATCTACACTGACACAAGTTATCTTAGTTTATATTTTAGGTAGTGTAATGACTGTTCTTGTTCTCTGCTGTTCATTCATCACTATCTACACTGACACAAGTTATCTTAGTTTATATTTTAGGTAGTGTAATGACTGTTCTTGTTCTCTGCTGTTCATTCATCACTATCTACACTGACACAAGTTATCTTAGTTTATATTTTAGGTAGTGTAATGACTGTTCTCGTTCTCTGCTGTTCATTCATCACTACCTACACTGACACAAGTTATCTTAGTTTATATTTTAGGTAGTGTAATGACTGTTCTTGTTCTCTGCTGTTCATTCATCACTACCTACACTGACACAAGTTATCTTAGTTTATATTTTAGGTAGTGTAATGACTGTTCTCGTTCTCTGCTGTTCATTCATCACTACCTACACTGACACAAGTTATCTTAGTTTATATTTTAGGTAGTGTAATGACTGTTCTTGTTCTCTGCTGTTCATTTATCACTATCTACACTGACACAAGTTATCTTAGTTTATATTTTAGGTAGTGTAAGACTGTTCTCGTTCTCTGCTGTTCATTCATCACTATCTACACTGACAGAAGTTATCTTAGTTTATATTTTAGGTAGTGTAATGACTGTTCTCGTCCTCTGCTGTTCATTCATCACTATCTACACTGACACAAGTTATCTTAGTTTATATTTAAGGTAGTGTAAAGACTGTTCTCGTTCTCTGCTGTTCATTCATCACTAACTACACTGACACAAGTTATCTTAGTTTATATTTTAGGTAGTGTAATGACTGTTCTTGTTCTCTGCTGTTCATTCATCACTATCTACACTGACACAAGTTATCTTAGTTTATATTTTAGGTAGTGTAAAGACTGTTCTCGTTCTCTGCTGTTCATTCATCACTATCTACACTGACACAAGTTATCTTAGTTTATATTTTAGGTAGTGTAAAGACTGTTCTCGTTCTTTGCTGTTCATTCATCACTAACTACACTGACACACATTATTCTAGTTCGTATTACAATTACAGCAGTGGCCAATTTACCTTTAACGGTGCTAGTTTTTGAGTTTGAGTCACTTTAATGTTTGATCACCTAAGTAAAACTAACCACACTTTATCGTAGTTTATAAGATAAAGGATACTTCTAGAGTCTGATCTGGTATTTTCAATCCATCAATATAATTATCAATGGTAAACAAATGCCAGCAATTGCCGCTGTTCTGTCTTCCTAAGGTATAAGCTCCACCTCCTGAAGAGATCATACACAGTGTATATAATACAGCCAACAATATTATTAAAGTCAATCACATTATTCAAGACTTTCTTCCAAAGCCATTAGCAGAAAATGAGCCCACAGAGATTGGAGACGAGTCAAGTCTCATACGCACAGCATATGGACAAGATATTCTCACCACAATAGCATTTTCTTGACGACACCGTGTTTCGACTTCATTCCAAAGCCATTATCAGAAAATGAGCTCATAGGGATTGAAGACGAGTCAAGTCTCATATGAACCGCATATGGACAAGAAATTCTCATCACAAGAGCAGTTTCTTGACGACGCCGTGTTTCGACTTTATTCCAAAGCTTTTATCATAGAATCAGAACAATAATTCTGAAACGGTTATACGCGAGACCATCTCGTCATATGCAGTTATTATGAGACTTGACAAGAGTCCAACCTCTGTGGGTTTGTTAGCTCAAGAGGTAGAGCAGCAGATTAGAATCCTGAAGGTTAGAGTTCAAAGACAACACAGCCAATCACATTAGCTAATACAATACAACCAATAAGATTAACAAAACATTTCAATAGAAAAATCCTTTCATGGCATATTTAATAATACTAGGAAAGGATTATGACGTTTCTTATCGTTCTAATCATTTCTCATTTCACAATTACAAAGCAGAACTGCTCAACCTAAATGTATTGTGTTGTAGAACATTCTAAAACTAGATTTACCTGGGAAGAATTCATCTAAGACATCAATCTGCATAAAAAATAAATGATTTGTAAACATTTATTCACATATTTTTCACAGGCATCTTTTGAATGAAAAATTAAGTTTGTTTACCTCTTGCTGAAAGTTCTGATGGGGTGCCTCCTGCAAATGAGGTTGTGAAACTTTTCCTTGAATAGAACACATTCTACATGCAATAAAAAATGACATGATTCTGTCAGCTTTAATGCTTTCTCCTGCCACCAACGCAATTCTTGTAATGTACAGCATGGTATGAACCATTTTGCATGTAAATGTAAAATTGAATTTACACCAATTTTTCTGCTGAAAGACTATATCAAAAATTGTTAAATGTGGAAAGATAATTTGAAGAACTTGAATAGCATGAAGTCTTGAAAGTATGTGGCCTCTCTTGAAAGTAACCACGCACTTGAAAGTATGTAGCCTCCCACAGAAAGTAACCACCCACTTGCAAGTATGTAGCCTCCCCCCAGAAAGTAACCGCCCACTTGAAAGTATGTAGCCTTCTCCCAGAAAGTAACCGACCACTTGAAAGTATGTAGCCTCCCCCAGAAAGTAACCACCCACTTGAGAGTATGCAGCAGCCTTTCTCATGTACATTTGTGTCAACTACTGAAAGCAAACACAACTACACATGTTGAAAAATATTATTTACAAAGTGTGGATTGCAGAGTTTTAAAAACTCTTTAAATCAAATTTATTAACACTCAGTGAGCCATTGGAGTTAACCAATGCTAAAATTCTCAAAACTAAGAAACCCCCAAAACCCATATAGAAAGGAGCCTGGGCCAGTCTCTGATATAATTTTAGACTAAAGAAATTTCAAACTGCCGTTTTACACCCAAGTACTCACTCAAAAGTTGCAGTTTGCACTGAAGATGGCATAAAGTATGCTGAAACATGTTTGCTTTAAAGAAATTTGTCGTATATTTTATATGTAATAGGTATTCAATGAAGAACCTGAGACTACAGTTACTTACTTTGACCTCACTCATTCCGCATTCCTCCTCAACAACTTTAATAATATGTATTGTAGCTCGTAGCAGGGGGGTTGTGCCACATGTCTTTAGAATCAAACGATTACATGATATGTACAAACTGCTCTCGCTACATGGAAAACAACACAAAACCAAACTGTATCTGTCGTTGACTATGTAGACAAAAACAATAGAGAAATGGTACCTCAATAGTATCTATCATTGACTATGTAGACAAAAACAATAGAGAAATGGTACCTCAATAGATCTATCATTGACTATGTAGACAAAAACAATAGAGAAATGGTACCTCAATAGTATCTATCATTGACATGTAGACAAAAACAATAGAGAAATGGTACCTCAACAAGTAAGCAGTCATTTCATCATTTTGAATCATGCTAATGATTTTACATCCTGCCAAATCTAGGATTTTCTCAATTCTGCACCTAGAATATTAGGTATTAATTGTCAACATGTTATCTGGCCAACTATTTAGCCAAATTGGTAGGCCCAATAAAAATACTAAAATGCTTCCCTCTTAAACTTTCACAGAGTAAACAACATGTTTTTTAAGTAACAAATCTATAAAGTAAATGATTTGAACCTGGGAGCATCGTTACATGTTTGTAAATGTAGATCGTCCAGGTTGGTATAGTCCTGAGAAGGACTGTTTTTGTTGTTGTTGACTGACGTATCAACAACCTTAGCGGTAGTCATCTTCAGAGTCAAAAAAGATGGTGGTCGCCTGACAAATAGATTTCGTCATGCTTTATGAAGTTGTACTTCAATTGTATGGACCCCAAGGTGCATTCCGTGCACAAAAGTTCAGAGATCTCCAGCATGGAGAAACTATCGTCTTGGTGTAAAGGGCAAAATTAGTTATTATTGATTATTCACATTTGTTGTAATGGTTGAACTAAACATGAATAATTGCGCTTATATGATTTCTTAATTCGGCTTATATTGGGTTGGCATGAAACTTCAACATTTTGGCATAAAAAAAAGTTATTTTGAAACCTTCGGCGTGGTGTTTACAAGGAATGCACCTTGGTATGGACCCTCTTCTCAATATGTCATTGTGGACCAACAAAAATGTTCTGTTTATAACTAACACAACAAGCAAAATGAGTTCTTCCAAAAGCAACTTTGAGCAACAAGCATTCCAAACTCTATGTGTACAAATCTACTTAATATACTGGTATAATAAGATGCCCAGATGTTTACTTATATCAGTGATTTATAAATTTGGACAGCATTGATATTGTCAGGAACGCAGGTGGGTTGTGGTTGCCAAGACCAAGACTTCCATGAAATGGGAAAAGCAATACTTGTTGCAAGCAGACTTTTTTCAATATTCATGTTAACTAAATCTGTTTTTTTTATCTATATGACGACTCGAAGACTCATAAACATTGCAAACGACTTTGCAATGTTCCACCTTAATACGTACTTTATCCGAAGAATTTACACTCTGTACTGCTTTTATCGTCACTTTATAAACATGCAACTTTTATCTTGAATCCAACATAACGACTACAATGCCACCGCCATTAGTTACTACTGCCAGTTTAATATTGTCAGTCATGCATAATGTACAAAGCCTTATGCTATTTATTTTTTCTAAATTTTCTTCGTATAGCAGCTCCTCGTAACTACTCATCAAACTATTTTACAAAACTAAAACGAATGGAACTTGAAACACACATGTATTTGTAAATAGCATTCGAATTGTGGGCAATGCTTGCCTTGGAATACACCTCAAATCCTTTTCTTTGTCGGCTGCTGTCAGCTTGGGTGTTGAATTCCACCAAATTTCCAGAAGTTTTTCAGACCCTTCAAAGAAATCCATGTCTCCTGACATTTTGGTACCTCCTTATGCATGTGTTTTCCGATCTTTCAGCGTTTATTTGAGGAAAATCTTAGCACAATACACACAAATGAAAGTAATTATTTTCTCATTCGCCGAACTATTCCAAAGAGATCCCAACTCGTGTAATGTTTAACTTTCGCTGAATATCATACACCAGAACGCCAAGTAAATAATGATTATATGGACAATGCCGCTATCGATTCAAAATGTTAAAATTTTGGATAGAATGACTTTAGTGTTAACATCTTTGATTATCCATCATTTAATAATTTCTCGGCTATACTATTAGACCATAATAAAGTAATTAGTTTGAGCCTGGGAGTATTGAGAAACGAGATACATGAAGATGACTACCATAAAAGAATTAGTTCAGTCATTAAGTAGCTAGAGGGCAGTTTAGCGAAGCGCCAGAAAAGAGATCCGCTCAAAGCGACAGGTGTGGCTAAACAGATTGCTCTCGTTATTTACATAAAAATCCACTTTACCAGTTGCTATTATATTGTGACTATTATTGTGAGATCCTGTGGTATCATTCCTCGCCTATTTCCTTCAGTTTTTTCATCCATTTTTGTTGAAAATTCTTGTATTGCTCGATCATCTCTTTCAGAGACTCGTTGAAATCTTCAAAAGAGCCACCGTGTACGCTTAGCTCACTTTGAGAGTACTGCCGTCGCTGTTTCCTTCCCTCTATTTCGTAGAATAAAGTTGAATTTACAAGATGACACAGTTATACGATGAAAAAAACCAGAGGCAACACTCGTATTCTAAAATCTCATTCACACTCACTGAACGGGGCTTCAAAATCACCTCATAACTGCCTATGTAAAAAATATTATTCAAAAACACTGTTTAACATATCTCGCTGCTTGCTGTAATCCTCTTTAAACCTGGTTGATTATAGAAGCTACATCATTTCTATGAAAGACGGAGTGGCATTGTTGACTGCACACAATGCGATCAAACTCACGAAGAAAACATGTATGTTATTAAAACATGTATTCATACTGCAACACCATCACTTGCATTGCCATTCATATAAGGTCGCATTACCTTTTCTTAACGTTCGAACATACATGATTACTTGGACGGTAACGCCGAAAAATATCACTCCTGAAACGACGTAGGCACCAATGCGAAGCATTTCCTTCATTGTAGAATCTTGTCTAAATAATTTGTCCGCTTCTTTTTTTCGAAGATTTTCGCGATCGTTCTTATTCTACAAATACAAGACCATGTGAGTGCTCAACAAGGAAACGGGGTACAAGCCCGCGCTATCCAAGATATCTAAAGCTGTCTTTTGTATACTGCAATTATACTCATATATCTATTGTACTTTTCAAGTGGTTTGAATCTCGGAATTATTATACTTGTTTTACTAAAGATCTTCCAGATTGTAAAATGTGATCATGTATAAATTTTTTCAAAGTAATAACAAGTTTACACCGTATACAATACTGTCTTCAAAAAAAAACGTCGACCTTAGATGTCATACATGGATGATATGGATAGTAATGGATAACAATGTTGCCTTAAGTACACGTTATAATTAGGGTAAATATGGTTACCAATGATGCCACATACATTGAAGTACACATAATGGAATTTATCAGTGATTATGTAAGGTTTGTATGACCAGTGGTATTCACAATGTTGTCTGATAGACGATTGTTGTGTGCATAAAATCAAATGGAACAACACAATTAATAGGTAGACGTCGAGGGCAACATTACGAGCCAAGGATGGTTGCGATCACTTACTCTCACTGGGGAGACATTCTTCGTGAGTAGCTTGAAGACGACCTGAGGGTTATCACGGATATACGTCCTCGCACACCGTTCAAGTTGTTTTGATCCATTCGCCATTCTTATGCCGTACGTGATGGCATGGTTAATCATACGGTCGACACGAACATTGGCCTTTTCCAAATTTTTACCGTATTTCATCGTGACATAGTTATCTATCAGCATACCATCGATTGTTTTCTTCCGTGGACCTCCCATAACAAACTGAGCACAGAAGAAACCCCTTAAACGAGTAAAACATCGTATTCATAACAATTTTAGTTTGTTGAAGGTTGAAGATGATAACGAAGATTCGGCAACTCGAGAATCATTTGAGCGCTCGCTCGGACGAATTTTCATTTATTCATATTCATTTTCATTTAAGTCAACGTTTGAGAAATAATGGACCAAGGCCAAAGGTTGGAAACTGCCTAAATGACTCGCTCTCATCTCACATCATCACTAATGTTCCTCTTGATAGTTACGTAATTGGTCAACAGAATTTTGGGTCTACAGAATTCAACGCTCTAACTAGAAAATATGTGGGGCACACGGGAAATTTTTTATCCCATTGGCCTGAGACACATCATGATTGTCAACATTTCTTCAATTTTTGAGAAGTTATGTCAAGTGCTGCTTATTTACCGATTACTTGAGCATTCAAACTAATTCCAAGTAGATATTCTTTGCTTTCTGAAACGGCTCCAATCTAAAATAGATAAGACACGCTCAATAATCAAATATTTACCCACGTGTACCAGCAGTTGGATGACTTTGTTTTTCAAAGTACATGCACACCATATGCTTTATAGATTGTGACTAGTCGACATGAGTCGCATAATATGGTATCGTAGAAAATTCTACTTTTTACTCCCACCGGGCTCATATAAAGCGAGACTTAATCTGAAGCCTGGCTGCACATCGGCTTGGTCTGTATCACATATCTATATGGCACCATGCTGCACATGTTTATTCACATATACAAGTCATTGGATCTTGCATTTTTGCACTGTAGTGGAAAATATCTGATCTCAGTTTATTTTATGCAGTCGTGACTCTCACTTCATTACCAAGATACTCGGTCACCGCAGCACAGACATATTAAGCTCAATTAACAAGCAGATAATCACAGACATTTTAGAACATTAAAAGAAACACGTTAACTAACAAAAACACACAGTAAAAAGTATTTAAAAGGATGAATCTTCCCTTTTCCAAGTTATCAAGCAACTCTGACGTAGAACATCACTTCATGAAAAGTTGCTTTCGCATACCTTCGCTCCGTGAATCTTGAATTGAGTCTTCGTGCTTGCGGTAAGACCAGCGGTCATAACACCAGATAAAACGGACAGAATGACGAGACCGAACAAAATCCACAAAACACAAAAGAGTCGACCGAAGAAAGATTTTGGTGTTCGATCCCCATATCTAGCACAAATGAAAAAGAAGAGAAGTTAAAAACATAAAAAATATGTTATTTTTGACTTATCGCCGTAATTTCGGACCGAGAAAATACTTGATGATTTGCGGACTGTTGAAAATTTTTATGAAATATTGCGGACGGTTGTCTTTCGATTTCTTCAAACATTTGAAATGCTTGTGTAATTACTTATTTACTTGCTCTCGTAAAGTTTGAAGCCGAATGTATCAATACATATTTGTACAAGTTGATCGTCCAGATTAGTGGAGCCCTGCATGAGGCCTGTTGTTGTTGGTGTTCACTCTGACGCTTTGACATCCTTAGCGGTATATTCAACTTCAGAGTCACTGCGCTAACCTAGGCGATCAGCATTGATCTCGTTGTTTTCCATCTGCTCAACCTAAACGTACACTACTCAACATTGAGACCCACACTTAACTCTATACGACATCACCTGTCCAGTGATCCAGTGTCGTTAAGATCAATGAAATATATTTAAATGCATGTTTCACGAGCATCTTGCACCATTTAAAACACCTCATACTCACCCAACAGTCGTCATAGTGATAAAAGCCCACCAAAAACCTTCCCAGACTCCTCGCAAAAACGAGTTGGGGAACTCTTCGGTATTTTTATAGCGATCCTTGAAAAGAAAAACATTGTAGTTAAAAGCCACCGAGCAAGTATCTTAAATCCTCAGATTTTTTGGTAAAAGGCTAAAAGCCACCTTGATTGTCGAAAAATGAAAAAAACTGTCTTTAGGCTGACAGATTTTCTTCAATTGTAAAAGTGTATAAGACGATATTGTCTGATGAAGGCATTGAACTGGATATGTTCAAACTTGTATAATTTTTCAAAACAAAGTTAGACGTGATCATTATTACATCTCTGAACATCAAATGTGTTTTATACACTTGCGAAAATGATAGATTGTATTAATTTTGGTGTTCAGATCCTCCGCCTTACTTACTCAATCCATTTAAAGTCATCCTCCTAAGCTAAATTGCAAAGATTCATAGATTCATTTGATCATTTTTTTGGTTATACAAGCACTTGAAGATTGTGTTTCACCACTCATAAAACAGTGCGCATTGTGCTTTGTACGATAAAACATTACAGACTAATATACCAAAAGCCATATAATGATTCCAGCCAATATTGCGAGCATTATGATGAATGGAAAGATGAGCACGGATTTTAGGATCTGGGTGGCGATCACCCGAGTCTTTCCGTCTAGCCCCGAGTCTCGGCGAACAAGCAAAGCGACGCTGGGTGCCGCGATCACTGGAACAAATGGATTTTGCTTGTACATTTTGTCCTGCATCGTTTCACCATAGAGTGGAAATGTGAAATCAAAGTCCTCAGCTGGTTCGTCTGACACAAATTGATTCAAAAGAACTTTGGCGAACTCCACAGTGGAATTACGATGACAGCAATGAGGGATTATTTTCTTCAGAAGTTCCAAGAACAGGCCCCAAAACACCATCTTCACTGAATGAGTTTTAGTAGTGTTAAATTTCGGAGCAGAGTGTTCCGCATACGGTGATAGCGGAAATATAGCCATGGTTAGAGGCATACCGCCATTACAACGTTCATCCAACGTGAAATACCGAGTGAGGTTTTCGTAATAGCTTGCGTTAACACCAAGGTCACCTTTTACTACATTCTTCCTACCGTAAATAACACTATGCGAATACAACATGAAGCTTTCCGATTCGCTCACATTCTGCATTGCATTGAAGTGAAAAAAAATACTTGTAGCTAGATGAAAGTGGGACAAGGCAAGCAGAAAAACGAGACTCCTTATGCGCAGATACATGATGGTCCCAGATATCTAAATAAGAGAATTGAGTCTTTTAAGATTAACTTTGCCTTCCAACGATTTATGCAAACAAATTTACTATATTTTATTGATTGCTTGCTTGCATAACGTCATGGCCTCTTGTCCATAGTTTACGTTATAGCCATTGGTCATACCCGTGTTCTATCGCTGTCCATAGTGCACGTCATACCCGTGTTGTATCAATGTCCGTAGTTTACGTCATACCCATGTTCTATCGCTGTCCATAGTTTACGTCATACCGTGTTCTACTGATGTCCATAGTTTACGTCATACCTGTGTTCTACCGATGTCCATAGTTTACGTCATACCTGTGTTCTACTGATATCCATAGTTTACGTCATATCCGTGTTCTACCGATGTCCATAGTTTATGTCATACCCGTGTTCTACCGATGTCCATAGTTTATGTCATACCTGTGTTCTACCGATGTCCATAGTTTATGTCATACCCGTGTTCTACCAATGTCCATAGTTTACGTCATACCCGTGTTCTACCAATGTCCATAGTTTATGTCATACTCGTGTTCTACCGATGTCCATAGTTTACGTCATACCCGTGTTCTACCGATGTCCATAGTTTATGTCATACCTGTGTTCTACCGATGTCCATAGTTTACGTCATATCCGTGTTCTACCGATGTCCATAGTTTATGTCATACCCGTGTTCTACCGATGTCCATAGTTTATGTCATACCTGTGTTCAACCGATGTCCATAGTTTATGTCATACCCGTGTTCTACCGATGTCCATAGTTTACGTCATATCCGTGTTCTACCGATGTCCATAGTTTATGTCATACCTGTGTTCTACCGATGTCCATAGTTTACGTCATATCCGTGTTCTACCGATGTCCATAGTTTATGTCATACCTGTGTTCTACCGATGTCCATAGTTTACGTCATATCCGTGTTCTACCGATGTCCATAGTTTATGTCATACCCGTGTTCTACCGATGTCCATAGTTTACGTCATATCCGTGTTCTACCGATGTCCATAGTTTACGTCATACCCGTGTTCTACCGATGTCCATAGTTTATGTCATACCCGTGTTCTACCGATGTCCATAGTTTACGTCATACCCGTGTTCTACCGATGTCCATAGTTTACGTCATACCCGTGTTCTACCAATGTCCATAGTTTATGTCATACACGTGTTCTACCGATGTCCATAGTTTACGTCATACTCGTGTTCTACCGATGTCCATAGTTTACGTCATACCCGTACCTGTGTTCTACCGATGTCCATAGTTTACGTCATACCTGTGTTCTACTGATGTCCATAGTTTACGTCATATCTGTGTTCTACCGATGTCCATAGTTTATGTCATACCCGTGTTCTACCGATGTCCATAGTTTATGTCATACCTGTGTTCTACCGATGTCCATAGTTTATGTCATACCCGTGTTCTACCGATGTCCATAGTTTACGTCATACCCGTGTTCTACCAATGTCCATAGTTTATGTCATACTCGTGTTCTACCGATGTCCATAGTTTACGTCATACCCGTGTTCTACCGATGTCCATAGTTTATGTCATTACCTGTGTTCTACCGATGTCCATAGTTTACGTCATACCCGTGTTCTACCGATGTCCATAGTTTATGTCATACCCGTGTTCTACCGATGTCCATAGTTTATGTCATACCTGTGTTCTACCGATGTCCATAGTTTATGTCATACCCGTGTTCTACCGATGTCCATAGTTTACGTCATATCCGTGTTCTACCGATGTCCATAGTTTATGTCATACCTGTGTTCTACCGATGTCCATAGTTTACGTCATATCCGTGTTCTACCGATGTCCATAGTTTATGTCATATCCGTGTTCTACCGATGTCCATAGTTTATGTCATACCTGTGTTCTACCGATGTCCATAGTTTACGCCATATCCGTGTTCTACCGATGTCCATATTTTATGTCATATCCGTGTTCTACCGATATCCATAGTTTACGTCATACTCGTTCTCTACCGATGTCCATAGTTTATGTCATACCTGTGTTCTATCGCTGTCCATAGTTTGCGTCATACCCGTTCTCTACCACTGTCGAAAGTTATGTGGTGTCTCAGTTTCATTTTTTCAAAACAAATATTCATCAGTCTTAGGTACATGACTCCCCGACTGGACTATGAATATCATAGACGACGAATACAGTTACCCGGCTAAACTAGGCATTGTTCACACCTCTGAGAAACTTTTCGACTCCAGCAATTTTCAGCAAAATAAATGTAGTACAGTAGAACTGAGTTTTTCAGGGCGATGTTTGAGTAAAATTTTCAATAACGATCACGAAGAAATCAAGCGCAAATGGTTTTCCACAATTATAAATACACACGTCAACGACATTTTCATCATCATCAAGTCACAGTTCAGTTTTTTAATTGATCAATAAATGATATTAGTTTTACATAAAAGATCTAGGAAATCCTACGACAACAGACGTTTAACAAACGATGACAAAATTTGACTAAGTCTTATCAATTATTCAGCTGTGATGCATTGCTAAAGCTTATACAAACTTTGCTAGGAAGCTCCGTAAGTTCATACTTCATCCATATTTTGCTTATTTTTTCGCTGCAATACAAAATAATCGAACAGTCTTTCCAGAGCAAACAATGAGACACTTTAGAAATAGTTCTTCAAATTTTCCAGGAAACCACAAAATCAAGCGGTTGTGTATGGAAGCACTCTGTTTTAATACGGTGTTCATATAAAGTAATTAAAACTAGGTAATAATTGCAACGAGTGATAGCAACCGCTCTGTTTCAAATAGATCTCCAAAATTGGCAGTTAGGTCTACCAATACAATGGGCTGAAATAATCAATCTTTACGTCTACATCTGCTTTATTTACGAGATTATCAAGGAGTAATATTAATGTTTGATACCAAAACATTATGTTCATAAAATGTAGTAATGTACCTTACCTACTCATACCACGAAGGAACGTTTAATTTGAGTCCTTGAAACTAGATAACATATGCGCAGCAACAACAATAACTGACAAATTACCAATCATAAATCAATCAAGGCAATCGAAGAACGCATGACCTCAAACGATGCTGCGTCATAAATAAATGAAATTGTAAAGAGACGTGCATGGGGAAGTTAAAAACAGCTGCTTTCGAAAAAACTTTGAAAACACATCGCGTCTCCTTGAAGAACCAAACATCCACGAAACTGGACTTTGGAGATAAGGAGTTGTCGAACTGTCGAGTTTTTCTACGCTAACGACGTGTTGTAAATATTATTATTGAATAGCAAACAATTCATCTTGACAGATTGCGATCTAGATGACCAAAATATCATGCATACAATCTACGACTAAAAACCTACCGATAAAAGCGTTCCAATGTCACAAAAAATGCGATAATTTTTCGTTTACTTTCTTGTAGAACGTAGCGCAGATAAAACCTTGTTCGGGGGTTCTATAAATTTAGCAACATCGACCACAATTCAATATAATTGACCGTTACCCGTATAAAATGCTATATCATTATTCAATTCGCACAGAATTCAGAGTAATTAGGAGAGAAAAGATTTAATTGTATTGGCCAATTTTAATTACGCACTCGTAAAAGGGTTCGGCACGTTGAAAGGGAATAGTAATTACGGGCGACGCTCAGACATTTATTTCGGTGTAAATAATCCACAAAGCTGTTATCATAAATATCTATGTTAAGAATACAAGTACTCACATTTGAAATAGAAAAATAGCTTAAATAAAACTTGCGAGTCGTAATACTAAGCTTGTACATACATTTATTAGTTACTGCAGTCTCTAAAGATTTCGTACCTTTTTCTAATTTTCTTCATCACGATCCACACTGAAATACATTATCTTAGTTTATATTTTATGTAGTGTTAAGACTGTTCTTGTTCTCTGTTGTTCATTCATCACTACCTACACTGACACACGTTATCTTAGTTTATATTTCATATAGCTAATGTAAAGCCGTTCTCGTTCTGTTATTCATTCATCATTACATCACACTGAAACACGTTATCTTAGTTTATATTTCATATAGCTAATGTAAAGCCGTTCTCGTTCTGTTATTCATTCATCATTACATCACACTGAAACACGTTATCTTAGTTTAAATTTTATTTTGTGTAAAGAATGTTCTTGTTCATTTACTAACCACTGACACACGTTATCTTAAATTAGATTTCATGTAATGTAAAGACTGTTCTCCTTCTGATTTTCAATTTCAGAAAATTCTTCATCAAAAGCATATCCAGTCCAACTTGTCCAACTTCTTACGGCAATATCAACAGAAAAGCAGTACCTTCACATAAAATGAGATCATTTGTTTCCAGATGAATAGATTTTACGATGATCCACTTTCTCCAACAGAACGACACTGTTGAATGAATTAAGAAATGCAATTGATATACGTTGTCTATATTTTATAGCTGCGTTGGCAAGTTCTCTGTACTTCATTCATCATTTATTTATTTTCGACAGTGTAAACTGCAAAAATTGATTTCGCTGTCTGTTTTTCGTTCATCACTACCTACACTGACGCACGTTGTCTTAGTTTATATTTTAGTCAGCGTAAAGACTGTTCTTGTTTTCTGTTGTTCATTCATCACTTCCTACACTGACACACGTTATCTTAGTTTATATTTTAAGGTAGTGTAAAGACTGTTTTTGTTCTTCGTTGTTAATTAATCACTACCTTCACTGACACACGTTATCTTAGTATATAATTTAGACTGTTCTCGTTCTCTGTTGTTCATTCATCAAGACTGTTTTCGTTCTTCGTTCTTCAATCATCACTACCTACACTGATATACATAATCACAATTTATAACGCTAGAGTAACGATTTTTACAGAGTTCTTCGTTCACAAAGTCGAGAGGATACGGTTTAAGATTATCAGTAAATGCCTTCAGTTCGTCACCAACGCTATTCTAAATTTAAAGACAAAAGCAAGTCGTTAAAGTTTTATGAAACGTTCTATTCCAGACAATTTTGCGTGTTATACACATTAAGAGCACATCGAATTGGATAGTTCTCACTGCATCTGCGCATTTCTTCTTTTGAATTACCTGCTGAACGGAGGATATAACGCTTGCCTCCACAAGATATGAACTAGATATGGCTTCAGGATGCTCTGTATCTCCCCGAGTGGATACCTAATTTGAAAGACAAGAAACAAGATCCTTCATAAAAAATGTTGCAATAAACATATTTTACAACAATGCACTATTTACACGAAGGGCCATCGCTGAAGTGTGAGTGAGGAAGTGGCATAATCTTTTAACGCACCCCCTTTATAAATATACTGCTGTGTACGAAATTATTTATTTATCTTCGCCGACAACATGTTATAAATGTGAAGGAGCATAGATAACTACTAAACGGCAGGGAACCTGCAATAGCTTTCGCCAAATACGGCATCCTTTCGAACACAAGATCACAAACATTGTAAACAACACAATATTTCACAGGATAGTTTACGAGATTTGCTACAAGCCATACATAAAGATTTCCATTTTCTTGGATCTAATGATAACTTATAATATTGCGACAAGAGATTTTTCTTGAATCGATCAACGCTGATGGTGTAAAATGGCTCTTAAATAATTTGGCAATGCATTCGTGAGTCTATAATAGTGCATCTGTTAAAAAAAAACACTTTTGTAATGTGCTTGTTTACAAAGGAGTTATGGCAAATGACAGATTATGTGACACTTTCGTTTGCGAATTTGTTTCCAGAAGACGTGAAGACACACCAAAATACAAAATTATAAATGACATGTTATGGCGTGTGTGATATATCTGCTAGGAGTTCTCACTTTGAAAAAGCCATGCCAAATAACTACACCCAAATTTTTGCAATCTCGCTGTCCATGTGAAAACTGTTGCGTTTCGAC
The DNA here is from genome assembly GCF_021976095.1 of Xenia sp. Carnegie-2017. Taxonomy (NCBI): domain Eukaryota; kingdom Metazoa; phylum Cnidaria; class Anthozoa; order Malacalcyonacea; family Xeniidae; genus Xenia; species Xenia sp. Carnegie-2017. The sequence goes on from NW_025813483.1 coordinate 10,269,395, forward strand.
AACTGCATGTTATGTATAACGATAAAAATAACATATTCCTCCTCAAATTATTATAAGGCACGATGTAGTGGTATACACACCCGATGAATTTTGGATATGGTAACCCTGATGTCGCCCTTCTTAAAGTAGTAGCCTTTAGCGATATATTCACTCTCAAACCTACACAATTCAAATGATGGATATTACAAAACATTGATCACCAAGGTAATAAGAAAGTACACATTTTTTTCAGAGGTGAGTTGCTGGGAGTAGGGGATAGGCAGGCAGCAGTCACCTCGCCAGTAATTCGCAAAAACTCATTTGGAAATATTTAATAAATGCTTTCTCTTCAATGTAACATTACAGAGACATATGCATATGTAACTTTTTCAAGAGCGATTTTAGAACTTGGTGCTCCACAATGGTATAACATAACAAAAAATCGTAACCAAACCAGGTTTGCTAGCTAAGTCTTTACACTCTCTCCAAGCAAGAGAAAACAAAAATTCAAAGGAAAATTAATAAAAAAGCAGGAAAAAGTGAAAGGCAAATAAGAGTTTTTGTATACCAACCCAAATCCAAGTTCTTCAAGAAATGTAGTAAGATTATCACTAGTCATGACTTCAACACATGTTCTCGTCATCACATTTTTGCTTTTCTCAGAGAATTGGTCTGCCTCACCAACATATCGTAGCTGCCTAACGTATGTAAAAACAGGGTCTCATGTCACATGTAGTAAAATCTGTTTCAAAGGTTTGATGCCGAGAAAGGTCAACACATACATCGAAAAGTGGAAAAAATTCAATACATGAAGATTTACTGCTTCAGAAAGACAAAAATTTCCCGATTGTTAACAAGCTGCAACACCCATAACAAAAATTTGCTGGAGGTGCATGAGCCCTCAGACATTCCTGGAGGTGCAAGAGGCCCCAGACACTCCTGGAGGTGCATGAGCTCCCAGACACTCCTGAAGGTGCATGAGCTCCCACACACTCCTGGAGGTGCATGAGCCCCCAAACACTCCTGAAGGTGCATGAGCTCCCACACACTCCTGGAGGTGCATGAGCCCCCAGACACTCCTGGAGGTGCATGAACCCCAGACATTCCAGGAGATGCAGCACTCCCAGCTAGCAACCTTACACGACTTCAAAATCTGTAGACATGTGGAAGAAGTACATCAAATCAGGGATTAACCTAGGATAATTTATAGGGGCGGTACTTCATGTTTGATAGGACCAGTAAACTGTAATATTCACTGGAATGCTAATGTAAATACTACTAGAGGCCATTTTGAAGCCCGCTATGACACCTTTTTGTATGTATTCTTAGGGATATTACCAAATCTCATGAGGTAAAACTTATCATGGCCATTTTTGCTACTGTATTTTATGTATGTCCTTGTTAATTTCTTAAAGTAATATCACAGACCTTCTAAAATGCAAAATAACTAGCATCAGGATTTGCTTCAAAGATGGTGGCACAGTTAGCGTTCCACTTAATATTACAGTTCATTGGACAGGATGTAAGCGTTTACTTTGCAGTGCCAATCTCCCCAGTAAAACCACCCCAACACCTGTTATAACTCATACAAAGGCATGAACAAACCAAGGCATTCCTGGAGCATCAAGAGAGCATCTTGCTCGAAGAGTTACAGCAGTGGCACCTTGGTCTATGTAAAGTATTGCATGAATTTAGTTAAAAAAAAGTATTTCACGAAATACACTGCATATTTATATATATGTATAAAGAGCTTTAATATCACCCAAATTACGGTTTAAAGCTTTCCATAAAACGAGAACACATAAATCTTTCCAACATAAAATTAAAACCTAACATTGTTCAGACTAATTGTTGTACGTGAAATCAAGAAAAATTTCAGTTGGATGTTATTAATTTATGTTTTTAGGTAGATATAAATGATAAAACAACGTATTTGAAAATTGAACTTACATGGCTTTAACACGTAAACAATTTCATGGTCAGCGAACTTGTTGTGAGACGCAGTACAAGGTTCGCATAATCCTTTCAGTCTATGTCGTAACGAACCAAGGGAGCTGTCTTCAACAGAGCCTTGTAAGAAATACTCAATGTGTTGCGAACGAACGGCAGACATTTTGATGTTAGTTCCTTTACTTTATGTTACACAAAATGAATAAAGCGCGATTGAAACGACCAGGACTGCATTCTCTTTTGGCATTGATCGTGGCCAAATTTTAATGTATATATTTTTGAAGAATTAACGTGTTCTTTGATATTTTACAGAAAATTACTACATTGATGTGAGAGAGCCTGTTGAAATAACTTTTTTTTTGTTGAAGCAGTTGACTTAATTTCATAGGTGATGCTGCCTGACATTCGGTGCGCAGACTGACAACGTTACTCATAACAAAAAACTAGTTATAACGAACGAATATCGGAACGATATAAAACAGCGGTTTCCATAAAATTTCATACATTTTACAACCATTCAATCTACTTCCAAGTACGAACCGAAGATAAATAATTTTATTAATCAGAGTACGAACCGGAGATTAATAATTTTATTAATTTTATTAATGTTTCGATCATATTTTAATGACAAAAACTTGCTTTAGTTTATCATATGTGGGCTGCGTGAAATTCTGAGCAAAGCTATTCCAAAATAGATGGCAGGAGTCTATTTTGGAATACATAAACTTTTCGCCAAACTTCTTTCCCAAATTAGAGAGCGAGGGAACTCTCTAATTTAGTTAGAATATTGGAAGTTGCTCATTTTATGTACATGTTTTTTGTGTTAGCGTGTTTGAATGTGATTTCGCTAATGACGTTTACACTTTTCGCAATCAAATCATTTATTGATCATCTGCAAACACCGAAGAATGGAAGTGAAGAATTTTGTCTTAGCAAAAACTGTTGACAGTCATCCAAAAAAGAAATAAAAAATTAGTCAAGCTTACCGTAAGAAACGTTGATCGACCTTGGCTCGACCATGTCGCTCTGAAGGAGACACAAATAAGATAATTAATGGATTTAATGAATGATAGAAACGAACATACTTACAGCTCGGATTTCCTCTTTAAGAACTTCTCGTCCTCAGCACTGAAAGAAAAGCCTGGAGAACAAGTTAGAGCCGGGAAAAAAAAAACAAACAAACATATACCCTTGTCTTTTTCTTGATCTTCTCGTTCTCTGGACCTACAATACTGTAAAAAATACTGAGCAACGAAGTTAGTGATGTGACAAAACAAACAAACAGGCTAACAAACAAGGTAAATAAACACATACCGCAGTCGTTATCTGCATCTGTTGCTGTATAACTGCATAACTGTAAGAATAATTGTTAAAATACAATCATTACTAACTGCTGGAGCTCTTGCAGCTATTCTGAAAAACTGGTGTTTGCAGAAGAACTGTTAAGATTGCGGTCGAAACTCGTAATTTACGACGATTTTCAAAAGACATTTGTTAGCTGCAGGCATTTTTAGGAAAGGTTTGCTTAAATGCTCCTTGAAATTACAGTCAGATTTTTCAAACAATAGGAAGATCGTATGTGTTCACTAGAGATGACATGTCAATAAAAATTTCCACGATTTGACTAGAAGATTCCGATCTTCCTCTGTCCATATAATTTCTCTTTATACCGTATTAGTTCTACCATGATACGGCATGCTGGCTATCTATGTTGCCGAAATCATCTACCAAAGTTAGAACACGAACTGGAAGTCGTTTCAAATGTTATGTGGATCCTATGATGTAGACACTGTTATAACATCCCTCAATGTTAATAACAGTGCCAATTATAGGTACAATAATGAATAATCGACTAAATATGTAACCTAGCTCGATAGCTTGTTAGATTGTCGATAACCACTCCGAATAAACGCCGAATTTAAAGATTTTGCAATAGTCTGCCAGCGTATTGCAATTTCTTTTTTAACGGTTTAATAGATTTATTGTAAGTTATACATTCATTTCAATGCTGAACGCAAGATGCTAACGCAAGAAGCACCTCCATATGAACATGTTTATGTACAACCACGTCAACTCATTTGTGCTGATTTCTTTAACATTACTCTTTGGAATAGAAATGCAAATTAACACGGATGATTACAATTCAGTCCATTAATCCTAAACCCCCCAATTATTTCTAACTAGTCCTTTTACGAAGGTGTTAACTGGATATACAAATAGAAATATGGAAATATATAGCGAGAGCAATATTTTTACGAGTATACAGTTGTTTGTATAGATCACTCGAAGAATTGATATAGAGCATGAAGGATGTTTTGTGTCGAAGGATAGTGAATATTTCTAGCATTTGATCATCTTGACGACGTCTGTGCTGTCTAGAGATGTAGAATACAGAGCAATTTACTTATTCGTTCAAAATTTTTCTTATCATGAGACAAGAAGATCTTATTCTCATTTACAGTGTGACCCCAGTTTTCAACTAAAAACCACAAGGCATTACAATCTTAATGAATGGTTTCACGCTTTGTTTAATCAATTTTACTTCTTCCATTTAACCAGAACGTCAACCTTACCACATCATCAATCGTAATTTAGTTATTACCAGTTACCACAAATTATTCACGATTTCACGCCAAGATCAAGACCATCACCATCGACATTTTAGCTTCGTATTCTTCTCTTCTCTTCAACCAAATCAAAAGACGTGTAATAATTTCTCCCAGCCGATCGCTTGAAAAATCTTGTCGTTCACAGCTAGACATCATCACACGACAAATATCAATCGAATAATGGCAGGCAAGTTATTCAAAAGTATTTGACGACTACCACCTACTTGACACGCTGGCTCGTCAAACGAGGTTTTTTTCACGAGTGTCTTTAGTACAAAGCATTTACATAAAACACAAAGCAAAAAAATAGGTGGTGTGCAACCATTCCACTGGGAGTGAGGGAACAATGGAATGTTCGCCATGTTGGAGGACATTTTCTTGTAAAAATCATCCAACACTGCGGCCATGACGTAGCTTACACGTCACAAATAGAGGTAAAAATAACTTACAATATAGGTAACAGATAGCATTAGCAAATAATTATGGAGGTATAAACATAAAGATAACAAATAACTATAGAGGTAAATGAGAGGTTTAGATATTTGGATATATACGAAGTTCAGTTGTATCATTAACATTAACTACAACATAAAACAGTGGCGTAGCCAGCCCGCAAGTTTTGGTCCTGCCATGTGAATTTTAGGTCATTAACATTATTCATTTCTTTAGAAATCTGTTGTTTTTACAGTGAGTGAACACAAAAAAATTAACATAGAAGACCAAATTCGGACATAAACTAAATCATAAAATGCAAGTAGCTATTTTATTTTAAGGAAGTGACGCACTTTTGCTTTCTCTGATTTCTGTTGGAATTGAATTCCCATGATACGCAAAGTTTTTCTTCAAGGAGTTAGTACTATGCATAGGAACATTCAGACAATTTGTAATCTACGTAGAATCTAAATAGTGACGTCTTGGGGCTGTTTCAAACGTCGAACTTTACATGCACAGAACGCATTAAAGACAAAAGAAAGTGAGATAAAATTCCTTATTATCTTTTGTTTTAAATGCGTTCGGCTCATATAAAATGCAACGTTTGAATTAGGCCTAAATGCAACAAAAGGAATATGCTTGCGCATGCATATTTACGTAATTGCTTCCGTTCGAATACACTATAATCATTTTCAATAAATTGAGCTCGGCCATTATCCTATTGTTCACTTGCAGTAAACTATTCAACTCATTTGTTGTTTTGGAATATGTAGAGAAAAAAACATGGTTAGGAAAAAAGAATCACGTTTCATAAAAAGGAAATTTCAAATAGCAGACGAGCACGAAAGCATATAGAAAAATAGTTTTTTAGTTGAAAAATTTAATGAAAGCCTGAAGAATGGTGGACAAAAAGATTTTCAACAGACGTCAAACAGCTTCTCCAATAATTCTCTAAAATTGTTGGGACCTGCCCAACAAGTGAGCGAAATGACATATCAATTTGGATACTCTACCCGCCCAATCTTAATGGGCCTGATTATGTCCATTCTAAAGTTTGGAGTGTGTGTGTCTCATAAAAAATATGTTATTGGGGAGGGGGGTAAGGCATAGGTTGCCTGAAAAAAATGGCGTGGAATTTAATTTGGCAGACAAAAAGGCATTCATATGCAATATAAATTTATTCAAATAGCTATCAAATGAGTATAAAGATTGTAGGCTCAAATCTTGTGAAGATGGTTAAATTGGTTAGTGGCAGAGCAATAAATAGCACATACAGTCAATGAGCAGTTTTTTTCGAGAGGTACTTAACCATTGAGACACACCATTCAGTGACTATGATCGTAATTGTTGAAGCTGAGCCTCAATATCTTTAAGACTATCTTCATCTTTTGATGCTGTGGCTCCTCTTGGAGCAGAGGGTAACTAGAACATAATTTAATATAAATAAACAGAGAGCAAGATATTTGACAAAATTTCATTTACATAGGCATTCTGATTTATGTTATAGATACTATTCACAGTAATTACTATCCTATTATATCCAATTACCACCTATTATATCCTAATACCCCATGTTATATTCTATTACCACTTGTTGTATAAATATATATATGAGACAAAGTTGTGGGCTTCGCTTTCCTTACGTTCTTTCTATTTTGGATTTCCCATAGAACAAATAATAGGGAAAAACTCTAAGTTCAAACAAAATTTCAAAAATCATACACATGGTAGGGGAACTGGGGAAACACACTGCTTCATGAGTTTCTGAGCAATGCACATTCAAGCAGTATAACAACTAACAGCTATGAATAAATACCAGTTCCATCTAAAACTATCCTTCTACTTTAATGTAAAGCCAGGACTTTCTATTATCAATATCTGTTGTTCTTTCTTCTTCTTTTTTTAAGAAAAAGGCCAGAAAATATTTCTGTGACAAACATCTAAGTCACTGTTACTATTCTGTAGCATTTCTCACACAAGTTAACCATACTTACCTTGCTTGACATATCAATGCCTATTTCATCCAAAACCTGAGTGACAATTGCATCTTGCTCAGCCTCATCATCAGAAGCATCGAAAACAGAGTCGAGAGTTTCATTCACTGGAAAAATTGAGATTTCGACATGTGATTATTTACATCAAATAAGAAGTTCAAATAAAAACTTATACTTATTTCTTCAGACATATCCATTTTCATGGATTCCTTTTCAAAGTTATGCATTGTTCTCTGTAAATCCTGTGGATTCATTTGCTTATTCACTGCTCCCATCGTCTAGAAAACAATACTTTTACTATGGCACAATAACACATAATTAAATTCCTCGGACAAACCATTTACCTTGGTTGCTGTTGCCATGGAGTTGGCCATCTTTGATGTTGACTGCATTGCTTGTATTTGATGACTCATTCCCATAACTTTTGAACTTGTATTCATGTTTCTTGCTTTCTGCTTTCTAACTTGCATGAGCTGCTTCGCTAAAACTGTACATGCCTTGAGAGAATTATTAATAAAAGCATTATCGTTAAGTGCCCATCTGTCATTGAAAGAAATAATTACATCTTAAAATACAACTCACTTGCTTATTGCCTTGCTTTGCCATTTTCTTGATTTCCATTTCCTGTAAAAAAATTTAATGATTGTATAAATCCTTCCACATTTTAAAAAACACCTGTGCGAACGTTTCAAACCAGTTGCTTCTCTTGTCGTTCCAGGGCTGTTTTATCCTTTCCCAACTCTCTTTGGGTACGATTCATCGCCCTTTTCTGTTCTCTCAATTGCTCTGAAAAGGTAATTTTCAATATACTTTAATAACAATACATAAGAAAACATTTACAGTTTAAATGTAAAGATGATATACAGCGGGAAACATTAAATAAAACAACTGCACTTACGTTTCGACATCTTGAAAAACTGTTAAGATACAAACTGTTATGATACAAATGTCATATTAATAAGTGCCGCAAACTATGATGTATTTGGCTATTTTAGGTTTACGTATGTGGGCGCCCATGTTTGTTTACAACTGTGTTATTCACTGAGCCCTACTTCATGTAATATGTATATGAACAATAGGCATTTGGTCTTCATTCAGCTAAATTCCGTCCAGCAAATTGTTTCTTGGTTTTTACATCCTTGAAAAGATTTTGCACCAGAGAATTATGTTTGAAAATCCAAAAGCAATGAGCTTCCAATTGAAAATATTTGCACCACATAGTTTCATTTGTTTGTTTTATCATTAGCTCACTAACGAGAAATACGTCACTTGGTTAAAAGATTAAGAGAAAGCTCGTCTATTTACAACATATCAAGTGCTTGCAATTAAAGATATAAATGCCATTTTCGTGATTTATATTATCTCTTTGATGAATGATCAGCTGTCTCCACTGCCTGATCCAGGAGAGGCTATGAATAGAATGAAAAAAGTAGAAAAGAGTAGCCTCCATCTTTCTCGAAGAAAATCATTTAAATAATTGGGTGGGGCGAGCGGGCAGGGAAGAATTATGAACTCACCTAATATGGTGTATATGAAATTTGCATTATCCCGACCAATGCAAATTTCATCATACAACAGTTCACAGTCTTTGTAAAACTCGTTAATACAATTATTGCTGTCACCATATACTGCGTAGGTTTCGTTCGCATGTGGTCCACTCCAGCATTCACCGTAGAACTGAAGACCAAAGTAACTGTAATCCTTTTCTGCTGTCTTTTTAGAGCAATGACATGCCAAACTATAAAATGTTGAAAGGATCAAGAGTAAGTGGGTTTGAATTGTATCGCTTTGATAGCTGAAACACGGATGTCCCTCTCCCGCGATAGTTCTCTTTTCTTCACATGTGCTGTTGAGTAAGGCGCTGTTCACATGAGCCCGGAAGCTGGGATTAAGCGAAGCGTTAAGTCATTTTAGCGAATGGAAAAAGATTAAATACTTCACAACAAAAAACTTATTTAACGTTAATTTGAGCAATTTCTCTATGATCTAACTTTGCAAATTCACAAAATCTTTGAAATGAAAACAAATAATTTAGCCTGATTTGAAAATTACGACTAAAATGACATATGACGCTTGTAACAAAAGGTTGTACGTTTTGCGCTTAAAGTTTTACTCCTTTCAATGACTCAAAATCATTTCACGCCTCACTGAATCCCGGTTACCGAGGTCATGTGAACAGCTCCCAAGATCTCTCTCTCTCATACATAATTCTCTAATGAAGTCTCTCTGTAATACAGGCATCTTTCTTTAATACAGGCATCTCTCTCTAATAAAGACATCTCTCTCTAATTACAAACATCTCTCTCTAATACAGACATCTCTCTCTAATACAGATATCTCTATCAAATACGGACATCTCTCTCTAATTACAGACATCTCTCTCTAATACAGACATCTCTTTCTAATACAGACATTTCTATCTAATACGGATATCTCTCTATAATACAGACATCTCTCTCTAATTACAGATATGGTATTCTAATGAGGATGTTTCTCTATAACATAAGCGTAACCAGCTCGTATTTATTTACAATATCAGAACATTATCAACATTGATCTTCTTGAAATTTGATCTATCAAAGCGAGTAACTTTCTACGTATTGTTTTCCAATACAAGCCTCTCTTTTCTTTGAAAAAAATCAGCAGGTCTTTAATACATACTCCGAAATGTACGCTCCGTAATTTTCCCAGTCGATTTCCTTGCCAGAATAAACGATGGAATATTTATCTCTGTCAGTAAATATCAATTCACTGAGCGCTCTTTTTGCATAAACTCTGTCTGCATAGCATCCAACCGTCCAGTACGGAGCCGTACATTTCCCTAGAAATATTATTATGTTTTTATCTATTAACTTAAGACTTCCATCCTTTTAATTAGTGTTTTATCATGTTCGTATCAGAGAAATGACAAAGAGACGTCGCACTTCCGTCCATGCACCAATTGTCTCAATTTTACACGCCAAACAAGAAACACCTGCTCACAGACAAAAAATTACCTACATTATGTGACTATACTTTTATACTTGAGAGCTTGTTTTTTTGATACATACGATAAAGGCAGTGTGCTTTGTGGGGTCGTGAATGGATTATATAAGTCTTTAGATTTTCAGTGTTTTGACCATTGTGTTTCCGCTAAGGGCTGAAATCTTTATTTCTTGTCTATCTTAAATATCAGATGAAGTCTGTCAAAATGCATCAAGCTATTAAATAAGATTTTTCATACCACTCTCCATGGTATCTTACATACTGTTCAAGGATCTTCTACCCCAGTAGCAGATCCAGGATTAGTTATATGAATTTCCAAATAATAAAATAAATGGACTATTGTATTTTTCTTTGTATATCCATGGGCGTAGAAAGTGCAAGAGGCAGGAGGGCTCCCCCCTAACTTTTAGAAGCTGAGACACAAGCCCTTCTAAAAGTGAACTGTGAACCAAATTCAAGTTTATGGACTTGACATTATAATGGCATATTTTGTCAACTATTTTTAACATATTCTTCACAAAGGATTAAGAATGAATAAGATTTTCCTATTTGATGACCCTAATATTTTGTTGTAAAACATAGCTGTGATATATCAAACGGCTAAGTAGCAAAGACTGCAAAAATTCATTTAAAGAGTTAAATTTTTAAATCTTCAAAGACTTGCATCTTTGGCGATCACTGTTGAGCCCCCTCCCCTGACTTCAAACATGTTTCTACGCCCTTGCATTTAACATTGGACCTACTACTCTTGTCGACCAGTTCTAACACAAAAAAGTCGTAAAACAGTTCTTTGAACCGGTGAACGTTGCATTAATCGATGTGGTCATGGCAACTTAAGTTGATTAAACTTGTCAAAGTCAAACTGAAAAAATAATCTTAGTAAGTGCACGCTTACCATCGATGTCGAGCAACTGGACCGATAAAAGAGAAGCCAAAAAAAGACATAGTTGGAATGAGGTGCGCATTGTAGTGGTCTAAATGGACAGAATAAAACAGGATAACTCAAAGTGAAAGAAAGTAAAACTGATCAAAAAACAAGCAAAGAAGAACAGTAATCGTGAACACGCTGACCACTTGTTAAAATAGCTACTGCTCTTGGAGCAAGTCACTGCATGCGCTTCCTTGATAAAATACTATGTTGCACAACTATTATGTAACAAGTCGTTTGCAAATTCGATATCTGAATTTTTTTAGTTATAAATGTAGAGGAAATACAATTCAAGACAGGACTTACAAGTATTTCTGCTTCTTCTTATCGTCGATTCCTTGAAGACGCTTGTGGGAAATGGATGAATGTATATAGAATGCAATATATTTATCGTGAGGAGATCTTTCCTATCGGCAAGCATTGCAAACGTGTTTTGTGGATAAAAGAAAAGAGATTTGTCCATTAAATAGCTCGTTAACGACTACACGATGGTCGCAAAAATGTATGGTCGCTATTTACAATATTTGCATCACAAAATTAATTGCATGTTGTTCACATTTGATTTATGGTCGTTTACAATGATAAGATTTTCACCAGCTTGGACATTGCTAGTATTTACCTCAGCTATTTTTTTTAAACGATGCCAATCATGGAGGAGCTATGGTCATGTTGCTTATTGATGAACGATGAAAAATATGACAAGCTTTTACAGTACTGCAAATCAAACATATTTTACCAATGTCTTCATTTCAAAGTATTACTAGATACTCATGCCCATTAGTTGTGTGCATTTAATGTCATGTAGGTGTGTGTGTGGTAATGAAAAGCAAAGAACGAGAACAGTCTTTATACTACGTAAAATATAAACTAAGATAACGTGTGTAAGTGTAGGTAGTGATGAATGAACAACAGAGAACAAGAACAGTCTTTACACTATCTAAAATATAAACTAAGATAACGTGTGTAAGTGTAGGTAGTGATGAATGAACAACAGAGAACAAGAACAGTCTTTACACTACATAAAATATAAACTAAGATAACGTGTGTCAGTGTAGGTAGTGATGAATGAACAACAGAGAACAAGAACAGTCTTTATACTACGTAAAATATAAACTAAGATAACGTGTGTAAGTGTAGGTAGTGATGAATGAACAACAGAGAACAAGAACAGTCTTTACACTACATAAAATATAAACTAAGATAACGTGTGTCAGTGTAGGTAGTGATGAATGAACAACAGAGAACAAGAACAGTCTTTACACTACATAAATATAAACTAAGATAACGTGTGATGGTTTAGGTAGTGATGAATGAACAAAGAACGAGAATAGTGTTTATTCTACCTAAAATTAAAATATAAACTAAAGTAACGTGTGACTGTGTATAGGTACTATTGATGAATGCACAACAGAGAACGAGAACAGTCTTTACACTACCTAAAATATAAACTAAGATAACGTGTGTCTGTGTTGGTAGTGATGAATGAACAACAGATCATTAAATCTTTAGCCAAACACAATGAAAAAATACCGATAGAGAAACGTCATAACCATTACTCTTGAAATTGATAAATGAAAACATTAAGCCACAATAAACAACATTATCTGTAATGAATTTTTCGTAAAAAGAGCATGGGTGTATCTTTAGCATTACTAAAAAGAGTAACACCAAAGACTCTCAAAAACATTTGAAAAATTCAGTAATCAAGAATATGGCATGTATTGTTAGTCGATGTATTTATTTTCTTGGCAATCGCGCCCAATTTCAAATTGCAAAAAAGCGATAACGTTTAGAAAAACTTTACATTCATTACTTTTTATCGAAGTAATGAACAATGAAGCACAGTCACGACTTTAGAAGATTGTCCCATTTAGAAATTGGCTTTTTTCACACTTGATTACCTCATGTCTAGTTTCATGATCAGTTTTCATTAATGCTAATTAGTACCTTTCTGACATCCGCGAGTATAAAGAAGGGTGCAAAGTTCAACCGAAATCAGAGTCTATCAAAAGAAGCATTATTTGACAAAGTTATTTGGGGGGTAAGGTTAGGTTTAGATTAGCTCCCCCAGTGTCCGTCAAGGTTAGTTAAATGATGTATTTTAGCAACTAGCCGTCTGTTCAATGACATTAACTTTATTGTTTTCTTTGATGAAATATCTCTTAAAACTGCCAAAGTCTTTTTTTCAACATTTGTGTTTTCATGCTTGCTGCTTGAGCTATTGAAGTTTTTGTAAATTTGATAATTTGTACTGTGTCATTTTTCAACCAACCTATCTTAACATGGTGTTCGTTTTCGATTTTATGCAAGAATTGAAAATACAAACCTGTCTGTTTTTTTATCAAAAAGTTCAACGTTTTGTTGAAGTTAATAAGCTACATGATATTAGGCAAATATAATTAACATTGGCGAGAATGAATAAAAGTAAAAGATGCTTTTATAGAGGAAAAGATCAACCATAAATTCTCTAATTTACGTGCAAACAAATGTTGAAAAAAAAGTCCATCGCAGTTTCGGGTGATCTTTTGTTTAAAAGCTTAGAGAATTCCATTTCATGGGCTCTCTATAGCAGGCACGAACTCATAATAAAGCAAACAAAAAAGCTTATACCAAAGTATTTTAAATTATGTAGTAAAAGCAAGAATGACCAGTAAACTGTATTAGCAAGTACACTGCTATATATGTATATATATATATATACCAAACCGAGACTTTCTTCAAATCATTTTTTCATTGACAGAGCTTTCGTTTAACCCAACATACACGACATTTTAAGTTTTTTTTGTCTTACGTTTTATCGATTTGGATTTAAACACAGAGAGTTCTTTACTACGTTGACCAAGTAATCTTTTAACTTTTAGTTTATGGTTATGTTGGTGTTTCGAATGAACTTTCGTTTTAGCATTCGGATCTCCTCTTGAATTGCCTTCGTTTTTGCCTGCTCAAGATAAAGAAAATCATGGAGATAAGCCGTGTTTTTTAAATGAGTCTTTTTGAGCTCGGTGAAGTCATGCACAAACCAACATTTTTATGGAAATTTATCAGCCGGATGAATAAGCCTTCTCTCACTGTTATGGTTATGAGTGCTTACGTCACAAACTGTGACGTTGTGAAGTGGATTGATTGGACTAACTAAAAAATAGCTGTAGATAAAAACATACCCCTGGATCTATGATTCCCCATTCGCATACGACTTGAAGCAAGCTGGAATGGTTCATCGAAAGCAGAATTTTGGAGAGTCGGTGCAACGTCATGTGGCTTAGAAGATCTAATCCTTAAGAAAATACAATTTTGTTGTCTTTCGTGTGAAAGACATAACAGTGCACTGTTTATTGGCAATGATCTGATGTAGCAACTGGAATGTTTATTTACTCCAGTCCAGTGTCTTCATCAGGAATGATCTGATGTTGAAACTTGAGTGCTTTTACGCTCCAGACTAGTGTCTTCTTTAGGAGTGATCTGATGTTGAAACTGGAATCTTTATTTACTCCAGTACAGTGTCTTCATCAGGAATAATCTGACGTTAAAACTTGAGTCCGTATATATTCCAGACTAGTGTCTTCATTAGAAGTGATCTAATGTTCATGCTGGAATTTTTAAATACTCCAGTCCAGTGTCTTCATCAGGAGTGATCTGATGTTTAAACTTGAGTCTTTAAAAATACCAGATTAGTGTCTTCATCAGGAGTGTTCTAATGTTGAAACTTGAGTTCTTATATATACCAGACTAGTGTCTTCTTTAAGAGTGATGTGATGTTGAAAGTTGAGTTGTTATATATCACAATGTAGTGTCTTCATCACGAGCGATTTGATGTTGAAACTTAAGTTCTATATACTCCAGCACAATATTCTTATTACGGATGATTTGAGTGATTCGATGATTTAACTTGAATCTTATATGATAAAGTCTCGTGACTTCTGCGGTCTCTGCTAATGTGTGAATATATATAAGAATGATCTGATGTCGAAACTTGTATACTCATCAAAAGATGTTGAAATAAAGAAACACCTTGATAGCATCTTTGATCTTCGGAATGGAATCATATCAGGAAACATTGAGTCGATGTAACCGGTTCCTGTTGCGCTATTGGGATACGATTGCAAATTAAGATCAAACTTCGGGGGAGGTTGATGGATGATTGCGGCCATGTTGCTGGCGTCACCGTGCTTAAAACAGTAAGAACACGCAGCGTGTTGGGGATCTGAAGAGAAATAACGTGAACACATTAGCTTTCCCTTTTTGTCTTTGTTTTCCTTTTACTTGTGGTTAGCTAGCTGTCGAAAAACTTTTATATATTTAGCAAAAGAAACAGCAGAGAGCGATTGTACAGAGCCTTCATAGTTTTACCCATGAAAATATATTGGATACTTATGAAGTAAGTGGCTATGTTTAAGATGAAACTTTGTCACCTTAACACCAATATTTTTTTTCATTGATTGACGAATTCAAGGTGCAGGAATTTTTCCCTTTCTAGAATCCTAGAATTTTTGAAACGTTCAAAAATAATTGCTACCCAGTGAATAGCGCTATTTTGCCTTCGTGCAACAGACTTCGAGTGTCTTATCTGTGATAAAGTGTGTTTTAACTTATGCTTTCTGTTTCATTTTTCAAAATGGTCATTTTGAAGGAGTTTCATAAATTTGGAGCCCGTTCAGTTAAACGGAAAAGAAAACTGAGGACGTTTTCTTTGCTGGTGTTCACGCGATATTTAATCAAGATGTCGCTTTTATTTTCTCGGAAAATTCATCTTCCACCTACCATGAAAACATGCGGGACAGACGCGCGTCTGGATATCTAAAAGAATACACATAAAGTAAGATCAACCGTGTATCTGTCCATCTTGGAGAACATAAGGTACTCCCTTATACTTGGCCCACTTCATGACTATATGATACACATAAACACTTTCTCCCTCATACTGACTTCATGATATTCCAAGATACGTCATCCCTGTTAATGTCTACTAGGTATCCCTAGATACTATGTCTCTCTAGGTGACCTCTATGTACTACTTTAGAAACTTCAAGGTACTTCTAAATACGTTGTCTTTTCAGTGAATATAAACTATATGTAGAATATAACTGCATGAATATTTGGTCTCCATTAAAGAAAATGTATATAGTGTATAGTTTCAATCAGTGGCGTAGACAGGAGGGGCGTGTATAGTTTCAATCAGTGGCGTAGACAGGAGGGGCGTGTAAAGTTTCAATCAGTGGCGTAGACAGGAGGGGGCTGTTTGACATGGCCTTCCCAATAAACCGAAAAACGCCTTCGTGACAAGATTAAATTTTGAATAAAAATTAGAAAAATACCTGACTACCTATGTTACAATCGGTTTGTGCAAAATCTAACCCCAGAAAAATGGGATATTACTGTCTGCAGATTAAAAAACTTCACTGCAAGAGCACATAACTCCAGGACTCTCCTACATAGGTGAACAGGTTTGGCGTCCAGGTAGTCATAGAATGTTAATTGAGGATGGGGGTGTATTTTTCAGAAGAAATCAGTCGGGCACAACTGAATATATTAATGAACACCTCCCGCCCTCTAGAGCCCTGTTCGACGTTATGCTCTTTAAAAACTTCAGGTGTGGTCCCGCCACCGATTATAACTATCTATTCCCAAAAATTCTCTGTCTTTTCTAATCATAGAATGATAACCTATAGTCACCTCGAAGAACTTTATCGGCAACGCTAGCAGCAAGACATTTCAACTGAAGCGAGGTCTTCACCTTGAAAAGATGTCGGAACTTCGGGAGGCTGCTCATCATCAAGAGTTGAAATTTGCTGAAGTGCTGTCCAACACCGATACCAAAAATGTTAATACCACTAGCGTGCAACTCCCGAGAAGGATATAGAAAATTGTCTGCCGAAGGAGCGTGAGTGACGGCGATCAAGACGTGGGGAACGTTTTGTCTGGCAGTCGGATCACGGAATAGTAGAAGTGCTGCCTGCAAGCCACGACCAATCAATACAGCTTTTGTATCGTCGTCTCTTTTTGTAGGCACGGACGGTTCATCTGGAATAAGCATTTCATAGAAATGAATCAATGTAACGGTCATTGTTCACGAGATCATTTACTTTGTTAAAGTTGACAAACTTTTCTTAATCGCATTAAAGGTCGTTCCCAGTTTGCGCACGTTCTCGTCGAGCATGCGCACGTTCACAAACGCATTTCTATATGCTATACATTGCATGGCAATACTTATAAAGTGAAGATTTATTTTGAATTAAGCTTTTTCTAAAGTGATGTTTGGTAAATTTAATTTGCCTTTACTTGGCAGTGTGACCGATCGGCAACAATCACCAGACGAAAGGTGTACAAACTTTTCAAAGAATTCGCCAAGTAAAGGGGGACATGTGGCAAGCAATTACAATTCTTTCTCGGCTGGGTTCATATTGTTACGTAGCCTATGGTGAAATTTAGAATGGACATGTCCTTATGTCTCGACCAAGACGTGCTTCGCGCTTTTTTGTGTTTATATCATATCTTAACTTTCTGAGCCTGCAACACACTAAATGAAGCGAACGTGAAGTAAGACTTACTGAAAATTCACTCGAAAGAAATTACTCCACTAACAATCTCCTACCTCGGTCAGCCTTTTTAAATAAGAAGTTGTTAAAACTAATTGAAAACAAACTTTTTAGTAAAACTAATCGCCTGCACTGGATACCAAATGAATACATAATGTGAGAGTTTTTACGGCGTCAAGCAATTCATTTTCTTGGCCAGCAATACTGTCGTCACCCCCTGTTTTGCACGCAATGCATCTTGGTTGACATACATTCTCTTTAACGACCGCTTTTTTGGATTCCATTGAAGGATTCCAGATTACAGTTTGTGTATTCTGGATTCCATTGACGGATTCCAGATTACAGTTTGTGTATTCCGGATTCCATTGAAGGATTTAAGATTACAGTTTGTGTATTCCGGATTCCATTGAAGGATTCCAGATTACAGTTTGTGCATTCTGAATTCCATTGATGAATTCCAGATTACAGTTTGTGTATTCTGGATTCCATTGAAGGATTCCAGATTACAGTTTGTGTATTCTGGATTCCATTCTAATGATGGAGGATAAACTCCTTCCATGAAATTTAACTGCTCTTAAGATATCAAAAAAAAAGAGATTAATATGGATCATTCTGCATACCTTTACATAAGACGAAACTTTGATAAGTAGCAAAGATTCCACGAAAACAAAATAAAAAAGTACCTGAATACGATTGCACAGTGTTTGAAGCAGACTTGACGGTATCGTTCCACGTTTTCCGTTTTATCATTGAACGTTTCCGCGTGCCAGATGCGCGTTTCCAACGAGATTTTCGTGCAACGAATGAGGGATACTCAAGCTCATCTAAGGCTTCGTCGAGTTCTTTCCGAGAGCTGTACCGAGTGAAGCCGAACAATATCGAGGCATCAGAACTAAATGTAACCAAAGCAACGCGAGTAGCCATTGGTTCCACGGTGAATTTGTGTGAAAGAGATTTTATGAAATCCTTCATGTCATTGAACATGGCGCGATCAGACGTGTCGATAAGGAACACAATATCCATAACAGCTTGAAAGAAGAAAAACAATCAAAGCACGGAAAGAATAAAAAACTTTCTACGACTATGCTGAATTGATTGTCAAAGATTTTAGATACCTGGAAATTCATCTGCTTCCTTGTCATTATCTGGGTCACCAAAACATTGGTCACCATAAAACCTAGGTCCCCCACCTGCAGCTCTGACCACACCTCCAGCTAAGCCAGCACTCCGGTATAGTCCTCCTCCACCCCCATAACCTGCTCCTGCCATACCACCACCACCACCCTGTCCTCCTGCCATACCACCACCACCCTGTCCTCCTCCAAAACCAAAACCAAACTGTCCTCCTCCCATACCCCCACCACCCTGTCCTCCTCCCATACCACCGCCACCCTGTCCTGCCATACTACCACCACCCTGTCCTCCTGCCATACCACCACCACCCTGTCCTCCTGCCATACCACCACCACCACCCTGTCCTCCTGCCATACCACCACCATGAAAACCTTGACTGTTGACACTTTTCACAATATTTGGTCGAATGCGACCGACAACTGTTGGGTTTACAACGACGCTCTCATAATTTGGACTGCTGTTCTTTGACGCTGTCCGAGAATTCGTCTTTGATACGTTCCTATTGCTGGAAGGTTGAAAGGAGGAAACTTCAGAAAAGTGCTTAGGAGGGATATTCAGAATTATGTTAGGATTTTGTCCAGGTAGTCCATGTAAACTTTGGAAAGTTTGGTGAATTTCATGGCTAACGTGAGACGGTTCATTGACCTTTTCATCATGGTATAGTTTTTCAGAGCTCTTGCCATTAGAAGCATCGACAGCCATTTCAGAATGACCGTTACCTTTTAAATTATCGGTGACATGTTGTGGCACGGGTTCGCCAAATATTAGTGGTTCGCCATGTAAGGAGCCATGTATTGATCCAAACGTTGATTTAAATATCTGCGGCGGCTGTTTTTCCTGTGGCAATATATTGTTGTATACTCCTGGAGCTTTTTTTAAGTATGAGTTTTCGGGTTTATCTTCATGCAGTCCATCAACTTTTACGCGAGATGAGCCGTATCCCTTGTTTCTAGGACTTTTTTTTATTCTTATGGAAAAAAACGGATCTTCGAGCTCAAGTTTTACGAAGTCTTGCTCAGATGCTTTATATTTAAGCGGTTTGCTGTCAACGTTTTTCCACTTCTTTTGGTATTTATGACGGGAATGAATTCTGCCTTTTGAACTTTTGGCTGCTGCTTTCGAAGATCTATGTTTTGTAGGAAGCGGCTTTTTTCCAAGATGTGGTGACTCTTGTATGCGCGAAGAAGCGCCGGGGTGAGCAGTGAATGGCTGAACTGCAGGCCTGATTTGCGCCCCTGAAATTAATCCGTCAATTTCACTTGTTCTTTGGTCACCATGGATTTCTGTCGCTTGGTTTCCACCATTAATAGGCTTCATGACCAAGTCACTATTTGAATTTTGATAAAGTCCGTTAGTATCTTTAAGAAACTCAAAATCATCGAAAAGCCTGCTATCAACACTCTTAGCGTCCAAACTAGGGACAATTTTTAATAAATCGTTTCCATTTACATCCGCAGCATTGTAAGGATACTCCATGTTGTTGGGGTTGTTCATAGAATATGGTGGTGGGACAATCTGCTTACCGATGCTTTCGTAAAGATTACCGTCCCAGCGAAGTGGCGTCATCTGGTTGTGCTCTAAGATGCTTGGGTAGTTTTTGATGCTGCGCGATGAATGCTGGGAAGAATTGTTCTTTGAAGGTAAACTTAATTTGAAGTTTTCAAAGTAACCTTTTCCATTTTGACCATTTTCATTCTCCGATGGTGAACCATCATTGGATAGAAAACTTTTCAACTTATCAACGCCTTCCGAGTTTTCGGAATTCGGTATTGGCCATGGAGTAATTTTTAATAATGAATGGCCAATCGAACGGGAGCTTAAGTCGTTCCTCCCGTCTGACACAAAATGAACTTTGAAAAAGTCTCCGTGTATTGCTTTGTTGGGATAAAACATCGAGTCTGAACGTCCGTTTTTAATAATGTGACGTGACTTTTTTGTGTGAAAAGATTTGGGAACGCTCTTTCCGGTTTTTAGTTGAGGCCCATTGCCTTGAAGTTTTGAGTTAATGGAGTTGGACGAGTGCTTGCGAGTGTTTGTGAGTGTTTGACGAGTGTTTGCGAGGGTTTGACGAGTGTATGCAAGCGTTTGCGAGTGTTTATGAAGGTTTGACGAGTGTTTGCGAGGGTTTGACGAGTGTTTGCGAGTGTTTTGTAGATATATAGGATCTTGGGTGTCTTGATCTTGACGTGGAAATAATCCATTTAAAGCCAATCCTTTTCTATTGATATTTTTATTAGCAACACCAGAAGTACGGAACTTGACAATTCTTCCATGAACAGAGCTCTTTTTGTTTTGTTTTCTTGCAACAAATGATTTCTGAAGATTCTCGCCGGTATTCACAATTTTATGTACTTGAAGATTATCTTTACCATTTCCTTAACGAAAAGTTGATAACATTTATGTCATAATGCAAAAGGCTTTTTAACTTACATACTTCGAAGAAGCGGTACTTCTATATTCTGTAGCTATATATATATATATATATAGATAATATATTATTATAATTATTCTGTAGCTATATATATATATATACATATTATATTATTATAATTATTATTGCGTATACTTAAACCATTATAAAAATGGCCCCTTCCAAGTTCATACTGGTTCTTGAATATGGCCGACAAACATTGTCGGCTCATCACAATCATCAAAAAGCAGCGTTTAGTCTCCCTTGAATTAATCCTGAAATAATTTTTTTTGTGAAATTGACTCGCTTTCATGTAACACATTTTTTACGTGAATAAAATAAAAACATATACATAAAATTTATTCGTTTGATTTTAGTTTAACTTTCACTAATTGTTTATTTATAGAACTTAATAAAGACATAAGATTATTTACTGATAAAAGTCTTCCATTTAGCCTTCAAGAATGTTTCTTTTTTTCCAATAGGGATAGTTTCCGATAGTTTGCAAAAGTTTTCAAATTTTTGTTAAAATATAGCTACGTTACAACTTTACGTAGTTTCCAATTAATCTTTTTCATTAAAACACAACAAACATCAAGTAAAACCTTTTAAGGCATAATAAATATAATCAAATTCAGCCAACGGGTCCAAACTTCTAGCTCGCAATTGTGTTCATGCTTTGTCAATTTCAGAACATTAAATCATCATTCATTTCTTTAGAAATGTATAGTTTTTGCATCGAGTGAACACCTAAATATTTACATAGCATGAACAAAATTGAGGGCTGGCTACGCCACTAGAAACTACCCCCAGTTAAATAAAAAATAAGCACAACATGTTTACCTATTTTGTTCTCGTGAGTCACAACGTGGTGTTCAAGAGATAAGAATATCACGATAAAGAGCCAAAACACAGCTGCCATAATTGTTATAGTTTGTCTTGCATGTGTTCATAATATACTCTTTATTGCTGAATGCATGACTAATCACATCAAACTTGAATAAAGATCACAATCAAAAGTAAAAATCGTACGCCAAGATTCAAATATTGTAGAGAAAACAAAGTTTGCTAAACAGTTCAACCTGTGAGACAAACACCAAATACTTTGATTTGCCATGCGTAAAAGACACCTGTCATGACGGGTTCTTCAGAGCGGAACTCAAACTAACGGTCCTTGTAAGGAACGATGACTTTTTGGGAATTTGGGTTTTTGTTTTAGAATGGTGTGCCGTAGCAAGGCCATGTCTTGTTGTGGTAATTATATTATTTTACTTTTGAAGAACAATAGAATATTAAGAGCCATGAAATATGAAAAGCCATGAACGGTGAATAACAATGGAAGATGAGGAGCAATGAAAGATGAAAAAGAATGGAAGATGAAGAAGAATGGAAGATAAAGAGCAATGGAAGATGAAAAAGAATGAAAGATGAAGAAGAATGGAAGATAAAGAACAATGGAAAATGAAGAAAAATGAAAGATGAAGAGGAATGGAAGATAAAGAACAATGGAAGATGAAGAAAAATGAAAAATGAAGAAGAATGGAAGATAAATAACAATGGAAGATGAAGAAAAATGAAAGATGAAGAAGAATGGAAGATAAATAACAATGGAAGATGAAGAAAAATGAAAGATGAAGAAGAATGGAAGATGAAGAAGAATGGAAGATGAAGAGCAATGGAAGATGAAAAAGAATGAAAGATGAAGAAGAATGGAAGATAAAGAACAATGGAAAATGAAGAAAAATGAAAGATGAAGAAGAATGGAAGATAAAGAACAATGGAAGATGAAGAAAAATGAAAAATGAAGAAAATGGAAGATAAAGAACAATGGAAGATGAAGAAAAATGAAAAATGAAGAAGAATGGAAGATAAAGAACAATGGAAGATGAAGAAAAATGAAAGAAGAAGAAGAATATGAAGAATGGAAGATCAACAGATATAAATTTTAACGGATTTTTTTACGTGAAGATTGTACATTCGCGCAGTTTTTACGTTAATTTCACGTAGACTCAACAGTAGACAGAAAAATATAGAAAATTTTTGCATTCTGTTATAACTTGTTGATAACTCGTCAATGGTGTTTCGAAACAGCACATACAACAACGACATAAAAGTCATTACAAGAGCAGAAATAAACGTTAACAAATCAGTGAATATAAATTTCTATAGGCAGAGACAACCAGTAGGTAATTCATTAAAAATGTGTCGGGTGATATTAAAACACCGGGCAGTGGAGCAGCAAATTCGATAATATGGGGGGAGGGGGGGGGGGCTCAGTCGAGGCACATACTGATCATAATATGTGACTCCCCACTCCTCCAAAAACAGACAAAAAAATACACAAAAATAAATTATAGAGCAGATACAAACATACCAAATAGTATAGGCACAAATGCCATTTACGCATGAAGATAAACCCGTGGTAGTTTGTGACTCTTCGAAAATTCGCCGGTATATTTTACAGTAAAGTAAACGCATTACTAACACGGTGGGGACACACTAAACACTAAACAAAAGCAAATACAAATTAGATACAAAAGTAAATGCAAAGCAAACAAAAAAGACCGCTCAACCTAAAGAAACGTTAAGTATATAAGTATTGTCAATTTGCTGCATACTAACTCGAGCCCATTAAATCTTGCAGTCGGAGCATTTCGACATCAATGACAATGGGCTGGAATTACTGTCAGTTGCCTTGACTTATTAACTTAAAACGCAACACCTGCATGAACATAAAATAATAAATCGAATGGTTTTTGAATGAAGACGTTAAAAATTCCTTGTCAACAAGCTTGGTCCCCCCGGAAATTGAAGCCTTCGCACGATTTGAGTGTTTCCCACGCTTCGCTATGGTTGCCTGCTCTTTATTATACAAAACAACCAAAGTATAGAGACAAAAACAAAATTCAACTTTTCGAGCGTGTTGGGCTTTGAAATTCGGCTACCAATAAAAAGATTCAAAAACATCAATCAAATAATGACAAAAAGTGCTGCAGCCATCGTTTAAGGCCTCGACAGCGTTTTGCCGAGTATGTCTACGTCGAAAAATGAACCAATAAAGCAAAACACGCGATGTATTTTCCCTTGGGAAACAGTCGTCTTTTTCCTCAAGAGAGTCTACTGTTTCAATATTCATTTAAAATACCAACGCTAACTTACCTATTTTCAAACAACTGTAGTGCTCTTCAATCTTCATTATAACTCATTTGCTCAGCAAGCTTTGCATTTGAGAAAATGAACGTTTCAAGGAACAACAGCAATTTAAACAAAACCTTGGAAACAAAGACCACACTGAATTGTTTTTGCCATATGTATGGGTATAAGTCAATGTAAAGTCTTCACTGCGTGGCTCTTCAATGTTCAAGCAATGTTTACAAAGCGAAAAGGCAATTGTTGTTCTATTGTCGTTTATTTTCAATTTCTTGCCGCCATTTTACATGCGTGCCCACAAATTCCAATGGTCAGTGGTCACTGCAAAATGGCTGGTAGCGTCGTGGAGACTGGCTCTAGCCATGGTTCCAGATAGCTTTATTGACCGACATGCATTGATGTACACTAAAATATTGATTCAATAAAAATAAAATTGATTCCTCCAGCAAAATGAGAAAGGTTGGATTGTTTATATTTATTATACAGACACAAACAAATGAATAAATGAACCGTTCTTGCATAAGGTCTACTTTTCAGTGCTAGTTTCCAGTCACCCTTTTGGCTTGTTCAAGGGTCATTCGAGTTAAATAAAAGCTTCGGAAGCATGTGGAGAACATGTAGCTTCGATGAATGCACGAATGATATACCTAAAAAGCATTTTATGTAAACATTTTGCAGTTCACTCAAGCGAATCATGCTTTTGATCTGAAATTTATATATAGCACGACCAAACAATCAGGCAGGTACGTCACTGAACAGCATTGATAATTTTGCCTCTCCTAAATCAAGTATTACAACTTTGTGGCCAGAAACTGCGTGCGTGCGCGCACACACACACGTCCCGAACCCAACAATCTAACACATCAAATCTCTCAATCACAAAATCTTAATAAGTTTGCAATTCTACATAAACGAAATAAAATAGAAATATTATGTTAATCGACAAAACACTACAAAGATCATCAGTTGATGTCAGTCCAATCTGTTTCCACGCCAGACATGTCAGCATTTTCACCATCAGGCCATGGTGATTTCCATGCTAACGGTTTTGTGAATCTACGGAATTCATTTTTACCCCTCTTTGCACCTGCGCGCTTCTTCTTACTACTTTTCGATTCGCTATCTCTCGGTTGTCGCCTGGAAAGGTGAGATAAGGGTAATCTTTCCTGTTCTTCGACACGTTTCAAAGCTTCCAGTTTGCGTTTGCCAGCGCGTTCTTCCCCAACAGATAACCCAATGTCGATGGAGTTTGTGGTACTTTCAAAAGCCATTTGTCCGTGTATCGTGAAAGGTCTGTTGTCTTTTCCCACTAAAGCACATGAGCAGTAACTTGCAGAAAAGATTAACACATCGCTTTATTTAACTGGTCATGCAAAAGCAATGCGAATTTCCAAACAAAAAACTGTCTTGAAAGTCTTCATTTAACTTTAAATGTATTTCATAGATTTGTCAATTCATGAAAAAGAAGTTGTGCTTAATAGTTACTTTGGTCAACATACCATGAACAGAGTATAAATCGACATCGTGAAAAATAAGAGCAACCACAAACAATTTCTTATTTTCTTTCCATCTTATAACAAACTATTCAACCCATAGCATAAGAAAGCATTATGTTTTAAAATAGTAATATACGTCATTGTAAATAGTGAGTTTTTAGAGATGAATAATTTCAATAGAAGAAATGAATAGATTGCGTTTAACAGGATGATATTTCTAAATGCTTATGTCGACACTATTGATACCCAATAGAAAAACCTTTCCTCAATTTTGACCTTCAAGCGTGCACGCAATAAAAGCAGGCAATAAATTGAATTCGCTAAATCAAATACTTTTACAAAACATTACCTTGTTTTGCTGTATTGGACACAGCTTCATGGGCTTTGGGTAGATTAATGGGAGGTAAAGGTTGTGTGTCAGTTGAAGGAAACGGAGGATCCGCATGCGTGATAACTTGTGAAGAAATTCCGGGAAAGAACGTCTTCTTCATCACGTCGTGCGCGCCCTGATATGACTTTCGCTTGGGCATGGCGGTCACCTCGTGTGCACTATGTTTTGCTCCCATAAGAACATCGTTCGTTCTGGGTGTACCAGGGAACAACTGGTGTCTGTTAGGCGTTTCAGGTCCACGAACGGTGGCAAACATTCCCCGAGGACTTGGGCTCCGCACTTGGACAAAATTCTGACATGATTTTTCAGAAAGTTGAGGCCATTTTTCTCCATTTGTCGGGGCGCGTGGCAAACGTGAACGACACAATTCTTCGAGGCGTTTTTCGCGTTTCTTTTCCGACATCCCCTTAGGCTATATTTCGACGTGATTATTTTAATTGTGTGAGCAACGATCTAGTTACGTTTTACAAGCCAGCTTGGCATCGCAATTTTTCTTTTATGACGCAATAGAATTAGCTTAATAATGTCAAAGGGGCGCGTGCATGTATATGAAAAAAATGTATTTTCATAGGACTGCATTACTTTTGCAAATGTTGTTACTCTTTGGTGGCGAAGATTGCCAGAATTTTGCCTTCGGAGTTTAAAGGTTTCGAATTCAGTCGATTTTTACAATTTTCTTTCGGGAAAAGCAGTTGTATAGGGTAAATCGTCAATATCAACAAACATAATCATTTATCCAATTAAAATTATTACATGTTATCATATTAATGAAGCAGTCTTGAAGGACAAACAAGTTCATACAACTACAATAAATTGCATATATCCAGTAATTTATACATAATAAACAATTTAATGAATGCATTGAATTATAAAATAAGACGTGCAGTAATTAAATACATAACTAAACAATTTAAAAGGTTGCATAATACAAATGACGTGTTGAATTTTAAAAGCTAAAGATAATTAACTATTTAAGAAAATTGCAGTTTTGTATATAATCGAAAAACATGTTATAACAAGCCAAAAAGGCAGAAAACATTGACCTTCATGTTTAAGAATTTTTACCGTCCTTTCTGACGATATTACATACATTCAAATTCGTCAATTCTTTGTTTTGTGTTGCCTACACGTATTGCCTTCAACGTATTATATTTATTCCTTCCAGCTTTGACGTTCTCAACATGAATACGATCCAAATTAGTTAGTTTTGTGTCCTCGACCACAGAAGAAAGATCTTTGGTTAGTTCCTGCAAAATTTAAGCATGTATAAGCAGAGTTTCAAGGACATTTGGCTAACATCGACATAAGCTAAATAATGTCAAGACTGTCCTCGTTCTTTGTAGTTCATTCATTCCTACTTACACTGGCACGCGTTATGTCGTTATCTTAGTTTATGATATTAGGTAGTGTGAAGACTGTTCTCTTTCTCAGATGTTCCTTTATTACTACCTACACTGATACACGTTATCTTAGTTTATATTTTATGTTGTGTAAAGACTGTTCTTGTTCACTGTTGTTCATTCATCACTTCCTACACTGACACACGTTATCTTAGTTTATATTTTAGGAAGTGAAGTGTGGGTACTGTTCCCGTATTCTGTTGTCCATTCATCATGACCTCACAGATATACAAAAACCATAAACATAAAACAGCTTAAATTAAAAAAAACAGAATAGCTTAAAATGCCACACAAGCAAGACGATAAACTCAGAAATTTCCAGCCTTGACTGAAACGGTTCAAAGCGATTAAGAAAAACCTACATCAAGATAGTTCTTGACATAACCTTCCATCGACACCTCACGATCGTAGTCAGGCGACGGAGGATTATCTAGTCTATCCACTTCATGCGCCGACCTTGCTTCACCATCGAATTCACCAGGTACGTACGCGTTGTGATGAGATTCGACAGGAGGTTGTGAATAACTGTAGTTATTCTCAGGCGTTTTCCTTCTGTCGTTGAGATGTCCCATTCTAGTATTTGCCTGATGAAGAAACATGATGAACACATGTTTATGATGATGTGAAAACATAAAGATTTTTAAAACATACCGAATTTCCTCGATTCAGCCCACTGGGGGTTCATTCCCCCCCCCCTATCTTTCAATTAGTGGAGCATTATAAGAAGGGGAAGCTAAAAAGAAGCTGAGGGCAAAATAATTTGTCACGTAAGATTGCTAGCGTATACTAACTAACACCAACACAAATGTTGCAATATTAATTTCTATTTTTTCGAATGTCCAATCAAGTAAGCGCATTTTGAAAAAAGAAAAACTTAAGCACGTGACTATAATTTTGACTGAAATTTTGACACAGAGCAAGTGATTATTTTGATTTTCGTCTTCATAACTTCCAACCAATAAACGCTCAAATAAATGAAGAGCATTCGTATTTTGTTATGATTTCATCGTGAGATTGACTTCCGGTCATTTTCAATTTAGCCGGAGGGGAGGATAAATGTAAAGGCCGAGGCTATTTTCCTGTTTTGCTACCTTTCAAGTGGAAGTGATTATTGAAAGGGAGGATTAAAATGAGGCTGGTGACTAAATAGAGGAAATACGGTAAGTCAAGATTTTTTTCATCTCTTACCAGATAAAGCTTTTCGTTCATCTCTTTTTCACGCTTCACTTTTTCCAACTCCTGCTGCTCAGCCAAATGTTGTTGACGCTATATGAGAAAGTCGAATGGACCCCGTTAGAACAATATAAATAGCTTGTATTATCATATAGAATTCGTGAAGGCTAAACGCTTATTGGCTAAAAGTCATGTGACAGAACACCAATGGGGTAGCCAGCTCGCTTATTTAGTATCGCTCTGTAAATTTTTCTATGTTCACTCACTGTTAAACTGCTTAAACTATAAAATTCAGTCTACAATGAAAAATTATGTTCTAAAATTTACATAGCAGGAGTAAAACTCGAGTGGCGGGATGGATGTGCCATTGTATTCAAGCAAATTCAAACGCGAAAATTTCCCAGCTCTTTAAAAATATATATTCATCAAGTGTAAATAATAAAGTTCAACTGAGTCGAGTAAAGTTCAATGAAGAAAATAAATCATTTCTTCGCGTTAAAATAAAGTTAGCTTAATCAACTCTCGTGAAAATTGTTAAAACATTTTATGGCATAATCGCTGTAACTTGAACAAACATTTTTTTCTCTGTTACATACAAACAAGGGACTCATGACTAATTTCTTTGACACGCAGTTACTTTGAATTTACCAAGGAATCGTTTGCAACTTGCTGCTCGTTCAGTTGGCGGATAATTTCCTGCTTCTGCTGTTCAATTTCCTGGTTTTTCTGACGCTCCTTGGCACTTTCGTCTTCCGCTAAT
Source organism: Xenia sp. Carnegie-2017 (assembly GCF_021976095.1). NCBI lineage: Eukaryota > Metazoa > Cnidaria > Anthozoa > Malacalcyonacea > Xeniidae > Xenia > Xenia sp. Carnegie-2017. Next base: position 10,298,719 of record NW_025813483.1, read on the forward strand.
TTATGTAACTCTTCCAAATCCTGTTTAAGCTGACGTTCTATCTCCAAAGCTGGTGAAATAAAAAGGAATCAAACGTTTACGTTAAACCGGCAGTTTTTCTACTGATCTATAAATTTTTAACTACATGGATGCAGAATCTCACTAAAAATCCTCTATCTTATACAGAAGCGGATCCAGCGTTTGTCAAAATAAATTATAACCACTCCATTTTAAATTCGAAGTGCTTTCAAGAAAATACTATTGGTTTTCAAAGAATACGATTTTACCAATGCATAGATATGCCTCTAAAGTGGCTAGAAATGTAAATATATAGTAAATGGTTTGAACCCGGGAGTATCGTTACATGTTTGTAAATGTAGATCGTCCAGGTTGGTATAGTCCTCAGAAGGACTGTTTTTGTTGTTGTTGACTGATGTTTCCATGTTTGTAAATGTAGATCGTCCAGGTTGGTATAGTCCTGAGAAGGACTGTTTTTGTTGTTGTTGTTGACTGACGCTAAGGTTGTCGAAACGTCAGTCAACAACAACAAAAACAGTCCTTCTCAGGAATATACCAACCTGGACGATCTACATTTACAAACATGTAAATGTAAATATATGTCAAAATATGCTGCAGTAGTTTATTCTGACGTACCCTAGATCCGTCACTTCTCTTATATATGTAGGAAGTTTGCCACACAAAACATGGGCAAACTTTAACTACTAAAACTTTAGTATATCAGATGCTTCGAGAGTTTCCTTGTTTTGAACTTTCAATACTAGTTTTTCATAAAAAAAGACAGAAGTGCGCCGCTTTCGTATATTTACCCAGCATAAGGGGGGATGCTATGAAACAAGACCATATTATTTATTCGTACAAGAAAAAATAACATTAAGTATACTTTGTAAGAGCAATCCCCTCCCCTCCACAACACCCCCTAGCATCCCCCTCCATCCACAAAAAAATCTTGCAAGCGCCACGGCAGTACACATAATGATAAGAGGGAGTAATTTCAGGAGGTGGCGATAAAGGAATGGAACAAACTGTACAAGTAAGTTTTTTACCCTTACCACTCTCATACAATAACAGCAACTAAATTTCATGATCATGAAAGGCTTATAGAACAGACGCGTTCGACCGACCGTTCGTGCGAGTCCTCATATATAAAGGTGCAGTTTTATATTAGATGAAATGGATAAAACCGTTGACCTCAGCGTAACTAAAAAGCTATCTCCCGCCAAAAATCTGAAGCCGACAAAGTCGGGAGATAAACAATTCTTTTTTCATAAGAAGTCGATTGACTCTAGAATATTCGTGTCATGAACAGCTCAGTTTTTGCACTATAGAAACAAAAAACTTCAACCTTGAAATGAGTCTGAAAAAAAGGAATGTTTTTAATCACCTTCAGCGGTTTCCTTAGCTTTTATTTCCAGACTTTTTGCTTTCTCGATAAGCTGTAGGTTCAATTCTTCGGCCTTCTTTCTCTCTTCTCTTTCTTTTTTAAGCGTCAACCTTAACGACATTAGGACAAAAAACTCAAGTTTCCATCATCACATCATAACAAAAAAAAAAAAACAACAAACAAAATGTCATTGTAAACTTATAGCATTAATTCTTCTTTTTCACAGTGTAACACAGATGTTATAAGCATTCTTTATGAAGTAATTATGTCGTGAGAATTAAACATGCCGTACAGAGTAAGCATGTTGTATAGAATAATCATGTTGTATAGAGTAAGCATGTTGTATAGAGTAAGCATGTTGTATAGAGTAAGCATGTTGTATAGAATAAGCATGTTGTATAGAGTAAGCATGTTGTATAGAGTAAGCATGTTGTATAGAATAAGCATGTTGTATAGAGTAAGCATGTTGTATAGAATAAGCATGCTGTATAGAGTAAGCATGTTGTATAGAGTAAGCATGTTGTATAGAATAAGCATGTTGTATAGAGTAAGCATGTTGTATAGAGTAAGCATGTTGTATAGAGTAAGCATGTTGTATAGAATAAGCATGTTGTATAGAGTAAGCATGTTGTATAGAGTAAGCATGTTGTATAGAATAAGCATGTTGTATAGAGTAAGCATGTTGTATAGAATAAGCATGTTGTATAGAGTAAGCATGTTGTATAGAGTAAGCATGTTGTATAGAGTAAGCATGTTGTATAGAGTAAGCATGTTGTATAGAGTAAGCATGTTGTATTGAGTAAGCATGTTGTATAGAGTAAGCATGTTGTATGGAGAAGCATGCCGTACAGACTATGCATGTTGTATGGAGTAAGCATGTCATATAAAGCAAAAGACACAATCTTATTCGATAGCAAAGTGTTTCCTAAGCTTCGTTTCTTCGCTGTTACTGTTACTGCTATATTATTACAAATTGCTTTAAACAACGTCTATGTGATATGAACTTGAAAATCGTAATTCATTAAAATTACTTCTCTTCTTGCTTTATCTGTCGCTGATGCTTTGCCTCTGCTTTCATTTGAGTGATAGTCGTCGGTTCATTTTGACGTCGTCGTATGTACATTTCGTGATTACCCATACATAAAGCCAGTATCTGTCTGTTGATTTCCACAGAATAAACAGTAAACACGAAGTCCTATAGCAAAGAAATGAAAACGAGCTAGTTCGTAATCAATAAGATTCAAATGATCATAGAGTTTGGAGTGTTTTCGTAAGTCACAGTAAATAGACAATTTCACAATAAAGAAAAATTGACAATGATATCTTCAGTTAAAATGAAATTAAATATTTCTTTTGAGGGGAATGGACGATATATAGAGGGAACGGGTACAAACCGGACTTTTCTTGTCTAGAGGTTTTATGAAAAATTTCCTGCCATTGAATGACAACGTTTTCACTTCGGACCAAGGAAAACCAACTTTCGGAGTTAACCTATGCAGGAAGAAATAAAACTGATATGACTGTGGACATACGTTCAAGAAGTAGATAAATGAAAAACCATCGCCTCCATCGAACTGTGGCGTTACGCAGAACCAGAAGTTTTTCTTTCTAAGTCTACAAAGTGACCGAGCAACTAGCCCTCAATATCAAATGCGTTGCTTTGTTTTCATATATTACAACCGTTTTCAACTGCATCTGCCCCTCGAATGCAACCTAAAGTTTAACGCAGTGAAAACACCCTCTGCATGTGGTTTATCCACAATTCAGAGTTTTTGACACGAAATATTACCGTACAGTTTTCTGATTTTGATATCTGCATGAATTGATTACGTCTTCTTAGAGATATTTAACTTTACTCGTTGTGCATCATAAGATAAAATTAGCTTTAGCTAATGGTCGTTTTTGTCGATAATTTGTCATGTAAGTGGTCTAACTATACGGTATCTTAATGCATATTTATCGACACATGTATTCGTAACTGTTCTACGTGTGAATAAAATGTCCCAAACGATGCAGAAAATAGGTGCACGGTTTCATGGAAAGTATAATTATGCAATCACATGTCATAACATATACTGATAAAATTTTATAAGATAACAACACTACAACGGTCCGCTGATTGGTGCATAGCTGAGTTTGTGGTGCGCATTTGCCTGCGCAAGCCGATCTGAGCAAAATCAATTGAATCAACCAAAGAGAATTTGGAAATCAATCGTGAATATATGTTGCAGGAAAAATTAAAGTATTTGTTTCAAATTTATCTGTTACACGTTATTGTTATTTTATAAAAGATGTAATTCGTGCTTGCACTGGCTTATGCAATCTCTTTAGTTGATCTTGAGTTCTGCCTAGGGTCTCTTCGATTTGCACGAGCCTGCATGTGCAAACTGCAAACACGATAAACATCTTTTATTTCTTTATTAAGTCATTTTACAATGTTCTTTGCAACAAAATCATAAAAACTATATAATAAAACTTCCAGTCATACACACTTCGAAGTCTTTGACACAAGCGAAAGGATGAAAAACCTAGTTACTAAAGATTACAACTCGCAGGTGCACACAGTATTCATACCTGTTTTCCCTCTCGTAAATATGCAAGCCGTAACCATCAAGGCCGAGCCACAGGTAACTTCCCTTTTTGTTTTGAATCTCGAAGAATGTCACACCATACATTTCAAGATCTTGCACAACCTTAAGATACGCCATAACTGCATCTTCGCTGAGGAAAACAAAGTGAAAAGAAGATGAGATCATCTTGGATAGGAATAGGATAAAGCAAAGCCATCATCAGAGTATATACATAATATATTAATCCTTAAGGATTAATATATTAGAATAAAGCAAGGAACTTGCTTTATTCTAATATATTAAGGAATAAAGCAAGAAAATTTCGATCTATCTTGTCCACCCACAACAGATGAACATGTAGGTGGCAACCTTGGTAAACAACTAATCGATAATCGATGTGATGTTAAAATCATGTTTCCAATGTGGCAACCTTGGAAAACAACTAATCGACAATCGATGTGATGTTAAAATCATGCTTCCCATGTAGCAACCTTGGAAAACATGCTTCCAATATTGTCTTTTGATATTGAAACAAACGATGATTAATTCAGCTCAAATTTTTATTCCCGCCCTACTGGACTGGTTTCGCAACTGGAAACAAGTCAATTGTGGAGTGACTTGAAATGGTCTTTATATTTTCACACCATTAAAATTAACTACCCCAAACTCAACGCAAATCATACTGCCGAATTTCAGCACAGTCTTATACCTCATCATATCACCATGGCGTACCCAAAGTTCCGTGATTCGTTGATCCCACTCGTCTTTCGTCAATTTATATTGCCTGACAATCCTGTACACAAAGCACTTCATGTAGCTTCAAGATTACTCTCTTGAGTATATATACTTCATTAAGACAACGTGTAATGTAAACGGGTTAAACACTATGTGTCAAAAAGGCAAGGGTAAGCGAAAGACTTTGACGGAAAGGAACGTTAAAATAACTGAGATCTTCAACTTTTTTCCCCCTCAGAGCGTTTACATTTTCGTGTAACTTACAGCAACTCAAAGTTTTCACAGACGTAAAAATTATATCTTCAAACCTGTCTGGCAATAGTTTTTCTTTATTCAGAAGCCTTTCCGCGTATGAAAGCTCAGCATATTCACCTCGTTTGGCTTGACACTAAATTTATCAAGTATAGTGTTAGTGTAGAGTACAGTAAAGAAAACGAGTGCAAGACAACGAAAACAGTCTCTGCAACAGATAAAACATAACTTAAGTAATGCGTGTGACGAATAAACAACAGAGAATGAGAACAGTCTTTTAACTATACAAGATATAAACTAAGATAACGTGTGTCAGTATTGGTGGTGATGAATGAGTAATATAGAACGACAGTCTTCGCACTGCTAGGAAAATAAACTATGACACCGTTTGTCAGTCAAGTCAATGACGAAAAACTTACCGCCAATGAAGCCAGCAAAACTGCTTTGTCCGATGGACAGTACACGACATCATTGAGTATTGCAGCTTTCGCTTGTGAAAAAAATACTTCCTATTTGTGGTAAAAATATGCAAAAATGTTACGGTAAATGCCCAATGTAACACGTGAGTTGCATATATAGTTATAAGACAAGTTGTGCAAACATGTAAAAGAACATTTTACCTGAGTGACGAATTGGACTAGCTCCTCGCTGACATCTTCGGGATAGTACTTTATGAGAAACCTAAAATGTAAGGTCTTCTCTTCCTGTCTAACATCTTGTTGACTCACCTGAAATGAACAACGTAGGAATGACTTGTGTAGCCTTAAATAGCACGCACACATGCTTAAATTTGTAAGATTGACTAAAACTTTCGTCGCAAGAAAGAATTTTTCCACGATGGTATAATCTAAACCCGACATCTATAAATAAGATCTATGGAAGTCACCTTTTTGTTAAGTTTCAACCAATTTATAAAACCTTTTGTGTCTTGGTACTCCAAGCCAAAATACCAGATTTCTTTGAGGCCAATGAAAGATACGACCTAGAAAAGAACGTGCGTATACACGTGTTAACGTCGACACGAAGATGAGGCGTACTATGGCGCCAAGCAACGACTAGCAATGACGTCACACCAAAGCGATGAATGTCTACCAAACCTTGTAATAGAGCTCACGGCCTGTAGTATCCTGACTGATGGGAATACGCAGGTCCTTGGCATCCGTAGACACAATTGCATCCATCTACAGTAAGAGTTAGCAATGATTGAGGTGAAGCAGCCTCATGTATTCGAGATACATCAAACTGGAGATTATAAAGTAAATGGTTTGAACCTGGGAGTATCGTTACATGTTTGTAAATGTAGATCGTCCAGGTTGGTATAGTCCTGAGAAGGACTGTTTTTGTTGTTGTTGACTGACGTTTCGACAACCTTAGCGGTAGTCATCTTCAGAGTCAAATGAGGAGTAAACGTCAATGACACTAATTCACAATGACAATAAACATTTCCTGTACACACAATACAATGACGTAAGAACCAGATAACAAATATGGCTAACCTGACGTTTACTCCTCATTTGACTCTGAAGATGACTACCGCTAAGGTTGTCGAAACGTCAGTCAACAACAACAAAAACAGTACTTCTCAGGACTATACCAACCTGGACGATCTACATTTACAAACCTGGAGATTATAATTAGCTACAATTTTCCAACATACAGTGCTATAAAGTAAATGGTTTGAACCCAGGAGTATCATACAGTGCTATATTGAAAACGAGGAATTAAAAATGAAAATGCTGAAAGTGAAAGACTTGTCTGACCATTTGAGCGAATCATATAAACAACATTATACCTTAACTTCAGTTTAAATAAGCATTACGTATGTAAATTACTTTGCTTTCTGCATTTTGCTAATCTTCCCACTGAATGATCGAAGTTCTTTTCGACTACGATCATGCACATTTGTCCAGTTTTGATAGTTTTCAATCGTTTAGAGAAAGAAATAGTGACTACAGAACGTCTAAACTCACCAACTTCGGCATTTTCGAATAGTTTCAATAGTGACGTGTCTTGCGACGTCACGATCAGTAAAGCCTCTTTATCGAATACTCGAGTATCGTGTGCGAAGTTCAACTGCCCACTTAATTTGAGCTCTAAATAAGACAAAAGACTTTAAAATAGCTTTCTTTAGCGCGGCTAGTAAGAGCACGCTACGTCTTACAAACATGTAGCCAATACAGACCATACATACTTAGGGAAAGTGGTCTTGTATCTAAACATACTTGAACATAATAAAAATTTATTGCTGCAAGCCTTCCGGCGACGGGTGGGGTGTGTTATGTACGTTGTTGACTTGTCATTTCATATAATACAAATACATTTTAGACATGAAAACTTATAAAGGTATAGTTTGACGATGAGCTAAATGACCTAGTCAGACATAAACAACTTTGCCCAATTAAAACAAATAACATCGAAACGAATGTGAAACATTTTAATTGATGCTTGAATTTCGCCTATCAATGATACTTTGCGCAAAGTGATTTCAAAAAAAAGAACATACCTTCAATGGAAGATTCCTTCTCGATTTGTCCCTGTAAGCGAATACGTTTCTCTTGTGCTGAATCAGTTTATATCTCCAGGCTTTCTTTCGTCTTCCTATGAAGTCAACGCTTGATTCGCAAGAATAAACGAAGTATTTAAATGCAAGTTGAAAACAGCAAGACGTCTCTAGTCAAATAGACTTCATACAATGCATTTGTTGTCATTCATATAGTTAGCAGATAGACAGAAATGATAATTGTGTCAACTGGAATTTATGGCCTTTTATTATTAACAATTATAATTTAAATTTTATTCAAATCACGGTGAAAGATCTTTAACAAGCCAAGGGCTTAAGAGGATTATTTATTCATACGGAAGACATTTATAAGACCAGTATTGAGTTCGGGAAGATCGCTTTCGATGCCAAGTAAGATACGAAAGCAATAAAAGATAAAAAAGTGCTACCCAACATACTATCGGCGCTAAATGTTTTGTCGAAATCGTTATCATTTTCGTTGTTTCATTACCGCTGGCTTGAGAGTCACCTAAAAAATCTATGCGTGTGAAATAGAAAAGCCTTTCAAGTTTTAACACGTAATGGCAATCGGTCCTTTGCCACATTGTATAAAACGCGTGATTCCTTTCGCCTGTTATTGTCGTAAATAGAAATTAACTCAAGTTTTAACACGTAATGGCAATCGGTCCTTTGCCACATACTATAAAACGCGTGATTCCTTTCACCTATTATTGTCGTAAATGGAAATTAACGAATTTTGGTGCACGCTTCTTGTTGTTTTCTTCGCTTGGTAAAAGTAACGTGTTTTTCAGACTTTCAGCATAAAATAGATTTTGTTTCTTGCCAACAGTACCGGGTAAAATGCTAGATCTTACAAAAGGCAAAGATTGGTTACTACTCTGCGAATGGCATTCGGAAGATTTGACGTGAATGACGTTGCTAGAAATATTCGGACGCTTCAACGCGGTATGACCATTGGGTATGACGTTGCTAGAAACATTCGGAAGATTCAACGCGGTATGACGTTATACTAAAAACAACCCTATCTAACAGTATCACATAATGGTCCCTAAGATTTAGTGCATAAAATCCTCGTGTTTGAAACAAAAACGAACCCTCCAAACGAACTTTGGCCGAAAATATACGAGTTCTATAAAAACACCTGGATTATTTCTTAAAATAGTAACAGTCTAAAAAAAAATGCTCGCTATTTCTTATACTCAAAATTATAAAAACTCTCTTTTAGAACAATTGCATAAAAAATTGCAATCGTTAAGCGCACTCTTAACCTACAGCACAACGTGGGCATATTAGTTCGTGTCAAATCTTATCAGACCAAGGTAAAAAAAATTTTGTGAGTCGGTCGACTAGATACACAATACCAAAGCCAATTAGTGAAGGATATAGGGCAATGTCATCTGGAATAAGCCACTGATCTCGTATATTCTTTTAAAGTCTTCACTTTTCCTAAATGGAACACAAGTACGTCAGTTATGTGAGATAAACTCTCGCACTATAAAAAGTCAGAATTATAAAACTTTTTTGGGAAAAAAAAAACACATGATCCGATGTTAGAATTAAACATAGTGTAGTCAACGTTCACTGAAATGAGTCAGACAGCCTAGCTTTCTATTAAAATTTAGATCGTTGAATATTAACAATAAATTTCCTATAACAAACAGTCAATGAAAGAGTAATTTGAAATTTTGTCATTATGGGCCGGACAAACGTTACATGTTTCAAACCATTTACTTTATCAGGACAAACGGATGACAAAATATCTAATATAAATACGTCGAATGATATAGTTATACAGAACAATGAAAAAAACCCACATCGTTTTGAATGCTGAATTGTATTTTGAATAATGTTACATTGCGTCTTATCGCCTGGTGAAAATGGATTGAATACCGAAGGAAAACTTCACTAAAACAATATCTTAAGTGACTAAAAGTTATGTGTATGACACGAAATTTGTCTTCTCTTTAATAAAACATCTCTCAACACCGTAGCTGACTTTCTTTTGAGCATTTACATACATACGCATGCATACTTCTTGAACTATTAAGTTTTTGTGGAAACGACCGACCATGAAGTATCATAAATTTGATAGTTCCAGACGTAAGCGCAGGGATGAATCTACGAAGGTTTAAAGTGGAGCGTTCTCTACTTTGGATTCGATTTTGGTACTTGCAAGCATTAATAAAGTAAATGGTTTGAACCCGGGAGTATCGTTATATGTTTGTAAATGATGATCGTCCAGGTTAATAAAGTCCTGAGAAGGACTGTTTTTGTTGTTGTTAACTGACGTTTCGACAACCTTGGCGGTAGTCATCTTCAGAGTCAAAAATTGAAAGCATTAATGTTAAAAACATTGCATCATGATTTATAAAGAAAGCGACGTCACATTGCATGATGAGAGTTTGAATCATTAATATTATTTCCTGATACGCATGTTACATAAACCGGACGGGTTCGGAGTTAAGGTATTTTATCCCAAAGTTGGCAGGAAACCGAAGGATATTCATAAATCTGCAGCGGCTCATTATGCAATGTGACGTCACTTTCTCTATAAATCGGACATCACTGAATTTCAATATCTTCAGAATGCAAAGACAGATGACTAAACTGTTTTAAAAATTCCACTGTCATTTTACGAGTTCTTTTCAATGAAACTATAATAGCTAAATCTTCGTTATACGGGCCGTTTAAACGTGAAACCAACCTTGAGATTGTCCAGCAATGGCACTTGTCGCAACCTCCTTCCAGCCCGCAACGTAGTTGTCAAAATTCAAACCGTTCGTCCATTCCAGTAATTCATCAACTTCCCATTCGTCTACTGCCTCGTATCCCTTAATGTCCGTCACTTGTGTTATATCTCTCAAAGTGTTCTCGATATCCCTGACCACCGGAGTTTCAGTACCAGGGTTACTCACTAGCATACCTTCTTTGTACCTATAAGTACATATATCACACAACTATATTCCTTTTCTAAGTTGCCAAACGCAATACAATTGGGCTCAAAGATTGTTGGCAAAAGAGAGAAGGAAATTATTTTAAGTGCGAAAAACATGTTTTTCAAATTTTGAAAGATCTTTCTATTGACTTTATGCAATGTTTAGGAGCACTGGGGGGAGCCAGGCTAAGTGAAAATACATAACCACAGCTCATTCTTGGCAACATCATTGTTATGACGTCACTTCGAATTAAAAATTGAGCTGCTACAATAATTTATTTTCATAGCTGTGGTTCCGGCACTGTTAAGGAATGTTCTCAGATGTTTAGAAGACTATACGCACTAATAGGTTTTCCTTACATTTTCTTCATCCAATCAATTTTCCGTCGTTTTCGTTTTCTTTCCAAATCATCCTTTCTCATCAACTACACATAAGAAAAGGCACGAATCATAGAGATACTCACTAAAGACCCATATGTATATAAAGATACCAATGAAATACCTATATGTACGTAGAGATACATATTAAATACCTATATGTACACAGAGATACATTTTAAATACCTATTCGTAAAAAAAGATACATATTTAATATCTATGTGCAAGGAGAAATACCAATTTATTACTTATTTGTAAACAGAGACAACCATTAAATACACCTATTCTTAGATTGTTTTCAATCTCAACGGTATATATGAATGTGTAAAAATTTCTGAGTAACTGACTGAATCAAGAAGTGTTGAAATAAAAAAATCTCACGTTCATAACTTGCGCTTATGTGTAGTGATTTTTAGCTAGATGTAGCTTCAAACCTTCTCGTGTTTGAAGTCGATTTTTTTCTGCGAAGAGTCGTACGTAATGTCATCTTCTTTAATCTTTCGCAAAACCTGAAGAAGTGAACAGTTCGACGGTCAGACGACCATAGAAAATTTGTAACGATTCACAAGCAACTGTGTCCATCGATATCAACATGTCAGATGAATTAATAGTCATTCAAGATTAAAAACAATCTGAAAATCTCCACTTTCATAATATCTACAATTCATAATAATCACATTGCTTGGGCGTTTTATGCACAAATGCGCACAACAGTTGCATGAATATTCGTAAAGATGCAAAAGTTAAAAAATTCATGTCTAATACGCACCCTATCCGACACAATCCTCCAGCCATTATTTTCATATCTTTCATACCAGCCTTCTCTGCAGTCTTGAAACACAGAACGCTACGTTAGATGTGCTAATCCTACCCTTACAGTGAATGGTTTGAACTCGGGAAAATCGTTACGCGTTTGTAGATGTAGATCTTCCCAAGTTAGTAGAGCCCTGAGAAGTACTGTTCATGTTGATGTTGAGTGACGTTTCGACAACCTCAGCGGTAGTCATTTTCAGAGTCAACTCTACTCCTTACTTAATTCTGAAGATGACTACTGTTAAGGTTGACAAAACGTCACTCCACATCGACACCAACAGTCAACCTCAAGACTCTTCTCTCTGAAGAGTCTACATCTAAATACATGTAACAATTGATATCTTTAAGAAATCGGCCGTTTTTCAAATGAGTGAAAAGGAATGCCTTTGCAAAGGACTATGAATAACGGACTGGCTACGTCATTACACGTATATAGCAAATATGTTCTTAATACAAAATATGTTTCCTACACGTGGTAGCCGACCATTGCTCATAGTTCCAAACGCCTACCTAGGTCCGAATATGGTCTCGTGAGATCATTGTTATGGTGAAGGCGCGGTGGTAGTACTTTAGCCGACGCTTTGGTGTAATCCTTCGGGCTGTTTGCACACATATCCACAATATGAGAATGCGTAAAGATCTTATAATAAATGTTTGGTGGGAACGAGGTCTGAAAAAGAAAAATGCGATTAAGAGATTGTCCAAATGCATCCTCCCTTACGAGAGACGTATTTACATTGCAAGCGGTTCTGATACATATCGAAGCTCATGTGTTCAGAAGAACAAAATGCTTAGTTCGCGATATTTTTTAGCGCAAAATCCTACCTAATCAAAGAATACGGCAACGAGTAGTAAAATGCAACGATGTTCGATAAATATTTACGTAGTACAATTTGCATCAGTTGATGAAGAAGTCCAGTTTTCGGCAACTTTGAGTAAATGAACATTCATTTCGTACTCGCTCATAGCGATTACATGAATGTCGACAAAGTCATACAGTCGTACATGACTTTCTTATATTGTCCTATCTCTGGTAGGACAATCATGTGTATTTCTAATCTTTGCGAAAATCTTACCCCAGCCAATCTGAACTTGACGTGCGTTCCAGAAGCTTGATCCAACAATTCTGCCTGAAATGTTTTTCACAGAACAAATATGTTTAGTAATCTCATTCTCGATTATGAGATGCTAACTCTTAGAAAAATCCACATGATCCTATGCTGTCCTACAAGATAATCCGTAATCCGTATCACTTAACACTGTCCTGCTAGACAATCGCAGTCATTTAATGTTAACCTGTAGGATAATCCCAAAGCTATGTTGTAGATTAATCCTTATCGTAATAATATGAGGTCGCAATCTGATAAATCCCCAGTCTCAATTTTTTACCTCCTTTGGATTGATGCATTTTAATAGCATGGCGGGATCACCGCGAAATCTAAAGCTAATCAAGTCCTTATAGTAACAATAGACCTGCACATCCTAGAAAGAAGGAAATATATGCTAAGCAGTATTTATAAAAAAAAATCAGTTCTGACGACACCAAAGATGTTTTTCATTTGGCCTTCAAACTGTGGCATTTACTAATATACTTTGGCCTATAAAACCACCCCAGGGTATCCATTTAAACGAGGTTATGAAATAACCAAGGTTAATAGCCAAGGAACGGCGCGCAGATCTGGGCACTAGACCCCCTGCAGTTAGCACGCAGATGATAGGATACAGTGAGGTTCATGTCTCATTAGCGATGTACGTTTGCAGAGCAAACAGCATTATTTTTCTCCTTTTCCCGCCAATTAATTGGTGTGATCAGGTGCAGATGCGTGGTGGCCAGGTTCGTAAGGAGCAGGTTGAAGGATGAACCGGAACTCCAAGGCAGTCAGCCTGGCTTAACAGCGTCTGCATCTAACCATCCACTCACGTAAGTATGACATCATAATGTGACGTCAGGTATCAAATCATCTTTTCCATGGAAAAACGTATCTAAAGTGGTTTTGCAAAGAGCCATACCCATAATAACTATCATTGTTAGTAGGGTTCGCATCGAATACTCGATCGTGAGTAGCTAGTTGCGTAGCAAGATAAGGTAACGAGTAAATTTATTCGTCCTGCTAACGCAACAACCGTATCATTTATGTTGAATAACATCTGGCAAAATCTCGGATAATCATGTTGCCAAGCGCGATTTGAGCCCAGATTATAAACCTCTACATCTACATACGGGCATTTCATAGGCACAACTAAATTCCCAGCTCCCCCTATAGTAACATGTCTAGCCGTGTACCACGTGTCTTCTCCAAGCTTTTTGAATGACTCTAGCAGCAGAAATCATTGTCGATGTTTGACCAGACAGTCTTGTTGCTGCTCTAGACGGTGGACCACTAGAAACACTGAGACTGACACTGGAGGTCGAATAATTGTCCTCCGTGGTCGATGGAGGAGCAGGAGGCGTCCGAACGTTTCGACGTTTCTCGTTCAACTTAAGTCGCCACCAATTCTGGATAACTAGAGCACAATATTCCTGCTGATTTCTATAGAGAAATGAAATGATTTGGCAAAATGACAAAATAACAAATTTCACGATTTTGAAATCACTTTCCAAAAGTGCACCAAACCTTTTTCTGTTAACAATATTCCATAAAATTTCATTCAATACACGTGAAAATGGAATTGGTGCATATTTGCTATCAAAAATAACGTACGTTTTCGACGGACTATCCTTTTGAGATGAGCTAGACTGTTTTTCGAGCTGTGTACTGGAACTACTAGAACTTCCCTCTATCTAAGAAACGAGAAAATAAAAGGTAATAGAAAATTAACTGTAATTAACCGTTTTGCATGAGAAACAAACAAACAATATATCTTGAGATTACAAAATATGAATCAGAAAAGACGAGAAGAGAACTGTAACTTTTCGACTTTATTTCAGAGTCATCCTCGTTCTGAAATAAAGTCAAAAATTTACAGTTCTTGCCTTGTTCTGATTCATATTTTGTAATCTCAAGATGTCTTGTTTCTTCAGAATTTGTTTTTTACTATATTTTAATAAATTGTTGGCTGGACATGGTTTTGCACGAGGGGTTGCAAACATTTGTATTATGGGGGCAACAGATGGTGGGTGCGAATTCTACGTTCCTTTCTACAACCTTCATTTTTTACGGTTTTGCCAATAGAAACTAGCATATAGGTATATTTAATCATAGTTCTCTTGAACCAATAAAATCATGTCTACTACTAGTGGGTAGGTTCAATCAATGAAAACTAGTTATTTTTTACTTCAGCAGAATGGATCATGGCCTTCACTGACATGGGTATATTAAATTCAAATAATTGCTTGTTGAACTTTCAGAAAATTCTACTTCATGTTAATAACAGAATCAAATGATTCTGATATAAATGGTCTTTCTATAACACAAAGTAAAGTACACAATCCTATAATATCCATCAATATCCATACGAATACCTGAACAGAAGATGCTTGTGTTTGTCCAGAATGTTGAGTAGTGCTGTATGAAAGATCTGACCATTTATAAATACTGCGCGGGCCCAAATTTGTCTGTGATAAATCATCATGAAGAGCAGCAAATATATAGGATCTTTCCAAAAAAAAGTGTTAATGAATAAATCATCATGAAGAGCAGGAAATACATAGGATCTTTCCAACAAAGTGCAACTGATTGAGCTAATGCTTAAAATAGGTTTAAGCAAATGTTCTCGAGTAATTAAATTCAGAAGTTGTGTACCTGAGTAGATATCCACGAAAAACCCGTTGAATCTCAATGGCTGCAGCAGTTTCTCTGTCTTCGTGTTCAACATCTTTTATGATTGCCTACAAAAATAGCTAACTTTTGCAAAGCTAGTCTGCAAAGTACTGCACATTTTGCCAAGACCTTAATGCCAGTGTGCAAAAATAGCAAAAATAATACAAATGGACCTCAACATTTTTCACAGTGACAAAATATTAGCTTCCAAACTAGGTACAAGTTAAAAACATCCTGTAAAGTTATTTGATATTTTCTAAAGTTTTCTCCTCAGAGACAGAGCCAGCTTGCAAGCACTCCGTTTTCCCCAAAATCAAGTTGTTGCTAAGATTCATATATTTTAGCCTAACTTAAGTCAAAGTATAAAGCGCAGTAAATATAGTAAGCGAGGAGTCGCACCCCCCTCCCACAAGGTTTAAGTTTGTAGCGGCATCCATGGCTGTGTTAATTTACTACCTTACCATTATTAATTTGTTTAGAAATTCATTGTTGAGCAGTGAGTGAATAGAGAATAATTATCATTATACTTTTAATAAAGAACTAATAAAGAAAACGGGCCGACACTGCCACCAGTAAGTGCTGTATTTGCCAGTGCCACAGTCCCATGACATAAACAAACATTTTGGTGAAAGATTATGTTTAAACCTGTCGAGCATCTTTTGTATCTGTTGCCAATACGAATGCACGATCAAAGGAAGCTGAAAGGGTTCCTACCACAAGTAAAGTCAATGAAATAAGAGCAATTCCTAAGTTAAATTTCATATTAACAAAAAAAACACATGAAAATATTTCACCAGGTAATCGCACTGTCCTCAAAATTTCTTCGGCCTCTTCCTTAGAAATTGCCATTGCAAATGGACTCGTTTATACATGAAAATATCAAAAAAAGGTCAAATAAAGGACAGAAGCTCAAATCGAGTCTTCCGCCATTTTGTAGATTACCCAGTTGCTAGGCAACGGAAACTGTTGCATGTTACCAATGTTACATGTTTTTGCAACGTATTTTTCCTTCAGGATGTGATTCTGGGATATTGACCAAGTTTTTTTAAGGTAGAATACGAATAGAAACCTATTATTTACATAAATAAAGTGCAGAATGTTTTTTAGAGTAATCCTTGTCGGCTAAGATCTTCAAATGTTTTTTTGTTCACAACGTTACCCATCGAATCTTCGAATTCTTCCTATAGTGAAAAATAATATCATCACTTTTCTCATTACAATGAACAAGGCCAAATATATTACTAATATTTCCGACAGTCAAATCAACGGTCGACCATTTAGTCAAAAAACGTGAACTCGAAAAAATTTATGACAAGAACAATTCACATCACAAAACGGATATAGGTAGATATCTACGTAGGTAGATACACCATCATACCTCAACATCCGGTAGCCAACGTTCCTTAGCTTTCACATCTTTTAGTTTCTCCCAAACTACAAGTAAAGGCAAACGAATTTCAAAGCCATGCATGAATAAGAGCAAACTAAGAGGTTACTAAGAGGAGAAATCCAAGAAAGATGTAAAAAATCGACTTACGAGAAAGTGCATCGGCTATTTGTGTGACGTTTGCGAAGTGAGCGGTGTTTGGAATACCAAGACAACGCATATTGTGTGCATGCCTCCATTCCTGTAGATGAGAAGCAATTCATAAACCTGACATATCAACTCAGGCATAAAGAAATGCGCTAAGAACATTACACATCATGATGTGGTGAGTGCTGCTGCCGAAATGCATCGTGGGAAGTTAGGATCTACAGAACAGACTAGACGGTTTCTAGAAGAGCTTGTTAGGACTAACTTGACAGTTGCTGATTGAAACTCATACATGAAAGGTGGACTGGAAATACTAAACAAGCATGCATGGTAAGATACATATGAAACTTTCTTAGTCATGCATTGCAGCAGAATTATCTTATGAAGCAAACCATGCAATTTAGTTGGGAACATAAAGATGACGATCTCACAAATTTTCTTAAATTGAAACTGCATAAAATCTTGCAATTACAGGTTGCTAGTCGTACCGCAAAATGTCTTTGAAAGGCTTTGGGTCCCCTGAAAAATTAAAAATACGATTTGCATTTCTCTTTTCATAGTGAAGACCAAAAAAGATAATTGCACAAACCTGTACTTCATGTTGCCACAAATTTCACAGCTGTAAGAGATGTTGAGCCCATGCAACTTGTATAACCAGTACGGAATAGGCTAAAAGGAACAATAAAATCCGTTGTTCTATAATCTGTAGTTACATATCTTTGGCGATCTCCGCTGATCGTTTCCCCCATTCTTCTTACCTTACCATCCCAGCCCAAAGGAAGATTCTTGGGGTTGTAAAGTACTGTTTCCTCGTCTTCAGAATCCGATTCATTGTATTCTTCGCCACCTTCTTCATCCTGAGGAACAATAAAAGAAACGCAAGCAATGCATTTGGTGATCAAAACACATTGGTGAGTCATTTTTACAAAATTTCTAAGTTCCGTTAGAACATAAAATAATGTACAAATGAATGTATCTCTGTTCGACAAATCGATGCAAAAAACCTCAAGTTCGTCAGTTGTTCTTGCTTGCTTTCTTACAACGTTTTCTCGAGTGGCAGCCCTCTGTTCCTACGGATGAAAGTGATATTACAACATTATAAATGAATACTCTGCATCGTAGGGAAAGTCAATTTAACATCAGTTTTTACAAGTTTTACAAAGTTTAGAATTTTGAAAATTTGTGCCTTCCAATTGATAACGCTATCCAGGCTTCGTGCAACCGGCCCCAGACAATTATTTCAGCCGATATGCAGCAAAATTATGCTGCCGAAATGTGAAGTTTGTTTGTGACAGTGGTTTCCATCAGCTGTAGGAAATTCGCTTCGAGTTGAAATTGTCTCCTCTTAGTCACATTTCTTGGTAGTTAGCCAGTTCAGTTACATGTTAGCGTAGGCGAACGAGCAAACTTAAAAATTGCCCAATTAAAACTTTAAATTACCAAACCTTTTGCCCAAATCTTTGCTACGCAACGACTAGGGATGTACCGCAAACACACGAGAATCCGGTATCATGATCCGGTACATCCCTTACAATCCCCCACATGTACGGTTTCATACATCTAAGTTCAAAAATAAGTAAACTTTCATTGATAAATACATACCCCGACTAATTCAATTAATCTGTAGACTTGACTTTCCAAGGAGGCAATTTCCTTTTGCTTTACTATATTCTCCCTAGGTAAAAAGAAGACAATCATTTTCACCAATCTGCACTGAAATATTGTGGCTCGCTGTGACACCGGTGAATAAGCAGAGAAAACGCGAAAATTCCACGCAGGACAAATTGATGTTTATTGTAATTTTTCTTGTTTCATAAGCGTTTATAAAATAAACACTAAAAAAAGCGTTCACTGATCGGTCTATAGCTGATGTGCATTAGCCTGTGCAGAACAGATCGGAGCTCAACCAATCAAATCAGTCAACCAAAGAGAGTTTGCAAATCAATTATGAATACATTTTAGAGGAAAAAATAAAACATTTGTTAATGTATTTATTTCGCATTATTTTTATTTTATAAAAGAAATAAAAGATGTTTTTCGTGTTTGCACTGGCTTATGCAGACCTCGGATACGTTTGTGAGAACTCTCGAGTAAGTGCAACCCTCGACCTTAGGTCTCGGGCTTGCACTGATCTGCTCTCGAGTTCTCCCAAAGGTCTCCTCGGTTTTCACAAGCCCGTGCAAACAAAGTAAACATCTTTTATTTCTTAATTGTTCCATAGCTAGTGATTAGAAATTGCTTTCGGAGAATATGTCGACAATCATCAATACACGGAAGCATCATTCTTCTACACAAAGAACGTGACTTGCCTTCCTTTAGAGCCTTTCGATTTTGCAAAAAGTGATTGATCAAGATCCTCCATAGATTTCCCTAGGTATTCGGAAAAATGAATTCAATTAGTTCAAATTATTAGTAACCAACAAGTGACCGAGTTTAAAATACCTTTAGTAAAGAATAATCTCTGTGCTCGTTCCTCTAACGTGCTAAAAACGCGTGCGAAGGAAACAAACAAAATCAAATTGGATCAACATTTTTTAATCAGAAAAATTTCGCAAGATTTCATACCCTCCACATTTTAAATTTAAAGCTTGCAACGCCTGTTTAAGACGGTCAAGACCAAGCGAGGCCAACTCCTGTGGAACAAAGAAGATATTGTCGAGAAAATGCTTTAATAGGCAATGGTTCTGATTTGTTTTGTGTGTATATGTATGACTTGTTTGTTTATGTCAACCCTCACTGTTCGTATGGTTTTATCAAAATCATATATGTCCTTAACAATACCGTATTTATACTTATGTCACGTGTGTCATCACTATTCTATGTTTACATAAATATCATGTATGTCCACACCAGTACAAAGTTTATTGTTATGTCATATATACGCTCAGTTATCGTTAGGTCATGATTAATCTTACTTAGGCTGTGTTCATCCTTATATCATGCGTACCCTTAATAGTATTGTGTTCATCCTTATATCATGAGTATCCTTACTAGTATGGTGTTTATCCTTATATCATGCGTATCCTTACTAGTATTGTGTTTATCCTTATATCATGAGTATCCTTACTAGTATGGTGTTTATCCTTATATCATGAGTACCCTTACTAGTATTGCGTTCATCCTTATATAATGCGTACCCTTACTAGTATTGTGTTTATCCTTATATCATGCGTACCCTTACTAGTATGGTGTTTATCCTTATATCATGCGTACCCTTACTAGTATGGTGTTTATCCTTATATCATGCATATCCATACTAGTACTGTTTATCCTTGTATCATGCATGTGTACCCTCACATGTCTTTTGCTAGTGTCATACATTTACTAACCTCAGCAGATGAGAAACCAGACAGATCAAGATGTGCCCCAGATTGCGCCAAAGCACTTCCGGTATCTTTCTATAAATAATTAAGCCAAAAACAAATCATACATACACGCGCAATACAAAGAAAATCTTCGATGCACGGCCTAAATATCCCCCTTCACTCACGGGCCATCCTGGAAATGATCCTTGCGCCCAGTTTCTATCAAAGTCTTCTTGGGTTTCCTCCATTTCCTAAAACGAAACGTCTGGAACTGTTGGATTTTTTGTGATATGTAAATTACGGAGCTAACTTATGGTCGGTTGTTTTCTAATTTAGGGCCTGATTATATGGAGGCGAGCTGGCTCCATTGAACTAAAATACATAGAACGTTACCTGAAGCAAATAATTGAAGCCAAATCTTACACCCAGACACGCGTGTGTAGTGGTTCGAGATTCTCTCGCCGAGTGAAAATTGATTGACTACACACACAAGCGTGTCTGGGTGTAAGATTTGGCTTCAAAAACTATTAGGCTTTTCTATTACAGGTAGCATTCCATGTATTTTTGTTCAATGGCTGGCCCGGATAGCGAGCTAGCCCGATGATTTCAAGGGATTGAAAGGAGCCAAAACTTCAAGGTTAAAAATTACAACTGTTTGCGAAGCCACTACACGTCACTCCTGTTGTAATTCTCAAAAATTTAAAATCAAGGCAAATTGATTGTCTCAACTTTAAATGTTTTGAGAAGTCATTAATACAGAATATTGTGAAATTGCTTGAGAAGATTTATCTGATGATAAGTATTGAATCGTGTCCATTAGCCAAAATCATTCAACGCTTGGCCGAATCCCGGCTACCGGGCTCATGTGACCAGCCCATTACAAAGGATTAAAATCACGTGTATTTTCGTTGTTACGCAACAAACTCGGCTGCGTTTCATGACAAAGTTTTGATTGCTAATGAAGTTAATCACATACATGATGTACGGCCAATTTGTTTAACATTAGCAGGAACACATTAGTTGGGAGAATACATGGACGGTGGACAACTGCTTATCTACTTTACTCATCAAAAAAAGCCTCAATCGTTTTGAAAGTAAGCATGCTAAATTAAATTTTGCGAAGAAAGTCCATTTCAGTTTTAGAAGATCCTTTATTAAAAACAATGAAAGTTTCTACGTCAAAGGCACGTGAAACCAATGATGTCGGCTTACCTTATCAAGATCGACCAGCGGTTGCACACGTTGACAATAGTAGTAAAGGTAATCAAGGAGAACGATGATGTATCTAAAGTTAGGAAAAGAGGATCAGCGCAATCCAGTGGGCATAATTATATAAGTGATCGAGGACCCAATCAGAATGACGGATTTAGGAAAACTTTATTTAATACAAAGTTACTGCATCGAAGCAAAACTCGCGTAAAGGAGACCTTAAAGTGATAAAGCGAAAATTAAATATAGATAAGATATGTAGTGCTTGTTCAAGGAATGGGGATTGACAGAAAATTACGACAAAATAAACTCGAAATCGTTACAGAATTTGCAACTTGACTTGAAAAATCTGAGTTATATGTTGAACTCTATCAAGAAAAAGTACCCGGAAGTAGTCTTCATAGCAACCACGAACTCATAGCAACCATGTTGTGGTGAACTTAGACTTTCGCCTTAGTTTCTATGGAAACAAAATTTCATTTTCACCTTTTGTATTCGTGTGTTTTCTTCTCTTTGGGAATGTCGAACAAGCGGTCGAATGTTTCCAAATACGCAAGATAGTCTATTCTCTAGACAACACAAAAGAAAATAGTGAAAGTTGTCGAACGCCAAAGTGTCCTAATTAGGTTGTTCGTTTCATCAAATCAACATGTCAATTTTATTTGTGTTTGGCCAATATAGCATACGAAGATTTCCACGAGAGAACTAAAGTAAGACAGGCATGCGATGCATAGCAACGCTTTCTTCGCTACGAACGTCAAACACTTAAGTCTGTAGTCTCAACTATGTGTATTGGTGACTGCTCCGAAACCAACTTTGACAAAATTCAAATGAAGTTCAACGAACATCATGAGATCTTTCGATCCCTGAAGTGATAATCGCCTTTACTCTTCAGTCTGACATTAACGTAGTTGAATTACCTCGATTCCCTTGATGTTAATATATTTATCATAAGGTTCGTGAAGATCCAAGTACTTGCCGTAACCTTCTTCATCAGAAAAGTCAACCAAAGCTGGAACGCAAAATGACAACGAATGAATATAAGAGATAGGGAACATGACACATTAGGTGGTAAAGGACAATAGATAATCAATGAAATTAGTTAGGGTTCTAGCACAGCAAACGCTCCGAGTTAGAGTCTTAAAAAATCAAAGAAAAAGGCTTCTGCCATTGATAAGAAGACCTATGGGTATTGTCATAACGAATTAAAACTTTCATCAGAATTGCCAAACCAATGACATATACAAAATTGATTAACTTGGTATTCTACAGTAAGTCTGTATGGCACCACAATCTCTTTTTCTAATGAAAAGTGTAAATTTTAAATTAGCATAAGCTATATCTATAATATCAGAATCAATACGTAAATAAGCTCCTATCAACCAAACGCAAGCTCTTTACCAAATACCAATATTTTTTGACAAACACCAAGCGAGTGAGGTAAGTAGAAAGTTTATAATACTGCATGAGACATTAGTACAGTACTCAGTTCTTTACTGTAGGAAGTTTGCGTACTCTTGATGGACTGCCGAAAATGTTACTAAGCCAATCAAAGCGCGCTATTTTACCGAAAGATTGCCATGTAATAATTTCTTATTAGCTAATAAGTTTTATCTTTAAGACAAGATACATTAAAAGATGTCTCTTCAAATATAAAAGTAAAATAACTATTTCACCTTGCATATCTTCCGTAGGGTTTTCACGAGCTTCCTTCATGTTCATAAACTCGACTTGCATCGGCTCCACCACCTGACAAAAAAATTCGAAGCTTCTAGGGTGCGCAATTGCTCGTGCGCGCGCATGCATGCATCCAACGTCAACCGGTAAAGCAATTCATCGCGCTCGCAAATATCAGACTTCGGAACAACGCTATTGACGGTAAATAAATGTTTCGTGAAAAAAAACTACAGGAAGAGCGGTTTATTAAGGCAAATTAACAATGTTCTTTTTTCATGGCCTTCCCTCGTTGTTCATGAGGATGAGAGTTTAATGTTCATTCCTTTTGACGATTGACAACAATGTGAAAAAGTCTTGAAAACAATACGTGGTAAACAACGACTTAGAGAAATGCAAAGATGACGCAAGATCGTGCGCGCGCAATCGGACTTGCCGCGCGATGAAGCAGTGCGCAAATTTTTGAGCTTGAACCCTTTGATTACAGAACATATAAATGATGATGAAATTTAAGAGTTCTAACTTCAGTAGCTGACCAAGAAATCGCGAACAACCTCTTTACGTTTCTACGTGATCAGTTCATACATGAAAAATGCAGTGAGAGGGTTTAAAACACTTCATTTTATAATTCAACGACCGCAAATGATCGATAATTGGGCGAAGGGGAGGGGCTAATATTCATATGTGCATGATGTGCCGTATCAAATTCCTTTGAAATCCATTGTTTTCTATGGATTATAACATACATATATGAGTATGAGCCCACCAATTATCGATCCTCCATGGTCCCAGTCATTTCGATATATAATACTTGTGAGATTTATACTGTTTAAATGGGAAATGTGATCTATTCTACTGGAAAATCGCATCTTCAGCTAAGGATGTGTTGGGGTGTTTAAGTTTATGTTCTTGGAATTTAGGTGAAACAAAGCAAAGAAAATTAGATTTCAACTTCATGAAAATTCTTTTGGTTCACTGAAAGTCATGTGTCAATTCAATAGAGCTCAACCTCAATACTGAGTTTGTGTCAATACAATACAGAGTTTGCATTTTATTTTGGCTGAAACTGGACGTAGCTAATTTGTTCAGAATTCCAGAGGGCCAAATTTCTAGTTCAAACACTAAATATGTCAAATAAAGCAAACCAAATCAATTTCACGCAATTTCTTTCAAGAAAATTTCCTATTCCATGGTGTTTCAATGGTATCCAAAAAAACAATGAACAAAATATTTTCCCGAAATGAAATACATTTCCCAATGGCTGCATATGCATTCATTCTAAATCATATCACCTCATTTGGATACTTTCTGTGATAGTCTTTGATAACTCGTAATCTGCTGTAGAATTCAGCAAACTCATTGGGCCCAGATAAAGCAGATATTTCTTCTTTCCTCATCCTAGAACAGGATAGACATTTCACAAGTATAAGAAATGAACCAACACAAATGAAATAAATATATTTGCAGTAAGTGAATGTTGAAGGCAGCATAGCAATGATGCAAATATGTAGTTCGACTCACATCATGCAATGCTTGTAGGTTAATTCTCACCTTAAATTAACTAAGCTCATAAAAAAACTATCAAAATATATATTCTTACCCATCATTATCATTATACAATGTCAGCAACGAGCTAGTAGAAGAGAGATATCTCTACAAAAGGACAGATGCACATTTCAATTAAATAGACAATGTGACTGGTGAGTTGATATACAAAATCAAATTCAATGTCTGGTGGTGGTGTGCAAACAAAAAGGCTAAATTATTTAAGCACAGGATTGTAGTTTTAAAGTTAACCTTATTTTTTTAAATGGATAAGCACTATAAGTCATTCAAGAGGTACAAAGAAATTGAATTATCTGGCAAACCTCTAATAGATCCCTGGCTCTGTGATCTGAATTGATTTGGTCTTTTGGCTGCGGAAAGAGATGTCATTTCGATGCAGTAAAAGTGAAGAGTACATTTATGTTGAAAATATCGTACTGATAACTAAAGCTGATGAATACAGTCTGAATCAGAAGGTAAATTGTGATTGAATGATTTGGAAGACTAAAAATGCTTTACCGTCTGTTTCTTCAGTAAAAATTCTTCGGTTATCGCATCTTCGAGCCTCTCGCATTCTTCGTGCTGCCTTCGTTGCCTCTCTATTATCGTTTCCATACTTCAATTTTTAAATTTACCTCAGTGAATTGTGTAAAAAATCACTATTTTCTTTTCATATAACTTCCAACATGGCGAAGCATTCTTGCAAAGGCTGCTGGGATCAAAGTGGGATCAAAATGTAAAGCCAAAGCCAAAAGCCGGCATCCGATACAGTGATCCAATCCTGTAATCCACCTGATCATACGCTTGAAAATTGAAGTCCGTAAAGTAAATCACTACTCGATAATCCGCAAACTTTTAAGTGCGGCACGCCATTACATGAATGAACAGAAACGGTTGCAATAATAAAAAAGTACAAAATACGAGCTCAATATAAACTGCTCAATTAGCAGAGCAAGACAGCTCACTCTACAGTCTCTACTATGCCATGGATAATTCAACATAGTTTTTGTGACTTTGTATGCTTATACGCGCATGCGTACAGTTGAACGCAGAGCAGAAGGAAGACGGCAAGGCAGTTATATCTTTATTAAATCGATTTAACAGACCATCAGTAACGTCCGAGGAAACTTGCTCAGAGGGATTATCCCATACTAAATTCTGAAATGATACTGGATAGCTGAAGAAAAAAAGCAACATTAAGGAATTCTTGACTTGCTATCAATCTCTCTTGGGATGTACCGAATCTCAGGCAGTCACACACCAAAGGAGATGATCGTGTATTGAAGGAATGAAGAGTATTGGGGAGACAAAATAGTTTGAGAAAGTTGAGCAATACTGTGAAAAAGTTGAACAGAAAAATAATGTAAAGATATTCCATTTTGACTTTTCTGAAGATGAGCTGAATGTCAAAATAGAAAAAACATCAGAAATAGGAAAATTGAAAACTCCTTCTTTCCTTTATTTTCGATTTTTTTTGAAATACACAACTATGTAACAAAACTTTCATGATATTTCTACTTTTTTATAAAAAAATAAACTGGTTTGTAAAGAAAACATGCGAACAACGAAATTAAATTTTGCGTATGAATATTTACAGTCTTGCTAAACACAAAAATAGATTAAATACCCCATCTCCATGGGCGAGTTTATCAACGCTGTATAAATATAAAATGCATTACTTTTTAAGCAACCAGACTAAGCTATTTACACAAATGATAAGTTTGATACTTTAAGGCCATTTTTGACTTCAGACATGTGGAATGCTGTCAATATGTATGGACAACAGTTGTATGACGCATTGCTAGTGGGGCAATGGCCCGCACATCAGTTAAGCTATAAATCATCGCTCAATAGTCCACTGAAACTGATAATACTCAATGGCCTTAAAAATCGATTGACTAAACTCGCTTTATCCAATTTACGTCTATGGTTAACCTTTCTATAAAGACATACCAGCGTACTGTGATTTGAAACTGTAACACTTAGAATAACAACAGCGCTGTAAAACCATTTAGAAAACCTATACGGAGTTGCTTTATCATGGAATGTGTAATGATGATAAGTTTTGCATCAAAACGTACAGTGAGTGGTAACTACTGTTTCTCACTTTTATCGAAGAGCTTCCAAAAAGCTGCCTTCATTCTCGGTTTCAATGACAACAGCGCTATTATCATTCTTCTCTAAAATTAGAGGTCAATTACAGCTTCAAAAACCTGTCAAGGAGGAAAGCGAGCAGAATAGGTCATTTCAAACTTCGTATAGGAACTGTTTTAAAAACAGCTGTACAACATGCGATTGCTTGACGATAAGTATTGCCGAGACAGATACATAAAGATGAAGACAACGGTTTCAATACCTCAGCAGTACGATATAGATTGTAGACTCTCGCCTCTGTCAATACTACAATCGTTGACGCTGCTAACGCTTTCGTCACTACCTTGATGACTCATCAGACTATCAAGATCACATAGCGGATTAATGTAATCTTCTTCAACGTCCTCCTCCAAAGCCATGGCAGCTAGGACGTCATAGTAAGGATTATCGAAAGCCAATCTGTAACCGTTATGGCGGATGCCCCGCGTTCGCAACTCTATCTCCATCTCCGCTTCGTTTTGCCGTTTTTTCTCCGATTTTATTTTCTTCAAACGCCGCTGACGTTTACGGTACAACCACAATGTTATCATCAAAACCACCAGGCCAAGAGAACCTGAATGAGACACGCATTGAACATGAAATAGTATCCACGCAAGGCCATCTTTTTGGCTATTTATATGCGAAATTGCCTGACATAAAGAAGGTAGGAAAAAACAACAAGTCTTACCTCCACTCGCGCCAATTACCAGCGGAGAGTACACAGAACCAGGGACGGCATTCTCTGAATACAACACCCCGGAATAATAAGTACATCCAAGGATATTGCTTACAGCTTCTTCATCCAAACATGAAATCACATCCTTCACAATGCTACCGTTAAGTAGGATCTCGCCATCGAACATCACCATATTAATTGCGACAACTTCTTCAGAGCCATCAGATGTCAATCCGGGTTTGAGATCTGAAACGACAAGCTTAAATTACAGAGAGGATTCTGTATTTCATATCCAACAATAAATACAAATTTTTTTTAGATACACTTCATCGATTCTGACATTACACTTCAATCACGAATTCTCAACAATAACTTGCAATTGCAATTTGCAAAGTGGGACAATGCGTTCCATCGCGAGCAACTAAAGTTATGTAATACATTACTATCGTTTACAGCACTTTTCTATAGCAATGAACTTACTTTTAGCGTGCGTGAAAAGATTGGTATATACGAAGGGAATTTGACAGTGAGAAGTATTCAAATTATATCTACTTATCGATAACAAAAAATACCATATCGATTTATTAAAGTTGACGGAGCCTCCAAAGATGAAAATTTAAGATCAAATTGAGCAGCTTATAAACGAAAGACAGATGTTGCCGATAGCTGTGAAGGTAAGCGCTTCTTACCTAAAATACGTGCAACAAAGTCGTGCCTAGTTGCAGGTTGAATTGTTTCCGTTATCTGCGTGCTGACGATGCTTATATTTCCATGAATTGACGTGACCGGAATCCTTCGTCTCGAGAGATGACGTAGTTCCTCATACATGTTATTGTATTTGGCTATCAAAACGGCAACATTGAGTTTCAACTGTTTTCGCCGTACCATCTCATCGAAATTTGTGAAGTTTTCCTTGATGACGATTTGAAACCTTCCCACACGCGTTAGATAACAAGCACCAGTCACGTGATGGCACACGTGATCAACATCACAATCGCAGCGCTTTCCGCAGTTCTTTCCATAATTCTTCAGCATGCAATCACTGTCACACAAATGTCCTCGGTAACCTGGGGAGCACGGGCAACGGCCGTCAATTTTATAACACGTGCCGATCACGTGTCGGGAACAAACCGGGCAAGGATGTTTGCAATCTTCACCATAAGTCCCATCTTCGCAGAACTAATAAATTGAAAGGAAGATGTGTTAAATATTGAAGTAAGATGGAGACACGTGAATAGCAAGAGGTACCTGTTGACAAGTGGCACCTCTGTAGCCATCGTGGCAAAGACATTGCCCGTTATCACCTCGACATTTCCTTGTCTGATTCCACTCACACGAGCACTTGTTTTGACATTCAATGCCCCATAAACGGTCGGGACACTTGTCCATACAACGACTCCCTGTGAATCCCGAAAGACACTGACATTTCCCATTTACTTTATCACATGACGCACCGTTTTCACACAGACAGACTCCTACAAAGAAAATCCATATCTAATCACGTGACTGTAGTCCTAGAGTGATCTCATAAATCACCATTTGCACAGACATAGGTTATTTGACTTCATCTCATGTAATTGAAAAATGCATTGCAAAAATACAAACATACCTAAACAGTTCGCACCAAACTTTCCTTGAGGACAGGGCTTTTCACATTTTCTTCCAATAAAACCTTCCGTGCAATCACATGTTCCGTTCACGTGATGACAAGAAGCCTCGTTTGCGCACTCGCAGTCCAATGCACAATCCTGACCGTATTTACCTTCCGGACATTCATTCTCGCAATGGTAGCCATAGTAACCAGGTAAGCAGATGCATTTTCCTGTCACGTGATCACAGGAAGACGACTGACTTTGGGCACACATACCGCAAGTGTCAGTACAGTTCACACCAAACGTCATTGGAGGGCACTTGTGTTCGCATTTATCCCCTATAAACCCCGCCAAGCAGATGCACCGACCATCATTCGGACGACATTCGCCATCGTTTTGACATTCGCATGTCTTGAGGCATCGTAGTCCATATCGTCCAGGATCGCACGATCGACTACATCTAAAATGAGATCGTAGTTTTGGAAAAACAATCATGTGATGGACTATAATCAAGTCATTTCAAGAATCAAAGCATGGATCTAATTGCTATTATTTTCAGTCGATGTACATTGATGTCAAAGGAAAAATGTAGTGAACGAACAAAGAAGTCAAAGCTCGAGAAAGGGAAAGAAACAAGTTAGGAAAATCTCATTGATCGAGTTCAGAGAAGTCGAGTCAGGAAGAAATTTAACATTGAACATAGAACATCGGGTTAAGAATTCTGCCCAGTGGTTCTGCCCACAGAAGTCGAGGTAATAGAACGACTGACATCAATATGAATATGTGATGAACCAAAAACAACAAGCAAAATCAGAGATAGATTTGTGGATCAAGATAATTTTGTGTCAGTCTTTGGAAAGCAATAAAGAAGAAAAGTTTTACTCAACGCAAACAAAGAGAACACTATTACTGTACTGAATGTTAGCACAAACTCTCTAGTCACGTGGTTACATGTAACACTTACTAACCTAGGACCAGTGTAACCCGCAGCACAAAAACATTCTCCAGTCACGTGGTTACACGATACGTCCACGTGATGACCACAGCGACAAGAATGAGCACATTCGGTGCCAAATAAGCCAGATGAACAGGTGCGAGAGCAGTTTCTACCTCTCCAACCAGCAGTACACGAACACGTGCCGTGCACTGGATCACACGACGCTCCATTAGCACATTCGCATTTCTTGTTACATCCTTTGCCAAAATAACCGGAGGGACAGGCCTGCGCACAGGTGCGACCATACCAACCTGGTGAACATGTGCACGTGCCATTGAAGGGATCACATTGCGCACCATTCAAACATGAGCATCTAAGAAAATAAATATTTTCAAAACAAAACAGAAATTTGAAAATCAATCTTTCGGTTAGCAGGTCCATTACGACAAACTTCAGATTATAAAGACCTAAACTCTTCTTTGTTGACATAAATTACACTTCATTAAACTTCCATCCGTAAGCGAAGAAACTCTTACTTTTGTTGGCAGTTTCGTCCATGCGTGTTATTTTGACATCTATTTGTACAGTTCGGTCCTGTCCAGCCACGATCACACAAACATTGTCCATTACGAGAATCACAAAAGCCACGACCTTGACAATCGCAGGTGAGGTTACATGATGAGCCCCACAAGCCGTTTGGACATTTACTGTCGCAGAACGGACCATGCCAGCCAGATTTACACTCACAGTCACCGGTAATGCTAAAAACAGTTGACAAAATGAAAATTTTCGCTCTTCATTTACTGCTACCAACACACGTTATACGTTTAGGTGATGAAAAATCTGTATTGTTCTCTCTTTTTCATTTATCACTATCTCAGTGTATACTTTGTGTAGTGTATACACTGTTCTCATTTCTGTTGTTCAATCATATAGACAAGGCAAATGCTCAAACGAAGGAAGTGCTTAGCCAAACCTTTAAGCACATCCATCAAAACTTTAGGTTGCTAGTATTTATTTAAAGCCTGAGAGCATTTTTGTAGATGTTTGTATTTCATGCGACTGATGACGCCATTAAATTTGCAAAAACCCCGCATAAAACCAGCGATATTTCTTCATTGTTGAGTCGCACATACAATGCACAAAATCCATTCGAGTGATATACTTAAGAAAGAAAAGATGTTTACTGTGTTTGCACAGGCTTATGCAAACCGAGGAGACCTTTGGGAGAACTCAAGAGCAGACGGTGCAAGCCCAAGGCCGAAGATCGAGGGTTGCACCTGCTGAAGAGGTTTTGCTAATGCAAACACAGCTCTAGACCAATCAGCGCACGCGTTTCATAATGTTTATTTTATCCATCTCGTTGGAAGTTGATGACTTTATCATGACTTCATTCGTAAATAGTTCCCGAATGACATCACTTTATTTTCTGCTTTGATTTTTGTGTGCTTTTTTGAGGTCATTCTTCAATCTCAGAATTTTGTGCAGTGTTAAGACTGTTGTCGTTCTCTGTACTTCAAACATCACACCTACACTGACGCACGTTACCTCATCTAATATTTTAGGTAGTGTGATGACTGCTCTTGTTCTCTGTTGTTCATTCATCACTATCTACACTGACACAAGTTATCTTAGTTTATATTTTAGGTAGTGTAATGACTGTTCTTGTTCTCTGTTGTTCATTCATCACTACCTACACTGACACACGTTATCGTAGTTCGAAACTGTGAAGACTGTTCTCATTCTCTTTAATTTATCGATAACTTAACTTCACCGTTATAAGTGATCACTAAATTTCACGCGTGACATGTAGAATGATTGGTTGATAACAACCCTCTATACCTATACATCAAAAAAGATAAAACCATACACCAAAGGCCATACCTGTCACATGTAGCGTTATTTTTACAACCACAAACGTGTCGGCAACCAGCACCCCAACGACCAGGTTGACAAGGTCGAGAGCAGTTACTACCATAAAAACCATTGCCACACATACACATACCGGAAACTAAAAATGTCGACGGTATCGATACGTCAGTCGTTTTAAAAAGTAAGCATCTCATAAGAGATACGTGAATATAAAATTCCATTAAAGAAGTAACTGATAATATCTCTGCGATTGCACTGGAGGATCTGATGAGTAAAATAACCAACTGCATTTATCGTTTTCTATAAAGTTATTTTACTGATTGAATATTTTGAGTTGAATAATAGTAACATCAGCCGTCTCATCAGGTAAATTACGAGCCAAAATTCGAAACTAACGATAGACGACGATGGCTTATGTTTTCTCTTGACCGTGATTTCACACATCTGGTTTCAGATTATCAAAAATGGATAATGGTAGTTCGAGCAGGTATTTAAATTTCAGATAACATATTAAATATATCAATATACACACATCCTCACCAAAATCGCATTCGGCATTGGAGGCACAACGACATCTCTCTTTACACTGAAGACCATAGAAACCATTTGAGCAGTGTTGGTCACATAGAACGCCAGTAAAGCCGGGAGATACGCAAGTACAACTGCCATCGGTGACATTACAAACACCATGAACACTACATTGACAGACACCAGAACAATCTAGACCATAGGTACCAAAAGGACACTTCTCATCGCACGTTCTGTCATTAACAAAAGGAGTAAAGGTTTAGCGAGTAAAGTTGTCATGACAATACTGACAAGGCACTAGATTGAAGTATTTAATGCATTGAATTTTCATTATGAGATTTTCCTGATGAAGACACAATAGACTGGTGTATATAAGAATTCGGATTTCAACATCAGATCACTTCTGATCAAGACAGTAGACTGGCGAATATAAAGACTCAAGTTCAAGCATTACATCACTTCTGATGAGGGCAACAGCTTGGAGTATACAACGATTAAAATTGCCAAATCAGAACACTCCTAATGAAGGCACTAAACTAGAGTGTATAACGACTCAAATCAGCATCAGATCACTCTAGTTAAAGACACGAGTACGTATATAAAATCTCTAGCTTCAAAATCAGACCAAACATAACATATAGAACAGAGTAAAGTACAACAAGTACACCAGTATCGAAGTCAGACCATGACTCATAGTATATCAAAATATGCCTAAGTTCAGATATATTCAAAATATAATTTACATACTTTCCCCTCGCTCCAGGCTGACACACACATTCACCGGTCATAGGATCACATGACAAGGCGTTTTCAGAGCAATGGCATACCATTTCACAGTGCAACCCCCACGTGCCATTCTCACACGGCTGGTCACAAAATTCTCCAGTCCAACCTAAAAATATGATAATAGTTAAAATACCAGTAAAATACATGTTTTAAGATGCTCATCGTCCAGGTTAGTGCAGTCCTAAGATGGACTGTTGGTGTTGGTATAGATTGACGTATCGACAACTTCAGCGGTAGTCATCTTCAGATTCCCTGGACTCTGTCTTAACGTAGTGAATACCAACACCAACAGTTCTTCTCGGGACTGCACCGAAAGAGATGATCTAAATCTATAAACATGTAACGAAACTTCTGGGTTCAAATAATTGACTTTATGCCTAATGTGGGTTATTTTACAAGATTAAAATGCAAATTTTTTTCCAGCAGACAAGGCAACGAACTATAATACGAAGCAAACTCTCTAGAACATCATCTTGCTAAGTCAAAATTTGAGCTTTCAAAATACGAAGATGATAATATTCGCTTTTGATTCAAATCAATATTCCTGACTTACACCTCAACATTGAAAAAACAATGCAATAGTGCAATGAAACACAGTGAATCAACAATGCTTCAAACTCCAAGCGAAGATTCAATTCTTTAAAGACCCATAGATAAAATTTGAAAGGAAATATGTCTTTAACTGGTGGTTTTTTTTATTTTATGCAATGAATTGCTCTCAACTCGACCAATGTTGCGAACATTGAGTCACGCCTTTTTCTTAAAGTAATTCATTAACTCGAGCTTAGTGTTTAAGCCAAATCTACAAAAACACGTCTTCAACTTGAGTTTAAAACGTGGTACAGTTTTTCTGCTCGACATACGATGATTGCGTCGACTTTTTTGTCGTGAATACGTTCACTTGATAAAACGCGAGTACTAGTATCAAGATTGTGTAAACTGTAAAAAAGAGTGTTCGCATTATTATGTAACAATTATATAATTTCGAACATCATCAACAAAGAGTATTGAGATCTTTATAGAGCAAAAACGATATTAAAAAAGAATCCCACCTGTGGAACAGTTACAAGTTCCATTAACATTGTCGCAACCAGCATCATTGACACACTGACATTTCTCTCGACAGTCCACTCCAAAATAACCACGAGGGCACCTGCGTTCACATCGCAATCCATAGTAACCGGGCTCGCATGCGCAATGACCAGTGACAATGTTACAGCTACCATGACGACTACATTGACAAGCTTGCGTGCAGTTTTTACCATA
Organism: Xenia sp. Carnegie-2017; assembly: GCF_021976095.1. Classification (NCBI taxonomy): domain Eukaryota; kingdom Metazoa; phylum Cnidaria; class Anthozoa; order Malacalcyonacea; family Xeniidae; genus Xenia; species Xenia sp. Carnegie-2017. The sequence continues at coordinate 10,333,122 of NW_025813483.1, forward strand.
TTTTCCAACTGGACACGGCCACTGACACAAACGACCGTGGTATCTGCAAGAAAGACTATCTTCAATGGAAATGTTCATCAATAACACCTGTTGAGTTGAGTACATTAAACAAGGGATCGGCAAAGGTTTTGATTTTTACTGTGGCAAACTGTGGCTGACTGCTACGGTCGATTTAAGTTACGTCAAAATATTTTTGAGCAGCTGTAACTCATCCGCCGACAAATAACTAAAATTTAAAGTTATTGCACAAAGTACGACAAATCTTTTTGAACATTAATCCCGTGAACCATTTCCATTATAAAATAAAAACATTGATTGGCACATACCCCGTTTTACATTTACATGTGAAGTTCGACACCGTCATTACACACTTTCCTTTGTGATGGCATGGATTCGGCTGGCATCCCACGTGCTGACAGCTGTCTCCATGGTAACCATCATGACAATGACACACTTCGCGCATGCTTAAACCATCTTGCAAAGCTATTAAAGATGAATAATAGATAAATGTATTGGAGAGGATTTCTGGTGGGAATAAAAATGATCATTCAAAAAGAAATTTTTCAGAGACTTGTCTTTACTAAAGAGATGCGGTTCTATAAGACTAAAATGTAGATCAAAATGAGAGAGAGATATACATTAAAGAGGTATTCTGTATTAGAGAGAGATCTGCATTAGAAAGAAATGTCTGTGTTAGAAAGTGTGTGAGAGAGAGATGTCTGTATTAGAGACGAATATCTGTATTAGAGAGAGATGACAGTATTACAGAGAGAAGTCTGTGTTGTAAAGATAAGCCTGCATTAGTGAGAGATGTCTGTATTTTAAAGAAACATAAATGTTTCATAAAGAACGACATTCGAATCGACATGCATTTGTGAAAATTTCCCAAAATTAATCGTCACGATCAAAGTAAGCAAGAAGAAACCTTGATCACGAACTGATACAAATCGAGAGTGGTCGATTCTCACAAAAATTTTCTCACAGCGAAATGTTTTTACATCACCGCACCTACCTGTTTTGATGATGCTGTCGTTTGTCAGTGGTTTGCAATCGGCATTGAGGCTACAATTTCTATCACCTCGACACTCCCGTGCCGTCACAGTTTCCCCATCAGCTGCAGCGCACATGTTATCCGTCATATAAATGCCATACAGCTCTGTTCTCATACAGATCCAGTTCGCCCATTTGTATGGAAAGATCATGATCTTCTTGGCGAGGACGGCAAATGGAAGCTCGTGTTCAACGATGCCACTTGAATCTTAAACAGTACAAAATTTCATCGACACAAACTTCAATAGCTATATAATTAAACTCGACCGTAAACCGAGGTGGCGGCCTACATCTGGAAAGACAGTGGTGAGGAAAAGTCTAACATCCGCGAAAAAAGATCGTCGAATATTTCAAGAACAACTTCATATGAAACGATATGAAGCAATTATACCTGAATTCGCATGGAAACCTTTTCTGCGTGGAGACGCACGGTACCAAGAGGAGTGTTCTCCATCCACTGATACTTTCATGTAGAAACTACAAACAAGATAAATACAGAGCAATGCATTCTTATACTGCTGCTGATTGCGAGGACAAATATATAACTCTGCCCACTTATACTGCTGTCAATTATGGAATCAAATTCATACGCTGGCATTATTATGTACGAGTGTTGATTGCAAGGACAAATCGGGAAGTGTGTTGAAAAATATAGTAATAACGAATCACAAGACAAGATTTCGATCTAAGAAACAAATCAAAAATCGAGTCAAAATCATTCCACTTATAATGTAAAAGCAACTTACTATGACACCCAGTAACTACTGGTCTTTCGCATGATTCGGTCCCCGCCTTGCACAGCTATGCGTGAAACCAGAGCGAGCTGTGGGAGAGTTATTTCTAGACGTACATAACCAGCATTGTGATCAGACGAGCACCACGCATCTGGAAAAATACACCATGTTTTGGACATTTCATCATCGTTTTATATTTTATGTAGAGAAATAATGTTCTCGTTCTCTGTTGTTCATTCATCACTAATTACATTGACACACGTTATCTTAGTTTATATTTTATGCAGTATAAAGTTGGTTCTCGTTTTCTGTTGTTCATTCATCACTATCTACACTGACATTCGTTTTCTTACTTTATATTTTAGATAGTGTAAAGACTGTTCAATGTAGCATTAATGTGTGTCAGTGTAAATAGTGATGAATAAAAGAACAGCAAAGAACGGGAACAATCATTATAGACATGCAGACTAAAATTAAAACTACGCTAGCTTTAAACGAGAACAGCCTGTACAATACCTAAAATATAAACTAAGATAACGTGTTTCAGTGTAGGTAGTGATGAATGAACAACAGAAAACGAAAACAGTTTTTAAACTAGCTAAATTATCAACTAAGATGACGTTTTTCAGTGTAGGTAGTGATGAATTTTAACAATAGACAGCAATGAGAACAAGACCCCGTTCTCTCCATCCCAAACCTCATCATCACGTGGACAGTAAACGAAAAAGCCGTATTCGAGTTAGCATTGGGCCAAAGGGCAGTGTATCAAACGATCATATATATATATAAATGTTTTCTTTACAAATCTTTTCAAAATATATATGCATATAGCATGCAGGTAGAAAAGCTCACCATAACCGTTTAACCGCGCAAACTTTGGATCAGGCAAACCGGCGGGTGGGAACGCGCTTAAAAAAGAGTCGGGGATGAAACGATTTTGAATTCCAAGAGGCACCCAGGTATGCAGTTCTTTGGGAAGAAGCGAAACATGACTGAAGCGAAAGTTCTTTTCCATTTGCGAAAAGTGAACTGTGTGGACTCCTGCCCTGAGAGCGAATGTCTGAAAGAAATAAAATATCAGTAATGTTATAAGTAATCCTCGACAAGACGACAATTTCATCAAATATAAAATAAACATAATACGAAAAAGGACATCTTGGAAACTTAAATTAAAGTTATAAAACAAGACAATTAAAACTGCAATACTTCGGTTTTATAGCAAAACCATCATTCTGTCTTGTGGTGGTTTTGCAATAAAACCGAAATATTGCAGTTTTAATTGTCTTGTTTTATAACTTTAATTTAAGTTTACAAGATGTCCTTTTTGGACTATGGTTTATTTTATACGTAATGTAAGCTAAAAAATAAACTATAAGATAACGTGTGTCATTGTAGATAGTGATGAATGAACAACAGAGAACAAGAACAATCTTTACACTATCTCAAATATAAACTAAGATAACGTGTGTCCGTGTAGGTAGTGATAAATGAACAACAGAAAACGAGAACAGTCTTAACACTATGTAAAATATAAACTAAGATAACGTGTGTCAGGGTAAGTAGTGATGAATGAACAGCAGAGAACAAGAACAGTCTTTACACTATGTAGCTAAAATATAAACTAAGATAACGTGTGTCAGTGTAGGTAGTGATGAATGAACAACAGAGAACAAGAACAGTCTTTACACTATTTAAAATATAAACAAAGATAACGTGTGTCAGCGTAGGTAGTGATGAATGAACAACAGAGAACAAGAACAGTCTTTACACTATTTAAAATATAAACTAAGATAACGTGTGTCAGCGTAGGTAGCGATGAATGAACAACAGAGAACAAGAACAGTCTTTACACTATGTAAAATATAAACTAAGATAACGTGTGACAGTGTAAGTAGTGATGAATGACGGAACAACAGAGAACGAGAACAGTCTTTACACTATCTAAAATATAAACTAAGATAACGTGTGACAGTGTAAGTAGTAATGAATGAAGCAACAACAGAGAACGAGAACTAGAACTTTATACCTCGTGAACAAATTGTTGCCACATAGGCCGTCCCATATCAATGAAAATGGTATGCCAATGTACATCTTCATCATTGTCAATCTTAAATGTTACGCCGTTGTCGCTCGGTGATGTCCCGTATGCAACAAGCCATAGAGCATATTCTCCAGCATGATGAATCTGAAAGTCATAGCTACCTATAAGGTCCCCATAGCGACCGCTGGCCACGACATAAACTTGCTTACTCATTGCAGTAACTGTGCCATACGCAGGACCTTAAAGACATAACAACGTCATGTTTCAACTATGGGAATAGAGCTCATTCAGGAAAGCAGTATCTGGAAATTGAATCATGAAAATTGAATTGGAATTCAAACGCAATTATGGAAATTGAATTGGAATTCCCAATGAGACTTAAGCACACAAGGAGCCAAGTTTCGACATCAAATCACTGCAGATCAGTATCAGTGTAAACCAGTAGCAAAGCCAGTCCGTCTTGGACTATGTAAATATTTTTGTTTTCAACCACTCGAAAACAATAAATGGAATTGATTTTCTAAAGAAATGAAAAATAATTTTGCTTACAAATTTGCAGGAGAAAAAGATCGTGTAGGCTTTGCTACTGCTCCAGATAAAAGCAATAGATCGTGTTTTATCAGGAATCAAGTTTCAATATCAGATTACTTCTGATGAAAATACTATATTGGAGTGTAAAAAAGTAAAGTTGCAATGGTAGATATTACTGTAGAAGACATTGGATTGGAGTAATACTCAAGTTTCGACATCAGATCACTCCCGATGAAGACACTAGACAGAGGTACGTATATAAGGACTCAAATTTTAACGTACGTTCACTCTTGACGAAGACACTAGATTGGACTACATAAGGATACAAGTTTAACACGCAAACACTAAAATTAAGCATGCACTTTAGGACAAGTCGATGGTTAACACGTGTTCAATCCGCAATAACATCAAATATATATTAAGACATCAAGATACCATAAACAGCAGCCTAAAGACTAAGTGCATCAACAAACCTTTAACATTTGGCAGGTTGGCAGGATGAAGACATCCGGCAGAAGGGATCTTGCGTTTCACGCACACTTTTGCATCCGTCGTGATCCTTCCTCTTTTTTCACACACCAACTGTATATCGTCAATGCTAACGTGTCCACGAGAGTAATGATGGTTCGACGTTGACTTATCAGCAAGGATGAATTGAAAGATGACGCCAGTAAGCCGAGGATATTTTGATAACTTTAGAAAACCCCGACGCCAAAAGTCTTCGCCTTGATCATCTCGCATCGTCCACTCTGAGGATTTTAAAACAATAGTGCTCTTTATGTATGAGCAATATGAAAATTTCAAGGCAGTAGACCTGGAATTCAGTACCCACATCACACAAAATAGCACTAATGTTTGTAGATGTAGATCATCCAAACCAACACTAATCATCACAAACACAACACCCACTTAGTAGAAGTTTCCGAACATGATAATCCCATGCCCATAGCATGTTAGCGCTAAAACAATTTCAAATAGGCACAACAATAACACGTTATGTATGAGTTATTCCATGTCAAATCATTAAAGAGTTGTAAATATAAACTTCAAACGCTGCTCATTTTTACACGATCGGTAGATATAGGGTTATTCATTTTAGACAGTCCTCGGTATTAAATACCTCTTTGAAGGCAAAAAGCTACGATTTGAACAGTGGAACTGATAAAATAAAACTTTAAACCCCAAAAGATAATGAAGTTTCATTATCGTGAAGTATGAATGGGGCATTTCGAGCTTCATGCAACCGACTCCGGATAGCAAATAACTCACCGGTATGTTTGGCTATGTCATCGTCCTCCAATACGAGAATCGTGAGATTTGCACGTGGAATTCCAAACATTTTATATGCAAAAGAGAGGGTACAGAAACGACGAGGCGAAAACTTTGGACTGAGAAACCTCACTGAAAAAGCAGAGATAACCATTGAGTAGAATAAGAATGGAAGTAGAAAGTGTTGTTCCTATATATATATATATATATATATATATATAATCTCATGATTACATGATCACCAAAAACCGGCAAATGACTAATGCTAGGACGTATATAAACGTCTTTAGAAAGGAGGACTTGAATGAATGAATGAATGAATGAATGAATGAATGAATGAATGAATGAATGAATGAATGAATGAATGAATGAATGAATGAATGAGTGAATGAATGAATGAATGAGTGAATGAGTGAATGAATGAATGAATGAATGAATGAATGAATGAATGAATGAGTGAATGAATGAATGAAGGAATGAATGACAGAATGAATGAACGAACGAACGGTTTATATTAACTAAAAGATATCAGTCCCTTGTTCTTTATACGAGAAAAACGAATTTTCCCTTTCCACTTTTCACGTGTTAAGGGATGCGAAAGTCGATTTGTGAGCAACGTGTTGAGAGGCTTTAAACGCGAATCTGTTGGTTTTTACCTGGAAATTCGGAGTGCAGAGAAAGCGTGTAGATGTAGAAAAAATCATTTGGCAGATTCCAACCAAAGTTATCGGAGGCATTGACGATTGTATTCTTAACACGTGACCAACTCTTGATTGGCAAGGAGTGCCATCCGCACATGTCTCTGGCAAAATCGCATTCCAAAACAGTTTCCCTCGTGGACACGCTGCAACCTAGGAGCGAAACAAACATACGAGACGTTTTACCACAAGAAACACTATGAAGGTTCTCTTATGAAGAGCGAGTCGCCCCTTTTACATTGTATATAAAGTCTTCGTGAAGAATCGAAATCATTCATTTTCAAAAATCTACTTCAATATACACGGAATATTTCACACAAAGTATAGGCAGGGCATGCCAAATATATTGTGCGTTCACGGATGATTACGTGCAGTTTTGTTATGCAGTAAAACGTGCGTGTCGACTAATATTTTTCAAAAGTGAGAGCATCAGTGGCTAAGTGCACGACCATTTATCCAACTGTTCAATGTAAATCACATGACTCGTCTTGTTGCCCGACAATACTTTGCTGTGCTACAAACGTGTGATTAAAATCCAAGCAATGTTTGCTAAGAATCCTTCGCAAACTGGTTCTTACTCTCGAGCAAAGATTTCGACCAGATCGCCCAAAGCATTTGGTAGTAGAGAAAGACTAACGGCCCGTCTACACTGAACACGGATTCAAAAGTATACAGATTCGTTTATGGAGAACGCATCAATTGATCCCCGTCCACCCTATCGTTTTCGGTGCGTTTAATCTGTACTGAAAGCCTTGCGAGACATGTTTAGAAGTTTTGCTCGTGCTTTAACAAAGTTTTGGTGACAAAAGATTGCAAAAAAAAAATTGTGCCACCTCACGCTTTGAACCTAAATATGATTAACAAATTATCGAAAAGAGCGAGATCTTCTTCCTAACAGTGGATTAATAATAAAATAGAAGCAAATATTCTTAAATCATGCCATGTTTATTTTGAGTATTGTGTTTTGTTGACTTCATAACGAGTCCGCGTTAGTGTGGACGGTCGAGTCTCTCTAAAACTTGCCAACTATGGGGTTGTTTACGCAAGTGTTTAAAATGTTTATAAGACGGACATAAAGGATAGATAACAAGATATCTTCATGCCTACATAAAGACATCTGACCTGAAGGTGCTTCTGTACTTAAACACAAACATAGATTCCACATGTTTCACATTGTGTTATAAGTGTATGCTCTTTAGTGAAGAGGGAGAATCCGAACTGCATCTACGCTTTTCCACCAATCATGGCCGATATCGCAAGGCCAATACAATTTAACTTACATCACATTAAAGTAAGACAAACTACACGGTCTATTTTAAAATTTCGCTTTGTGCGTGGTGAGAAAAAATTCGTGCGCAATCGAAAATAAAATAAAAGCAGATGAAAAACAAGGAATTACTATTGAGGATGTATTTCCGGTAATTGTGTGATATTTGTATTCGATATTGAGATAGTTCTTGTAAATTTATCCGAAAAGAACGTAGCGAATAAACTTCTACAAAACGTATGATACCACTTCAACAATTTCGTGTTTTGAATTTCTTTCAATCTTTCCATTCACAACTTATACGCAGGAATTATAGCAATATACATGCGGCTGAAACATCTCAAGTACTTGCGCATGTGAAGAATATTGGTTTGATTTGCACTACAATGGGGGTTCAAAATACCGCATATATGGATTTCCTGCACAAACATGCAAACAAACAAATTCTCGGTGAATCAACTGACATTTGACTAAAACTGTGTAAAGACAGATCTAATCAGTAAAATCATTCATCACTACCTACACCGACGCGCGTTATCTTAGTTTATAATTTAGGTAGTGTAAAGACTGTTTTCGTTCCCTATTGTTCATTCATCACTACCTACACCGACACACGTTATCTTAATTCGAAACTGTGAAGACTGTTCTCATCCTCTTTAATTTATCGATAACTAACAATAATTAATTCGCTGCATTACTCCAAAGCAAATTACCGGAGCGAAGAAATAATTTGTCGTGTTAGTCATAACAATTGTCGTTCGCTTGTATTTTAGTGCGTCATTGCAACGGACTAATTACACATATACACGTTATTTAAGTTTATATCTTAAGAAGTGTGAAGACAATTCTCGTTCTCTGTTGTTCATTCATCACTACTTACACTGACACACCTTATCTCAGTGTATATTTTAGGTAATGTAAAGACTGTTCTCTCGTTCTCTTTTGTTCATTCGTCACTACCTACACTGACACACGTTATCTTAGTTTATATCTTAAGAAGTGTGAAGACAATTCTCGTTCTCTGTTGTTCATTCGTCACTACTTACACTGACATACGTTATCTTAGTTTATATCTTAAGAAGTGTGAAGACAATTCTCGTTCTCTTTTGTTCATTCGTCACTACCTACACTGAGACACGTTATCTTAGTTTATATCTTAAGAAGTGTGAAGACAATTCTCGTTCTCTTTTGTTTATTCGTCACTACCTACACTGAGACACGTTATCTTAGTTTATATCTTAAGAAGTGTGAAGACAATTCTCGTTCTCTTTTGTTCATTCATCACTACCAACACTGACAAACGTTATCTCAGTTTATATTTTAGGTAGTGTAAAGACTGTTCTCATTCTCTGTTGTTCATTCATCACTACCTACACTGACACACGTTATCTTAGTTTATATTTTAGATAGTATAAAGACTGTCTCATTCTTTTGCTCATTTTTTACCACCTACATCAAGGGTGTAACAACAACGTTAATTGAGTGTATGTTCATATTCTTACCTAAAATTTTCCGATGATTCACACCCTTATCACAGATACTTGAACACTTGCTCCATGGTCCAATAACCCATTGAAAGGAGTTATAAGGCATGGCTTTGCATTTACCATTATCTGTTATCATGTGCATCTTTTGATCACAGATTGACGAATACAAAATAACACGGATGGACACTTTATGGACAGCCTGTAGCATGCGGCCATTCCCCCAACCCTCTTTCACCAGTATACCATATCCCCTGGTATCCTCCTTGTACCTCTTTGGTAACCAAACACGAACATAGTTTTCATCATAGGCAAACAATATGCCTCCATAGCCTCCGGTGTTGTTTTCAGATGACATGACTGTTCCTGTACCCTCAAAGATGAGGCCATTAGTGCCTATTTGGCCCTGAACAACCACAAGCAGTGGCAGTTTGTTCAAGTTGTGATTGACCTCCAAAAACGTTTCATAAGGATTTCTGCCTTGAGAGATCATGGCATACCATTCGGTCTTGAATGAAGGAACGGGAAACTTCAAAACCCATGCAAAAATATGGACCATGCATTTCTGAGTATTCTCCGCATACCGTCCACGACCCCATTTGTTTCCCACAAATATGCAGCCTGTCCTTTTGGTGTTAGAGCTGGGAACCCACAGCAAAACACTTTTTGTGTCATATGCAAAAATCACCCCTCCATATCCTTCTTTCTTTGAATTTTGACTTGCAGTTATGCCATTGAACCAAAAACCATGATTGGGAGTGGAGTCACTGGTTGAGTAGGGTGTCACTCTAACCATGACACGTTCTGGTATCTGCTCAAGATTATGGTTGATTTTTACAAAGACATGTTTTGGATCGGCCGTGTTTACTATTGTGTTGGCTTGAAATGTTGGGGAAGGGCCAGTATACCAAATGTGAACAACAACGAGTACTTTCTCACATGTTTGACTGTAACTTTGACCACCCCAGTCTTTTCCAACAACTATGATTTGTCCGTTTGAGCCAGTATCTTCAAAAAGTGAAGGAGCCCATATCCTTACACGTCTTCTATCGTAAGCAAAGACTAACCCTCCAAATGGATGATTCTCAGGTTCTGCAGAAACTTGAATAGCACCAACAGCTTCAAAGAAAAATCCAGCGTTCACTCCGCTAAGTACCTTGGCATGCACTCTCACGTGAAATGGCATCTGATTGCGACCGGTCAGTATCTCTCTGAAGGAATCACTTACGTTGTTTGATCGCAAAACAAATGAATGGCTAAAGTCCGGATCGGCAAAGGCAGCATTTCTCAAATCGTCGTTCAACAACGAGCAACATCCAAACATGGATGAATAGTACAACAGTCCAAAAAGCCGTGACAGAAGCAGTGATTTAATAAGCTTACACATTGAACCACCTTTGTGTTAACAAAGCTAAATGCAGCCCACATCAAGGCTCACCGTTTCTCCAACAGTTCAAACAAAAGAAGAATGGAAAATTGAGTCATGCCTGTTCAATGAGGTGCAGCAACCAGACAGACAAACATATGGATGAAGTTTGTTTTATATTGCCGCCTGCATAAATTGCATATAAATTGGCATAAATAACTAAATAACAAACTGACATAAATATACTTTGTTGCCTCGCCGAAACGCATGATCACGTCATCCTAGTGCCAGTCCCTGTCTATGACACTTTTTACAAAAACAAACAAAACATTTTTAGAACGTAAATGTATAGTATACTTATAACAATTTGTTTGTCATTTTTGGACTTTTCAAACTCTCAGTCATCTTTGTCTCAAGCTGCGTTGGACTCACATACTTTTCAGTGATCAATATCTATATTAACGTTTGCCATTTGACTTGCAAGAGTCGCTGGTGAATGGAGCCTGGAAACTGCCAAGTGTATCTACCTCCACCTGTACTGTACTTTGACATTTCCTTATTTATATTCTTAAAGTTCTCAGATTTATAATCGATATTCTCCATTCCATATAAATTCCCTCAAAATCATTATGAGTGGAGGCCTTGCTCCAAGCAAATCAACCGTATACGTTGGGAATCTACCATATTCTTTGACGAATAACGATCTGCACAAGGTAATAATATAATTTCTTGTTTAAACTCATTTGTATCTTATCAAATGAGATTTCTCTTATCATTATAGATTTTCGAGAAGTATGGAAAGGTGGTGAAGTAAGTCTTTACGAATGTGTTAAAATATTTCCCCGTTCACTTTGGTTTTTGACTTTTTGAAGAAGTGTTATATTAGGTATTGACATATACGGACATTGAAAACAACATCTAAATACTAGTTGAATGGTTTGAACCATATCTGTCAAAGTCATAAAATAGTAATGATGAATGAAAATGGATTGATGACCACCAAAGTTGCTATTTTTTATGCCCTCGAGATTAAAATTCCTTAGTTTAAGATTATGAGGACATTTCAATGACAATTCAGTTCTTGATTATTACGAAGATGATGATGGTTGATGGCCCAGCATTATTCCTCTGTGAATGTTTAGGGTGACTATCGTCAAGGACAAAAACACTCGTGAAAGTAAAGGAGTTGCATTTGTTCTTTTTTTGGATCGAGATTCTGCACTCAAAGCAGTTGGTGCAATTAATAAGAAACAGGCAGGAAGATGTTTTTTTTCTAATACTTCCAAATGTGCACAAAGGATCAATTTATGTTTATTTGTGAAAAGATGCTAAACATAATGTACCATGCATGTTGGTAATTAGACATAGCATGTCTGTTTTCATTGAGATCATTGAGGTGTAAAGCTGGAAAATGATAACCCGGGGGCAGACTCAGGGGTGAAAATTTACCAAAATGCTTTAAACATGTTACATTTTTTGCTACAACTTGGATGTACTAAAACTTGATAAATCTTGGTGGTGTAATTGCCCTTCTCTGCAATCTTGTTCGTAATCTTTATTCAAGGGTGAGAGGGCTGTCCAATTAATTTTTCTTTCACATGACAGAAATCTGTCAAAAAATATTCATGTTTTTTTGATTGTATTATAGATGTTTGGACGGACAATCAAATGTTGTATAGCTAATGACAATGGTCGAGCCACAGAGTTTATTCGCAGAAAATACTATCCGACAAAACTCGTTGCTATGAATGTGGGGTATGCATCAGATATGAAATTGTAATTGACAGCATGGATTTTTTGATATCAATCTTAAGCTGTCAATTTTCACAAGAGAGTATATCTTTCAAATCAAGATATTTTTGATATTTCTTTAAGGATGATGGTCACATGAGTTACAATTGTCCTAACAATATGCTTGGTGACCGAGAACCGCCACCGAAGAAAGAAAAGAGAAAACGGAAGCACGAAGACAATAAGTATATATGATTTTCAATCAATCCAAATGTTGTGAAGAAATAAGGTTATTATGTGCAAGGCTTGATAATTCCCAATATTAGTTATTGAATGTATAATGAAGCCAAACAAAACACTAACCCTTGGCAAACCTTTAAAAGTTCTAATGATTATTAAACATAAAAAACGTATTGGGTTACAACATTGGGATCATGTGGGATTTTTAGACAATGGACACAATTGTGTGTATAATCAATTTGTAGTTTAGAGTAATTTTCCATGGATTGTGTAAAGTATTTACGTATGACCACTTACCAAGACTTTATATTCAAATCATCTTCAATGGATTTGACAATATCTTAAGGTCGTATTTTGCAGAATCATATTATATGCAGTTTCATTAATAAAACCTTATTTCTACCCTAATTTTATCAAGTTGGGATGCTAAGTTGGGAAATAAGCCATTACTGTTCTTTCATCTTCTATGATAGACAAGAAGATGTTGCTGATGATGTTGATAGTGAAGAAGATTTCATCGAAGACCCATATAATGACAGCTTAAGCGCAGCAATAGCTGAGTCAGCAGCATTAGCTGAACGGGAAAGACATGTAAGTGGAGCTAGTGGCTTCTCACGTGATGTAAAACGCAAAAAGACAATCAGAACAGATTCATATTTCAGTGATGAAGAAAACACTGACTGAAATTTTGAAATTAAGTTGTTCTTAACTTGTGGTTAATGCTACAATAATCTCGAAGGAATAGTATCTGTCTTAGGGACTACATTTGCTCGTAAGTTTTTGTTGGCATAGTAACCACTTTCATCTTGCCATGTGTTATTACCACAGCGATGGTAATTGTCAGTGTCTGTGAACTGCGAAAGACACTTTTTCCAAGTCGGGGAGTTATTATACTCAAAAGGATCATCTTTGACTGTTGCCTTTAAACAAGAAAGGAATTAAATTTAGTATGAACCATCCATGAAAATAACTGTATCAAATTTACTTTTTTTATTAAGACATGACATGTCATATTGAATTTAAAGATATAAACGTCACATTGAATATTTTTCTGTAAAGCTTACCTTTGGTGTATATGGATATGGTGGTTGATAAGAAGTTTTTTGAGTTGTGTCTAAGTATCTAAAATGCATTGTAATCAATGGATGGTAAATCTTGTTGTATTTACAGTTGACACTAAGAACATTACTACAGTGTGTACTACCTTTTGTTATGATTTTTTGGATGTTTTGGTAGTATCTTGCAGTTTCTTTTATTTGGGTTTTCAATCCCACTACTTTAAAGTACAAAGAACATAGACATTATTGTAAGGTATTATTTCACCCGAAACAATGCACCAATACTAAGTCAAGACTGTAAAGTTTTTGCATTGCACATCCAAATTTTGATTCTCTGGTGCACAGACAAACTTTCCAGTCCGATATAAGGTTGAAGTATGTAATTGAGGTTGAAGTATGTAATTGAGGTTAAAGTGCAACCTACTGATCTATGAGGATGTGATGGAAGTTGTCCTCGTTTGTCATAGCTATTCTTGTTTGTTTTGGTTGAAAATTATCTTTTAGGTGTAGAGCCTCTTGCATTTGATAGTGGCTTGTGGACACAAGAGATGACTGTAAAGAAACGTTAATGTGAAGATTAAGATTTTACAGTTTTAAAATAAGATAAAGTGTAAAAGCAATGGATTCTATTTGTATTTGTAGAACACTCTGTGAGAAAATGAGGAAAACTACTTAAAATACACGTTCTTCCCAGTGTGTGTTGCCAGTTATCGTGAAAACTCGACTGTTATATCAAACTTACAGTATTACTCTCTGAATTTCCTATCCGCTTGTATGTTGAACGATGTAAACGTCTTTTGGCTGGAATATGATCATTTACTTCATAATCCTTAGGCTCAGCCTCGCGTGATTGGTGCCTAAAAATTAGCCAACATTAAACTTTGCAATAAACAATTGGATTTTGGGCCGTACTTTCGAAAATGTTGTTTAAATCAATTTACAAAATAGTGCTAATAGTCTGTTATTCTATTTACCAATTCGAAACGAGGGTTGCGCGACCATAATCCATGTGATCTGAGCGAAGAAATAATGAACCTTTACGTTCAATAAAATCAGGAAACAACTCCGAATCCATTTTAATTGCAGTTATTCACTAATATAACAAATATCAATGAAAATTAGACAACCTCTGCAATAGAAAATAATACTTGTTGAGAATTATGAAAAGTAGTTTACGCTAGTTGCTATGGTAATGAAACTCAATTATGAAATGGAAACATTGAAAATCCAAAATGGCGAACGTTTTCGTTCAACTATTTCACGAAGTTCTTGATAAAAGTTTGACTTACTACAATTTTTACTGAATAGAAAATGTCGGAAGAAGTGTTGGTTTTTCCTAAGAAACTTCAGAAAGTATTAAAATCTGCGCGTTTATTGCTGTCGAGAAAAGAATATGCCAAATCCCTATCCCATTTTGCCTACATTGTCCACAGTTTTCCGTTTTATAGTCACCTTGTTCACGACGACTTCGAGTATGCACTAAAAGCTTGGTGCAGTGTATTATTGAGTCATAATAAAACCGAAGATATGGTAAAATGCTGCGATGAAGCCTGCAGACTTTTCCCACTCTCTGGTAGAATAGCGAATATTGCAGGCTCTGCTCTTTTTCAAGCTGATCTGATTGACCAAGCAGCTACTCTGTTTCGGCAGGCACTTAAGCTTGATCCAACCCTCATCTCCGCGGAGGAAAGCCTTGAGTCCATTGCCAACTTGCTTGTTGAACGGTGGCACTTTCGAATGCTTAACGATTCTCAAAGAAATTATGCATACAAGAAGGCAATCACGAGAGCTGTCGAAAGAGGTTGCAAAAGTGTTCTTGATATTGGCAGTGGAACATGCATCTTGAGTATGTTCGCTGTTCAAGCTGGGGCTGTGGAGGTACATGCATGTGAAATGTCCCACGCATTGTACAATATGTCTTTAGATTTATTGTCAGCCAATGAAATGAAAGATTTTGTTCATGTGATCAACAAAAAATCACATGATTTGTTAATACCCACCGACATCAACAAAAGGTATCATTGATTGTTACAGAGACTTTAGATTGTGGTTTACTCGGAGAGGGAATTATCAGTACTTTAGCACATGCAAAACAGCATCTTCTTGATATGAGCCAGAAGGGTTCTTGTCCATCACAGGTTATACCAGAAGCGGCTACTGTCTATGGTCAGGTAATTGAATGTGAGAAGATCCAGAACTATTCTCGCTTAAAACCAGGTGTATATTGTGAAGGAATTTCAAATATAAGAATAAGAGGAGCTGAGGTGTCTAAGAAAGGTCTAGAGCCTTACACTACAGAGGATATGAGTTGTCTGAAACATAAATGCCTCTGTAAACCATTTGTTTTGGCCAGATATAATTTCTACACACCAGAAGATTACCTGGAAGAGATGAATGATAACATTTCTATTCCTATCGTTGAATGTGGTACGGTGGATGCCATCATGACGTGGTTTGAATTAAGACTTGACGGACAAGAAGTACTGTCAAGTGCACCTGGCCAAAGTGTGTGTTGGGAACAAGCAATATATCCTTGTCACCCCCCTGAAGGGATGCAGCCAATTTTTAAAGTTGGCGATGAAGTCAATTTAAATGTGAGATTAACCAGTAGTGCAATTTACTTGGAGTTCAACTCTGTTGTACAGAGTCAAGAGAATACTTTGATACAAAAGAAGAATTGCCCACATAATATGCCAACTAAACTTGATATCAACTTGAGCACTGCTCATTCTCCTTTCCTGATGCCAGTTGCTACAAATGCAGAGGCAGACAAAGAGTTATCCGAAACCCATGACATTCACCATTGTAGTATTTTCTATTTTCCCCATCAAGATATAAGCAAATTGAACGACATGTTTCTTCAAGAGATGTGTGAACTAGCACTTCAGAAAACTCTCCAAGACTTGAAAAGAACATCAAGATGCAATGGAGCAAACTTTGGTTGTATAACCTCATGTTTATCACCAAGTCTATCTCCATTGCTTGCATTGACAACTGGATATTCCCCAGTCATGTGCATCACGGAGAACTCACGTTTTTCTCCTTGTTTGAAAATTCTTGCTCGTGAGAGTAAATTTGAAGAGAAGCTGATTCTTACAAATGATCCGCTTGAAAACTTTGCAAATTCAAAAAGATTTCATGTTTTTGTTGTTGATCCAATTGAGCCAGGTGGACAACTTAGACAGGGAGTAATCGAGGACATTGTGTTTGCTAAGGGATGTGTCCTCCACAAAGATTTAGGTCGAGTGTTACCAAATAAGATTGAAGTATGGGGAATGCTTATTCAATCAAGTGAACTGTGTCAGAAGACTTGTGTGATAGGTGATGATGTCACACTAGGGCTCAACATAGCAGGTTACTATGGAGATAAATTTCTAATTTGCATGCGACATTAAAGATTGTGTGTTGATTAGTTGAAATTTTGTATGTGCCCAAATGCCTTCTTGCTTGTTGATGATGTTGACAACACCAAAGTTTTTTGTGTTATATAAATGTTTCAGTGTTCACTAACATCAAAAACATAAACTTGTATGGAGTAAATACTGCCAATGATGTGAAATTGGCATGACATTGCCAAACTTGCAGGCTGACTTTGCCATAAGTGGAAAGAAAAATTAAAAGTTTTTGCCATACGTCCATGTGATGTAATCTACTTAAATTCTCTCTTTGACATATGTAATCGCAAAATTTGTTTTGAATACGGAATTTACCATACATACCCCAAGGGTTTGGTTTGATTGGGATTAATTTTTTTATGAAAATACTTCGATGTTCATGATGTATTTTCTTTAGGATTTATGAACACTTTTCAAGTAAAGAATCAAATAGATGTTGATGTAGAAAGCAATCCATTTGTTGCACACACCAATCCTACAAAACTTCTAACTTTTGATTTCATGAATGCTTGTGATGATGATGCAATGCTCTCCCTCTTGAGCTTGTCATCTGATGTGCCGATAACTGCCTCCGATGATGGTGTAATTGATGGCTTGATGTATTGGTTTGAACTGGATTATGGGCAAGAGAAGATGTTGAGTACGGGACCCAGTGCAACTAACCATTTTAACCAGGTTGTGGTTATGTTTAAAGAGAAGATTTCGATTCATTGTGGACAAAAACTTATGGTGAAAGCATCATGTCAGAAAAGTTGTATTAATATCATTGTACTTTGAAAGCAACTGCAATTGTACCATATAAATAAACAACTGTTTGTTATTAATAAATATCTATTATACACATTAGTTATTAGGCTGCATATATTGCATCTTTAAAACATTTTTTATCATTCTTTACTCGATTGAATGATGAACACTTGATTCCCGCTTATCCTGTTTCCATTAAAAAAAATTGTGGTAATCATTTTGTTGTTTATCACTGGTAGTCTATAAGTCATAATCTTCGTCACTACTCCAAAGGTCCTCATAATTACTAGGACTAATTGGCCTCCTCCTTTTCCTATCAATCCTATGGACCTTGAGCGTATCATTTCTTGTGACTTTCTTATGAGGTTGCCATGCCAAAAGAAAAGTATCATTTGAGCCAGTATATAACTCTTGATTGTTTTCTTCATAAATACAACAATTGATAACGTTGTATGCTCCTTTGTGCTTCATAACATGTTTTCCTGTGTGAATGTCAACAGCTATGATCTTTGTCAATGTTGGCAGAAATGCCAGTTCTTTAGATGTGTCACTTATCGCTATTTGAACACTTTTATTGCAGTGGTTCGCTATACGTCCATAGTTCACAAAGCAATTTCGACCAGTGGCCACATCCCAAAGTCTTACACGATCATCAGTGCCATACGTAACCAAGTGCAAACCATTAGGAGTAAAACACATTGAATTTACATGACCATTATGTGCTGTCTTGTGTCTAGAAAGACCAGATGACTGCTTGCCACCATGCTGATCCAAGGCAAGCATTGGACCTGATGCATGGCGAATGTCCCAAAGCAATACCCGATTATCATTTCCGCCACTAGCTAACAAATATGGCTCTCTGGTGGACCAAGCAACAGTGATGACCGGCTCATCATGACCTTTCAAAATATGGGTTGCCGAACCTGATTTCAAATTAATCAGATGGACACGAGAGTCAGCACAACCTGCAGCTATCAGGGCATGTGATGTTACAAGTGGTGACATTTGATGCTTGTAGACCTTATCTTGAAGGGTGAAGCTTTCAGCTAACCGTAGCAGGTTCGTGTCCCAAATTTTAACACATCCATCAACAGCACTATGATGTCAATTTGAAATGAAAAAATTAAGAAATAAGTTGAGCATTTTGATTAATGTACTACATTCAAATTATTGATTAATGAAAACAAAAGTGAATTTTTATTATGTCTTATGTGATGAAATGAGGTGTGTTGGAAGTTAAACCACTTGCTGGATGAGGATCCTTGGGCATATTTCATGACGTTGATCATGATATTTCGTGTATGTTTTTTTGTATTCATTTGTTTCTAGTTCCACATGCTTTGACATCTATGAAGTTAAATCACAATACTGTTGTAAATGACATGAAAACGAATAGAATTAGAAAATGTCAAAATGAATAGGATGTTGCCTTATTTGTTATTAATTACACTGTCTGAACAAACGGAATACCAAAAATAATACATCTTCATCAAAATGTTGCTACAAAGCTTGTATATTCAATGAGATGCCCGTAATGTGACAAACACTAACACCACAATTTCAACGATTTGCCCACATTTATTCATACAAAAAATCATATACCAGAGATACTACACCTGGATATGAACAACCCTGAGTCGTAGGGATACCAGCTGACTGTCTCCACACTTAGTTGGTGCATTGCTGGTAGCGCCTTGGTGATTTTTCCTATAACTTTACATGTTCTGCCATGTTGACGAGTAAGGTCGTGTATCGCTATGGAGCTACGGGATGATGCTGATAGCAAATAACGATGACCGTATCGATCTGGCGACAATGATAGTGAGTTCACACCACCACTGTGGACACTTTCGAAAGTCTTATGGTTACTCAATTGCAGAGAGCACACTCTCTCAGTTTTCTTCCATTCTTTTAAATCTCTTGGTAAATTCACACCAAGTTCTCGCAAGAATAATTGCGAAGCGATGTTGCTCTTCCGTTTGACTTTCATTTTCTAGTCTGGCTGTAAAACCAGTTCCGTCTGTTCTTCCAAACCAAAAGGTTTACACAACACAACAACAAAAAGAGAAATATATAACAATGTCGACAATGTAGTCTGTAGCGTCTGTTGTTAGTTCATTTTGAAAATTACAGTTGGCGTGGGAGCCTGGGAGCAATAAAAGAACTTCTGATTGGACGAGAAGTTGAAAGGATCTTCGGCATCATTATTACAATTATTCCTGGTGCTGTATTTATCAAGAAACACGTGTGGGCTTATAACACATTGAACGTTGATAAACAGTGACATTTAATGTCAGTTCTTAACAACTGCTTTAGAATTTTAATGTAACATCTCTGGAACATGTCTGATATTGTCTTGGTTATCGGTAGTGGCGGTCGGGAACACTGTTTAGCGTGGAAACTAGCGAAATCAAAACATGTTAGTAAAGTGTTTGTCTTGCCTGGAAATGGCGGGTCTAAGACGGATGAGATGTACTATTGTTCTACGACGAAAATCGAAAATGTAACGTCGATAAACATAGCAGAACACTCTGAAGTGAAGGCATTTTGCTTGAAGATGAAGGTTAGCCTGGTAGTCGTGGGCCCAGAAGCACCATTAGCAGATGGTATTGTTGATTATCTTTCTGGTCATGGTGTACTGTGCTTTGGACCAACCAAAGAGGCTGCAAGGATTGAGACGAGCAAAGCTTTTGCCAAAGATTTCATGTCACGACATGGCATACCAACTGCACAATTTAAAACCTTTACTGATTGCAAGTCTGCATGTGAGCACATCCGCACTGTTGGTTACCCAGCGTTGGTTGTCAAAGCTAGTGGGCTTGCTGCAGGAAAGGGTGTGATTGTTGCCAAAGACTGCGATGAGGCAGAAAAAGCTGTTGTGGATATGTTGCAGGTCTGTCAACTGTTGTATGACTTTTCTGTTTGTTGAAATTCATGACAAGCTAAATTGTATCTTTTGTTTGTGCAAATTTTGAAGAATATTTTGAAGGGATTGTCAAATTGTGACTCTTATGTTGTAATTTTTGAGATGGTAACCAGAGGATTAAACCTTTGAACAATTATAATATGATTCTCATTTACAGGAATGTGCTTTTGGGGATGCTGGAAGCACAATTGTAATTGAGGAAAAGTTAGAAGGAGAAGAGATTTCTGTGAGTATAGCATTTCACTTATATTGACTAAGAACTAATATGAGTATTTTGTCATTGTGACTATGTGTGAAACTTTTTAAGTGAAGCTAGACATTCATACTAGTTTGTTTAGGTGCTGGCTTTTTCCGATGGGAAGACGGTTTCAATAATGCCTCCAGCACGGGATCACAAGCGAGCATTCAATGGTGATTTGGGACCAAACACGGGGGGTATGGGTGCATATGCCCCTTGTAAAAAGGTATATTCTTATGTTAGAGGCTGTGGCGTAGCCAGCCTGCAGGTTTTAATTCTGTTTTGTAAAGTTCAGAACATTGTTTTCACTGTAAGTGAACTCAGAATAATTAAAATTTTTGTGAGCCAACTGGCTACCTCAGTGATCATAGATAATTTGTCCTCTTTGTGCATCATTCATAAATGCTGATGTACTTGTGTTTGTAGGTAACCAAAGAAGATTTAGAGTTTATTTCAGACAAGATTCTTCAAAAAGCTGTTGATGGAATGGCCCAGGAAGGCCACACGTTTGTTGGTGTCCTCTTTGCCGGGATTATGCTCACTGACGATGGACCCAAGGTCCTTGAGTTCAACTGTCGATTTGGTGACCCTGGTAATTAGATAGCTGGTGACTAAGATGATTTAATTTTCTTTTATGGGATAAGTCAGAATGCTTTTTCTGTCATGGGTAGTGAGTGATAGATTTACAGGCTGGTGCACCCTTTCTAGCCTTTGGTAAAAGAGGTTCCAGAGAGGTGCCAATCTCCCAGCACTATATTGAATGCCAAGTTATTAAGCAAGATTTGTGTTAGGGCAAAAAGTATATCCTAACCATGGTATATAAGTTATAGAATTGTATGATATAGCATGGTGACATCTGCAAAGTAGCCACTAAGTTCACCCTTCAAATGGTGTACACCCTCCCTCGACACACACATAAAGTAACTGTGGTGAGCTCCTTTAAACACAAATCACAATTCTTTTGGCTCAGTAACTTGGTATATTAAAATTATATACCTGGGAAAATTGGCGCCACTCCAGCCTGCACCCTTCTAGCCAAGGCCAGGGATTGCAAACACCCCTTTGCACCCTCCGCAGTAAATTCATAATTCGACCAGGTGCAAAATAACAGCATGAATATTACTGTGTGATGACTGCTCCAGTGGTGTAGAGTTTTGTTGCCAATTTTGGCATGAATGGTTGGTCAAAATGGCCCTCGTTTCTTTCCCTCCCGACGGTAGTTGTTGTTAGGTTTTGCATTGTTGTGAAAGCACACAATTCAACTCGTTGATATTATTGTCACAGAGACACAAGTGATACTTCCATTGATGGAATCAGATCTCTACGCAACTCTCATGGAAGCTGTGAGTGGAGATTTGACTTTGGCACTTCCTTCGTGGCATGATGGCAGAGCTGCTGTCGGTGTTGTTCTAGCCAGTGGTGGATATCCCGGTCCATTCAAAAGGATTTCCTATTTATGGCATCGAGAAATTTAAGGTGACTTGAGGACTCAATGTTTTTGTTTATATTGACGCGCAGGGGTTAACTCTAGACGGCTCAACCAGTTGATAATTTTTGAAAACTTTTGTTTAAAGACTGCACATTGGCACGTGTAAGCTTGTAGGGTATCTACATTTATCAGAGTATCCACATTTTTAGGATAGTAGAGACATTCTTGTGTTTCAAGCTGGAACAACTTTTAATGAAGAAACAAAACAATTGTTGACTGCTGGAGGAAGAGTTCTATGCACAGTGGCAATATCCAATACAATTGAGGATGCTCAGAAGAAAGTGTATCATGCAGTCAAAGAAATATCATTTTGTGATGTTTACTATCGAAATGATATTGGGGATAAAGCATTTAGGTAAGATTCGTCTACACTTTGAACACAGAAAGGTGCATCTCTAGGTATTTTGCATTTACGTGCGACACTAAGATTTCCAGAGGTACATCTCTAGGTATTTTGCATTTACTTGCGACACTAAGATATACAGAGATACATCTCTAGGTATTTTGCATTTACGTGCGACACTAAGATATACAGAGATACATCGCTAGGTATTTTGCATTTACGTGCGACACTAAGATATACAGAGGTACATCTCTAGTATTTTGCATTTACTTGCGACACTAAGATATACAGAGATACATCTCTAGGTATTTTGCATTTACGTGCGACACTAAGATTTCCAGAGATACATCGCTAGGTATTTTGCATTTACGTGCGACACTAAGATATACAGAGGTACATCTCTAGGTATTTTGCATTTACTTGCGACACTAAGATATACAGAGATACATCTCTAGGTATTTTGCATTTACGTGCGACACTAAGATTTCCAGAGATACATCGCTAGGTATTTTGCATTTACGTGCGACACTAAGATATACAGAGGTACATCTCTAGGTATTTTGCATTTACTTGCGACACTAAGATATACAGAGGTACATCTCTAGGTATTTTGCATTTACGTGCGACACTAAGATATACAGAGGTATATCGCTTGGTAGTTTGCATTTACGTGCGACACTAAGATATACAGAGGTACATCGCTAGGTATTTTGCATTTACGTGCGACACTAAGATATACAGAGGTACATCTCTAGGTATTTTGCATTTACGTGCGACACTAAGATATACAGAGGTATATCGCTTGGTAGTTTGCATTTACGTGCGACACTAAGATATACAGAGGTACATCGCTAGGTATTTTGCATTTACGTGCGACACTAAGATATACAGAGATACATCGCTAGGTATTTTGCATTTACGTGCGACACTAAGATATACAGAGGTACATCTCTAGGTATTTTGCATTTACGTGCGACACTAAGATATACAGAGGTATATCGCTTGGTAGTTTGCATTTACGTGCGACACTAAGATATACAGAGGTACATCGCTAGGTATTTCGCATTTACGTGCCACACTAAGATATACAGAGGTACATCTCTAGGTATTTTGCATTTACGTGCGACACTAAGATATACAGAGGTACATCGCTAGGTATTTTGCATTTACGTGCGACACTAAGATATACAGAGGTATATCGCTTGGTAGTTTGCATTTACCTGCGACACTAAGATATACAGAGGTACATCGCTAGGTATTTCGCATTTACGTGCCACACTAAGATATACAGAGGTACATCTCTAGGTATTTTGCATTTACGTGCGACACTAAGATATACAGAGGTACATCGCTAGGTATTTCGCATTTACGTGCCACACTAAGATATACAGAGGTACATCGCTTGGTAGTTTGCATTTACCTGCGACACTAAGATATACAGAGGTACATCGCTAGGTATTTCGCATTTACGTGCCACACTAAGATATACAGAGGTACATCTCTAGGTATTTTGCATTTACGTGCGACACTAAGATATACAGAGGTACATCTCTAGGTATTTTGCAATTACGTGCGACACTAAGATATACAGAGATACATCGCTAGGTATTTTGCATTTACGTGCGACACTAAGATAAACAGAGGTACATCTCTAGGTATTTTGCAATTACGTGCGACACTAAGATATACAGAGGTACATCGCTAGGTATTTTGCATTAACGTGCGACACTAAGATATACAGAAGTACATCGCTAGGCAATTCAGATCTACGTAATTTGAACACAGTGATATACAGGGGGTACATGTCTTGATAGATTTTATGTAGTGCTGTTATGTCCTTCGCAATTGCGGATGCAGGGTAGGTCAGAATACATTACTAAGACTGTATTTCAATTTTAAAACAATGTAGAGCTAATCCTATTGGTGATCTTATAGTCTTGCACATTCTTTAGAAATTTCCAACCAACAGCATTGTTAGAAAAGCAATTTGAATTCAAAACGAGTCTCTGTAATTTAATTCGACCTACCCTCTATCCGTCGCCGTTGTTTAGGGTGTTGAAGAGAGGGGTTTTCCTTAGTGACTTGGTGAAATTCTGCTTCGAGATTAACATGATTACGGGGGGTGGGTAGTTGATTATCTCGATATTATTTTATGTGCCTTTCTGTCATAGAAAGTTTAAAATGTCATATTCAATGGCTGGCGTTGACATAATTGGCGGAAGCCGACTGGTGAATGAGATCAAACCGCTCGCTGCCAAGACTTTTCGCACTGGATGCATGGGGGGGGACTTGGTGGTTTTGGAGGGATGTTTGATTTGAAAGCTACTGGATACAAGGATCCGATATTGATCAGTGGAACAGATGGAGTTGGCACTAAGTTATTGGTGTGTGATCATACATTTCTCTATTATTCTGTGGTTAATGAAAGTTTTACATAGTATATTGATAGACTTGGGGTCGGTTGCACGAAATCTGGACCTGGTTAGCACTAACCACTGAATAGCCATCTTTTCAATGATTTGAAAAATCTCTTTAATCATTAATGTAAAAAAAATCTGTAATTTGAATTGAATTTCATCGTCAGCTGTAAGATGACAAATTTTCATTTTCATCTGGAAAATATACCACCATTGAAACTGGTGAAACTGTTTCTAGGCTATCCGATTGCAACGTTGCTTCGTGTTCTTCATTTCCGGCAGGGATCTTGCATTTTACATGAAGTAGTGAAAAATATTGGCGCATTTTTTAAAGGTTGCTCAAAGCTGTAAGAGGCACTCGTCAATCGGCATCGATCTCGTCGCAATGTGTGTCAATGATATCCTAGCTCATGGCGCAGAACCTCTTTTCTTCCTTGATTATTATGCAACGTCTCGATTGAACGTATCGGTGGCGAAGGAGGTCATTGATGGAATTGCTGAGGGATGCAGGATAGCTGGTTGTTGTCTTTTAGGAGGTAAGGCGTGTTGACAAGGAGAATCATGAATGGATTTACTGGGGGTAATTTAGCTGACAAAATATTAAAAAAAAAACAAGTCATTAAACCAAAGCAATCGCGATTTGGATTTAATAGAGCGCACTGCAAAAAAACAATCGTAGTATAAATGGTAGTGAACTTAACGAGAAAAAAAATTGGCATGGCATATCCACAAAGAAGCCACCAATATCTTATCTAAACTAGAGCACTCCACTTATCTTATCTCCATCCCTGCGATAAGCTACAATTTTGAAGTAACGAAATGTCAGGGCGAGCTTAGCAGGATTTCGCAGTTACCACGACATGGTTGATCGATAACCATTTATTAACATTAAAAAGAAATCTGGTGACAGCGTAGAAACAAACAGTATCCTGAGATGGCTAGCCGCAGCCAGTTGCCAATACAGCACCAAGTTGCACAGTGAAGTGGGACTACTGTTTGTTTCTGTGCTGGGGTCATGTTTTTTGTATATTGTTGGAATTTCTTATGGGAAGATTGCAGAGCCTGCTGGAAAGGCGAGTGGGGTTACAGTTTTCATTTGTACAAGTAAGAGTAATATGTTGGTGCTTTCCTTAACAAAAAAAACTGTCTCGTCACTGCCTGCAAAGCTGCTGCTGCTCCTCGCCAGTCGCAAGGTCAATTGTTCCATTGTCCATTTGAATCGTGCAACATGTTCCTCTTGTTCCAGGTGAAACGGCTGAAATGCCCGGGATGTATTCATCTGGAGAATATGACTTGGCCGGGTTCGCTGTGGGTATGGTCGAGCGCTCGCTGATGTTACCAAGAGAGGAGGATATTACACCCGGTGATGTTGTTATTGGTCTTGCGTCATCTGGTAAGTTGTATCATCTGTCTGTTTGATATAATGATATGACCGCTTTGCTTGACCGGAGCGCATGACGACGCAAGTTTCGGCATTAGATCATCTCAGTTGAAGGCACTTGACTGGGGTACGTATGTACGTAAGGACTCCGATTTCAATACTAGATTCCTCCTGATTAAGACCGTAGACTGTTTACTGTAGTATATTGGAAGTCCGGTTTTAATATCTAATGACTCTTGATAAAGAACACTAGACTGGATAGGCAAAAGCAGCATTCGACTTCTCGTCATAGTTAACGCTTTTCATTTCATTTTCACTCGAGGAATCCACAGCAATGGATATAGTCTAGTCCGTAAGATAGTTGAAATGAGTGGCCTGCAATTTGATTCTCCCTGTCCATTTGATGTGACGAAAAGTCTTAGCGATGTATTACTTGCTCCTACGCGAATATACGTGAATAGTGTTCTGCCACTGATGAAATCTGGGAAGGTTAAAGCTTTCGTTCACGTGACAGGTATTTGAACTACTGAATTGTACTTTTGATCGAACGTATGTGTTTCCATTCATATTACGGTCTTGTTTTATATTTGCAGGAGGTGGCCTGATAGAGAATATACCCCGGGTGCTACCCAAAAATTTGGGTGTGTGCCTAGACGCTGGTGCGTGGAACATCCCGTCGATCTTCGGGTGGATCAGTCGTGCAGGACATGTGGAACCAACAGAAATGCTCCGAACATTCAATTGTGGTTTGGGCGCCCTTTTGATTTGTGCAAACGAAGATTCTGTCGCTGTTCTTAAAAATTTACAAAACATTTCCGAACAAGCAAATATTGTGGGAGTTGTTCGCGAAAGCTCGGAATCTGTCGTCGTCGAGAAATTTAGCAATCAGTTAAAGTTGTGCTGTTCGCAAAGTATTGTGGGTAACGGTTTCTTTCATAAGAAGCGCACCAAGGTGGGCGTGCTTATTTCGGGATCTGGTACCAATCTGCAGGCACTTATTAACCAATCAGTAAAATTCGACAGTTCGGCTGAGATAGTTCTAGTGATTTCGAATGTTGAAGGCGTCCACGGTTTGACGCGTGCGAAAGATGCCGGAATACCAACATTGGTAAGTTGTTTGTCAATGTCACAGTAATTTATCTTTCTATTGCTGTCGTGGGGCAAATTTATGAATATATATTTTACACCTGTACTGTTCTAGGCACTTGTATCAAAGTGCATATCTTACATTTTTTTATAGTACTTTCGTGTTGCTTCTTCAAAAGTAATCTGAGACTCATATTACAATTTTTTCATACACTGCGTTGTTTTCGAATTGTTATTGATCAAATATGAAATTTGACAGTAAAGGTTGATAATTCGCATAGGGACTGGGTGAAGTCTCTGTGACGTAACTTAAGGAACAATTCAAGCGCTTTTTATTATCAACAATTAGATGGCAGAGTTGTATTCTGATTCGGAAAGCTCTCATAGTTTGCAATGTGATTTGGAGTATGATTATATTAAATTATAAGAAAAAATCACATTCCACAAAAACTTCCTGTCCTTTTGTTACGTCACATACTTCTCGATTCAGGCTCTCATCAAGCAAATTGAACACGCAGCAATTTTTCTCCGTTATTGCTCATTTTGAGAAAAGAAACGCATTTATCTCAAGAACGAAGCCATCAATCAGAAAATTGTAAAATAACTTTTACAATGATTTTTTTTACCTCAATCAGAAAATTCGAGAGAAAAAAATTGTGAGATAAGGACTTTCATCTATAATATCCCTACATGTGATATTCTAACGCCTCTCGATACCGATAGCATCTTTTCTCCTCTTGTTTATGTTTGTTTCTTTTTGTCCTGCATTGTGTTTTTCAATCCTCAGGCCTTCGCAATAGGTTGTCGATAATTTTTGCATCTTTTTTGCTACTATTTGTATCAGAACAAGCCTGACGTTTTACTTCCGCTGTGTAAGGGTTTTTTTGTTCACCGACTGCAAAAACAATCGATTTTGAAAAAAATGAACGATCATCATGATTCGATATATATACACAGCGCAAGTAAATGTAAAGGCTGTCTACGTTATTGGTACATGTTTGCATGTTCCTTTTTACCCCTAGCGTTTCCTCAGTATCCTCGTCTTCTCATTTTCCAAGGTGATAAATCACAAGAATTTCTCCTCAAGGGCGAATTTCGACATGGCAGTCGATGCTGCGCTCAACGAATACGGCGTACATGTGGTCTGTCTGGCGGGCTTCATGCGAATTTTGACTGGTAAATTTGTGAGAAAATGGCATGGCAAGATGTTGAATACACATCCTTCACTACTGCCATCGTTTAAAGGGATGCACGCTCACAGAGATGTTTTGAACAGTGGTGTGAAAATTAGTGGATGCACGGTGCATTTCGTTGCGGTAGGCTGGTTGTTGTTTTTGCTTGAAATGATTAGTTCGCCGAACCGTTTGTTGTGCTAAAACTTTGGCTTAATTTTCGTTCTTGACTTGACATCCATTTCGAACAGCCGTAATTTTCTCGCAAGAAATTCGTTCGCGTCATTTTTTTCCCGCCAAGTGTTCGGGATTCAACCCAAAAATACGTATTTTCAGTAAATTTTCAAGAGATCAATGTTTTGTACTTGTAACTTGGCATAAAAGTAGCGTCTTCCAGGATATTTTATTCCTTGTATTTTAAATGCAAAAGCGTGATTTCCTTATGAATATCTTGCGAAACGAGCGTGCTCTTTGGATCGAAAGTGTTGAAGGTGTAGCATGTATAAGTAGTATCTACCTTGTCAATATGTCTTTTTTTCATTTTGTTATCCAGGAGGAGGTTGATGCTGGTGCAATCGTAGCTCAAGAAGCAGTTCCAGTCCTTCCCAAAGACACGGTTGAAAGCTTGCAAGAGAGAGTAAAGAAAGCTGAACATATCTGTTATCCTAAAGCGCTGGAGCTGCTGGCAAGTGGTCAAATTGTATTGGGCGACGATGGCCGTGTAGAGTATCAATGGTAGCGAAAACTGGGGTTGAGTTTTTCTTTGTTCTCCCATGTTGATTCGTTATAAATGTTATGAACGAGGATGCGGCTTGCAACGGAAAGAAATATATGTATTCCTTTACAATGCTTTTTACGGAAACTACAAGTGGAGTTTTAGTTGTGTTATTGTCGTGTTTTTGTTTGATTTGTTTCATCTGATCTTTGTTCATATATATCGTATACGTTTTTGTCACCCATAAACATTTTTACACTGAACGTTTGTTGTCAATCGTTTCTCGATAAGAAAATATTGGTGGATTATTTGATAGTGTGTCAATTTCTGCGTCAAATTATCTTTATTTAAATATCCGTGCGGGTTTCTTTAAAACTTCTTAGCAATAGCTTAAAACGTTCGTTTGTTGAAAGAAATTCATTTACTGGTTTTCACACCACGCGCACTCGCTCCCAAACGCCAATCTTGTCACAATTAGAATAATTAGAGCACTAATTAACATTTTATCGCCATGGCAATAGAAGCTTAAGTCGCGTTGTAAACAATGTGGCTCGTGGTCCATTTAAGAACGGTGTTTTGAAAATAACTATAAAATTATCATGGTAGAAGTAGAACCATCATTATTTCAAGAAATAAAGAAGAATAAGTTTTCTAATATTGCAAAATTTAGCGAGGAAGGTATGTTCTGTTGTGTGTAGTCTTGCCAAACTCGTCATTTGTAAAGTTCGGTTTTAAGAATTAGAATTTCGTATTTCATTCTAAATTTTTTCGATAAACAAGTTGATAATGTACGTGAT
This sequence comes from Xenia sp. Carnegie-2017, assembly GCF_021976095.1. Taxonomy (NCBI): domain Eukaryota; kingdom Metazoa; phylum Cnidaria; class Anthozoa; order Malacalcyonacea; family Xeniidae; genus Xenia; species Xenia sp. Carnegie-2017. The sequence goes on from NW_025813483.1 coordinate 10,363,297, forward strand.
TATTTACGTCGTATTTTATCTTATTGATTTTCAGATGTTGCAGCCGTTTGGGAAAGCGTGTCGCATTTCATCGAAAGGCAAATGACCAACCAAAAGGTCTTGTAGTTGATTTATATTTTATTCGACTGCACATTAGAACATGTTAGCTTTGAATAAGAATGACGAAGGGAATCGGCTGCTTGTTTGAAAAAAGCCGGGAGTTGTTATTACAGCATTTCATAAATTTCAAACTAATGTCTATGTTATAAAGTATAAAGCAAATTCCGAAAAAGCAAGACATCTTGAGATTGCAAAATATGCATCAAAACAAGACGAGAAGTGAACTGTAAATTTTCGACTTTATTTCAAAGTCATCCTCGGCTGTATTTTACAATCTCAAGATGTCTTGCTTTTTCGGAATTTGCTTTATACTATATTTCTTCAAATTGTCGGCTGGTCATTGTTTTTAATGTCTATGTTATGTCTTTGTCTATGGTAATTCATTCTTTTGTCGTGTTGTTCTACTTAAATCGCATTCATTTCTATTAATAAAGGGAGTGAATATACCCAATCTCGGCAGCTTCACATTCTCTCAAAGAAACATAGATCTGGGTCACGCTCGTCAAATCATGGTGCAAAGGCCAATCTTTCAGGTGGCCGAAAGTTTCGCTCAGATGCATGCTTTGAATTATACGAAGCACTACGTCACAGGTATAGTTACATCATTGAATGTTTGCTTTGTCTGGATTGAACGGTTTTTGGCGACAATGAATGTTATTGGTACTTTTCTACATTTTTACCTAAGTGGCATTTGTGTCTCGCTCTTGCCATGCGTATATTTAGTATTCATTGGAAAATTCAATGAAGGAAATTATCGTGCAAGCGACATTGTTGTTCAAATATTTTTAAAATTTTGCACATGTGTTATCCGGTCATCACGACATCCACTATCAATAAATCGATTCTTTGTTTTAAACTTAAAGACTTCATCATATGCCATTCGGCTTTAAAGGAATTCAACTATTGTTCATTATATATGGGGTCGCTTTTCACTATAGGTCAAATACCAATTCTGCCTCTTAATTTCACCGCAATTGCAACGGAGCTCCCTTACTCTCGAGAATTAGTCGAAAGTTGCGTTAAAGAAGTCATACAAGCTGTTTCGCGATCCTTATACGTCAAAAGAAACGTCGAGTTCGTCTTCGCCGGCATCGGGTGTCTGTCTATCCGAGATTTGCGAGTGAAGATGAAATTCTTCAAGGAATTTGTCAAAGGCATTGATAAAACAGGAGAGCTTGTGAATGCTTTGAAAAACGTACGTCGAGTTGATCTTAGTAATCCTTTAGCTATATATTGCTCTTCCTGTTGGCATTAACAGCTGTTTTTTGTTGATTTATAGAGGCCAGATACAAGTGATTCAGTTTTCTCTGAAATTATCCGCTGAGACCGACGACTGGCAACACTCTCATTCTTCCCAGGTTGTAACACTCTGACGCCAAATTTACTAAGATATATATTTAGTTTTGTACATTTGAAAAATGAAGCGAAATGAAATGAAGACAAGCGTTCATCGTTAAGTAATCCCTTCTTCGCGCTGGTCTTCTTAGACATTGGTTTTTTGCATCGTCTTATTTAAACAATGTTTTTTTAAGGATTGATATGAACTCTGACGATAAGTCTGCAGATGAAGACTGCTGTCCGACCGGATCAGTGGCCACTCCGAAACCGACCATGAACAAGGTCGACGAGAATCTATTAAATGCTGCTGTCGTTGAACCAAACGCCGTTGATAAAAGTAAGAAAACTCAATGCTTTGCCACCAAAATTTGTTTATACCCCGTGGTCATTTGTTCAATTTTGCTCATGTGATTCAAAATAGATGCAGTACGAGGCATGTAGGAAAAGTATAAAAAAATACACGGCAAAATGGAATCGATTAAGACCTTTCTTGGTTTCATTTCCCCCAACAAATGTTTGTGGTCTGACTCTATCGCATTTGGTGGGCTCCGAATTTATCTTATCGCGAAATATATATAATGTGTGTAATTTTTATGACATGTAATATCGCAACGAAAGTTTCTAAATAGTGCATGACGCGCACTTTTTGAAGGATATGCTTTCCCCTAAGCACTGTTCTTTTACGAAAATGTATAACACGAAGTTAATGCTGCATGCAACAATAATTACATGTTTGTAGATGTATATCGTCCAGCCTAGTAGAGTCCTGGAAGGACTGTTGGTCTTGAAGTTGACTGACGTTTTGACCACCTTAGCGTTTGTCATCTTCAGAGTCAAGTGAAATCGAAACGTCATTCGACTTCAACACCAACAATCCTCATGACTCTACTAACCTGGACGATCGATCTACATCCACCAACAAAAACGATACTCTCGGGTTCAAACCATTTACTTTATAACAATAGTTATTAAATGAAGATATGATCTTCGCACTTTGCTGGACAATTTAAGCAATTGTCCTTTTCAAACATGAGCCCAACAAAATTGACTTGCTCACCACTGTGTGACTTCATAGCTCAGTTGGTCAGAGCACTGCACCGGCACCGCAGAGGTCATGGGCTCGAATCCCGTTGAGTCACCTGAATTTTTCAGGTTCATGAGACAATTGCTTAAATTGTCCAACAAAGTGCGAAGATCATATCTTCATTTAATTTCAAACACCGCACTGCATAAAACATTCTTTCATATAACAATAGTTATGTCATTGAATGTTTGTGTCTGTTACTATAGCCACTCAGCAAGCAATGATGCAATATACAACATTCGTGCGTTCCAAGATGACGTGACTCGCCATGAGGCTCGTCGTCTGAACCTCTACCCATGTTTTTATTTGACTTTTCTGAACAAATTCAAAGCGACAGCTTTTAATCTTTGTAGAACTGATATCACCCACGTACGCAAACGTCGATGGTAGAAATCGATTTCAGGCTGGCATCTTGAATCCACCTGGGACGATTTTGGATAATCCAAATGAGGTACCTCACCGTCCTTTGTCGTGCCCTCATGCTATCAAATTACGTCGTTTGTCACGAACCTCGAACGGTCGCGAAGGGATGCCAAATCATAGTGACGCTTCACCTCCAGCGACAACGGGAAAGATTACTTTAAAAAGTCCCAACTTTAGGTGAGTTAAAATCTTTGCAACCATGCTTTTGTAAGTCATCATGTAAACCTTTTGCTACGGACTTTTTTCAAATGTTTGTGACGTGGAGATATGTCTTTCTTAATCAGTGTAGGTAGTGATGAATGAACAATTGAGGACTAAGATTGTTAGACTACCTAAATAATAAACTAAAATAATAAGTTCTAAATATTGCAAATACCATAGTGAATGGTAAAAGTAATATAATAAGTTGATAGTTCTTAAAAGAACTGTTTTACGTAAAGAGCACTAACCCGATAGTTCTAAGTTAAACGACACGATGCATTTCGGCAGACTACTCCTCAGGTGTCAACGTCTGCTAAATGAAAATTTACAATCTACCGACATTTATAATGCCAAGAAAGAGTGTACGTCATCTCCAAAAGGGGAGATGACGCTCAAAACTTATTATATTACTTTTGCCATTCACTATGATATTTGCGATATTTATAACTATTTACAGATTTGTCACCACGAAAAGTCTTTATTTTATTAAACTAAAATAACTTGTGTCAGTATAGGTTCCATAGTGATGAATGAACAACAGAGAACAAGAACAGTCTTTACACTACATAAAATATAAACTAAGATAATGTGTGTCAGTGTAGGTAGTGATGAATGAACAACAGAGAACAAAAATAGTCTTTACACTACGTAAAATATAAACTAAGATAACTTATGTTAGTGCAGGTAGTAATGAATGAACAACAGAGAAGGAGAACAGTCTTTACACTACTTAAAATATAAACTAAAATAGTGTGTGTGTCAGTGTAGGTATTGATGAATGAACAACAGAAAACGAGAACGATCTTTACACTATCTAAAATATTAACTAAGATAAGGTGTGTCATTGTAGGTAGTGATGGATGAACAACAGAAAACGAGAACGATCTTTACACCATCTAAAATATGTATTTTTTCTTTAAGATGTTGTCATAATAACAAGGCCGGACAAGAGTTGTGTTACCTGTGTCATCAGAGGAAAACAAAAAACAAACCTATATACTTTGCAGAAGAAATGAGAAAACGTGATCTGAGAACGACCGTTGCTTACAACAATATCAATGTACCAAGGATCAGGACGCCATTCATCAAGAATACGTAGGTGTTTAGGTGATTAAGTCTCTAATACATGCATGTTAATTGAATTTTGTATGTGCGACTTTCACATGCAGGTTAAACAGATGGCAGATAGGAAAAGAAACGAGGAAACGGCTGCTTTTAATGTCGGGGTTTCAGAAGCCATCAATGTAAGTGTTCTGTCTTTGTGCAAAACTTTCGGTGCCGTATTTCAGTGCTGTATTGTTTTGAAGAATTTTGTATGATTTAATTCTTTTCTATGAAAATGAATTATTTCGTTAGCTGCGTAGAGTAGTTGTTAAGTGTCTTTTTGTTTTATTCTACACCTTAGGAGAAGAAAAACACTCGTTCCACGGACTTTCATGTAAGCAAAAGTTGCATGTCCTAAAATTTTTACTTAAATTTAATGTCATATGTGGATAAACTTGGATAAATCTTAAATGTCAGTGTGCAGCTCGTTAGAACGCTACACCAGCGCTGCAAATCATCATGGATTGCAATTCTTGGATTGGGCGGTTTGGATGTATTTTTTAAATTGTTTTGAGTTGGATTACAGTATAGGGAGCACGCATATCACAAGCATTGACCGTTTATGATTTATACAGTGGTTCGAATCGTTAACTCTTGTGTAGTGTTTAACATACTCATACGTAGCTCTCTCCTTTATCATAAACAATATCCCTCCTTTCCTTCTCTCAATACAACGCGTCGTTTTGAGTGAAGGTCATTTGTTAGGAAATTTACAAAGATCCATCTCTTGAAGCAAGCTAGACTAATATCAGTGCAGCTATTTTGCATTCGTACTTTAAATATACAATTTGCGTACTAGATACGTGCTGAATATCCTGATTCATGTTTGACATACTGAATTCATGTTGGCTCTTTTAAATACTTGTTGGATTTGCGGATACATGTTGTACACACTGATACATTTAAACATAGTGATACGTACATGTTGGACATACTGATACATGTTGGACATACTGATACATGTTAGAGTAAGCAGAGTGATACATGTTGGACATACTTATACATGTTGTACATAGTGATACATGATGTGCACTGATACTGATATATGTTGGACATGTGGATACATGTTGTATATGTTGAAACATGTTGAAATTGTGGATACATGTTGACATACTGATACATGTTGGACATGTAAATTGTGTAGCTACGATGTTGAACCGTATAGTCGAACGAAAGAAGTAGCTTTGACTTTTCCTATTTAGCCATTATCGGTTCATACCAGAATTTCAAGACATAGTTTGCCAATTTCATTGATAGACGTTTAATTGTTGTTTGCATTGATGTCATGTAGAACGCATATTGTTTATTTAGAGATCATTTCTGTTTCGCAATCGTCCAATGTCACCCTTGTACTCCCAGAAGCAGGCAGAATATTCTAGTGACCTTAAACAACAGGTATGTATAGCTTTGATTGCATGCTTAATAACTTTACTTCCATTTGGTTTAATGGATCAATCTACGATTTTCCAACATTAGGTAGAAGAAAAGAATCGATTGTTCAGTAAGGAGAAAACGGATAAAGATATACAGGATCGGCTTGAACAAATACAGTTGGCCGAAGAGTAAGATCAAATATTGCTTGAATGAATCTTTGCCAAGCAAGTTAAGTATAGTTTGTTATTTATTGCAGGCTTGCTAGACAACGTGAGCAGTTTATTCAGGATAAGAAGTTGAACATGCAACACTACCGCGATGCTTTGAATTCTCAGGTAAAGAGTGAACGTTTAGGTATTATGCATTTTGCATCGTGGGATATTATGTTGTTCAGCGTAATGAAAAACTTGCTTCTGCAATGGAGATATTTTGACGTATGACCTGCGTTTGCAGGTCGACATGATTCAGTGCATGTAGTTGTAACGTATGTCAGTGTAGGTAGCAATGAATGAACAATAAACAACGAGAACTGTCTTTACACTACCTAAAATATACACTAAGATTACATGTGTCAGTGTAGGTAGTGATGAATGAACCACAGAGAACAAAAACAGTCTTTACACTACCTAAAATATAAACTAAGATAACGTGTGTCAGTGTAGGTATTGATGAATGAACAACAAAGAACAAGAACAGTCTCTACACTACCTAAAATATAAACTAAGATAACGTATGTCAGTTTAGGTATTGATGAATGAACAACAGAAAATGAGGACAGTCTTTACACTAATGAATGTTTTCATGAAAAGTGAATGATGAGGAGCAATCGTTTCATCTAACATGTTTTAGATTTTCATCGACAAACATATTTTGCGACGAAATTTATTGAATCGCTCTGTTCTTGATCGCATGGGATTGCCCAAACCAAACATTATCAAACCCTTTGAAAACACATTGAGTCCGAGATCGTCATGCGTATTGAGAAGGAAGTTAGAGAAAATCAAACCAGTAAGGATAGATAGAGTAGAGTTTTGAACTTAGTTTATTTTGTAGTCGAGATCATTTGATATTTCATCACAAATTTACTGTTTGTTGAAGTTCACTTTGGACGTGTAGGAGTTAGTAAAGTTACTACCATCCTGTTGTTACATATTAATACCTGTTCTACAACGGGCGAATCTCTGCAGTTCGCGACGCGAAGTATTTGATCAGTTGGCATAAAAACCTGCCATTGTCGATGTTTTTATTGCTCTTGCGAAGTAGTTTTGCAAAAACGACTTTGATTCCTCCAAATATTATGTGATTGTGGTGTGCCAACGGATCACTTTGTGATCAAGTTCATCTCTAACCACTCTCGTAACATCCTTAGGTTCTTTTCAAATCTCTTCCTTTGCCGATCGGCGAGCCCGATCCGCCAGAGCCGGTCTTTGGTAGAAGTGATGACAACCGAGAAAAAATGAAAGAGAAACGGGAACAAGCGCGGAAATTGTATCACGAGCAGTTGGCGATGGTGGCCGACAAAAAACGAGCCGCAATTTTGAGCGATCTCACCTCCCAACGCGAGGAATCCGCAATGTTGGACAAGATTAAGAAAGAGTAAGTCTGTTGATTATATTCATAGTGATAAACGAAGTACAGATCCTTACCATTCACGGGTATAGATACAGCTTGTATTAGTAATGCTATTATTTAATTCCACGCCAGGTTGCAGCTCGAACGAGCGAAAACTTTCTACGAAGCAGTAAAAACGCGTCATGCGCTTGAGAAATCCTGGGCGGAGACAATGCGCCAAAAAGCAGAACGAGAACACGAAGAAAAAGCGAGGACACGATCGCCGGGGGTACTCATACAAGCACAATGCAACAAATACAATCGATGTCAACAATGTGGTAGGCGCCCTTGGAATTGTGGGGAGTCGAACATTTGGCGCGAAAGTCGGTACATCGCTGGATCAAGATTGATTATTTAGAATAGTGATGTGATGAAGATAAGTTATCATCCACTGATGATGTGGACTGTATTTTCTTGGTTACACGTATGTACTCTGTAAATTATTTCACAGATACGTGTTTATGTGATCGATTGTGTTGTTTAAAGAGTTGCACGACTGGTTTGTTTTGGAAAAGTATCATGATTGGGTGTTTCTTGAAAAATTTCATAATTTGGTGCTTCTTAAAAAGTTAAATCAAGTGTTTCTTAAGAAGTTACTTGATTGGGTGCTTCTTTAAACGTTACATGATTGGGTGTTTCTTGAAAAGTTCCGTGATTGGGTGTTTCTTCAAAAGCTACATGATTGGGTGTTTCTTTAAATGTTACATGATTGGGTGCTTGCTTCTTAAGAAGTTATATGATTGGGTGTTTCTTGAAAAGTCACATGATTGAGTGTTTCTCGAGAAATTAAAAAGCTTGTCCATCGATCAAAGTTAAAGAGTTTGTCCATAAAATAATGAAATAAAAAGATAAGATAAATGCATTATAAAAACATGTAAGAAATAGACTAAACGTCGAGTGTTAAAAAGCCCCTTTCATGAAAAATTTTTGATAGCGATATTAAATTTAGGTGTGATTTTCAATGTATCAGTGAAAAAAGGTTTTTAAGTTTGTCAAATCGTTCCATTTTTATTGCTATTTAAAGTTAGCAAAAATGTTTCTTCTATGGACCTTGTCCGTCGCTCGAAAAGTCTGGAACGACTTACCTTTGCGACGTCATTCAAGGGATTCCTAAATACAAAACATACCAACTACCTTGGATGACGTCAGAATTTGGCTTGACCCAGACTTCATGCCACGACGGACATGGTCCATTGAAAGGCAACTTTAAGCCTCCACAACAAGAAAACAATTTGACCAAATTGAAAATTTTTTACCGATATGTTAGATATTACACCAAGTTTTGATATTGTTGATGAGTTTGGGGATTTGGCTTAAATTGGTGGGAAATGTCTAGAAACGGAAAGAAATGCCGATGGTCGGGAAAAAATGTCGAGGTCGAAACAAAATTTGTCGGAGAGAATGAAAAATATCCTGAAAATTTTGGCGGGCTTAAACAAAATACTCGACGGGTGTCTAAGAAATTGACAACGTAAATTTGTTTTGTAATGGTCGTTTTTTGCGATATTTCCGACAGCCGATAACCTGCGCATATCAAAAGAAAAAAGTCATTGTCATTGTATTGTAAATATGGCTGCAGGTGGCGCGAGAAGACACCTGCTTAAGCCGATTTAATATCATCGTGTTGATATCATCAATTCGTGGATGAGTCTGGTTAAAAAATTATCATGCACGAGAAAAGATGAATTTCCTCTTACGATGTAGATAGATTTAATTGTAATTTGCGCAAGGTAAACTCCGTGAAATGGCTAACTATCGATTCAAGATGACAAATGTTGTAGATTTTTATTGGCGTATTGTGTATTCAGGTTTTATAAAGTGAAACGCCAGCGTATTCGGCAAATTTATCCTCAAATGTACTATTAAAATGTTCGGTGTCGTGATAGAACGAAACGTTGGAATGCAGTACGCATGCTACAACTCATTGCTCTATAAAAGAATACGTCATAGGAATTTAGTGTATTTTTATACACAACAAAAAGGAAGAAGGCGGAGGAAACGGAACGATGCGATTTGCAAAGGAAATTTTTTAAACTAAATTTGTTTTCATCATCTTCGACCTTCGATAATTATTTTTCCACTCTCAACTCTTAACGACCGGCGTACAACTAGAAAATGTGTTTGGTTGAAAAATTCATAATTCTTTAATTTAAGTTCCGTCTTTTTGTGCGCTTTGAAGATAGCAAATAACTCATTGAGCGAATTCCATGGATTTTAGTGGGGGCGACAACATTCTAACTAAAATTCCAATTGAAAATTACTCAGTTGAAGTTTGTACGGCTTTGTTGTGCATCTTTTGGTATCATGCAATGAATCTTTGAAATTCCACCGCATTCCAAAATTAGTCATGCTTACTATACATTTTGGTCGTATGAAGAACACAAACGGAGAAGAAATATTTCAACGATGAACTTTAAATCCAATATAGGGCGTCAAGCCTTCTGTTTATTCTTTATAATGATCCTATGTATATATATTTTAAATTCACTCATAAAGGTATAAACCGTAGCTTATTTCCATAAATATCTTTGTAATTATGGCCTGCATAATATAGCTATCCAACCTAATCTTATATCTGCCATCTTTACATCATGATATGTTAAATATTGTTTCGCTTTTTGATGCTTTTTAAGCGACATTATTCTTTACAGTTTCATTCGATTTTCATGAGTACACATTCCTTTTCATTTTTTAACGTCTGTCGTCTTGTGTGCACATGGATTGAAGTATCTGAATTTTATCCTCCTAAATTAAATATCGAAAGTGTACGTGAAGCGCGGGTTCTTTCTAATTTCTCTTTCAATTTTACCTTCGCCGTGTTCTATAACCTTTTTATGTGGCGAGTCATCACTTATGCAATCTTTGAAACTCTTACATCACACGTTTAAGTCGAAGCTGTGAGTGCTTCAAGATTAGTTCTGTTCCTCGTTGAAAACTTTCTTGTACTCGATCTCCTAGTCCTGCCCTTGCTGTTTCTTATCCTTTCTTTGTGCACCAAATACAATGAAAGCGTTGGACTGCTACTTCTTGCATGTGTTCCATTATTATTTTCGTACGAAGTCTCATCAATTTCTTCGATATCGTCCAAGCTCGGTGCGTATTTGTTATCTCGAAAGATCTTTGTTATAGTCCTCCTTCTTCGATACGGTCCGGCGTCGAGCAGTTGCGTATCTCGCAAACCTTCGTTTATGAAGTTTTGTTCGTATAAATCTCGCTCATCCACAACCACTTGTTCGTTATTGTTTGTACAATGTTCAGCCATCTTCCTATGGCTCCGTCTCCTTCGTCTTTGTAATGGCATTTAGACTAATGTAGCAATTGTCTCTAAATCTCGCGCAATAATTGTGCAAGTTGCATCAACGTACAAAATTTCTCTATGTCAGCAAAATACAGCTTTCAAGTTTTCATGCTACTGGGATGGCAACGCGCGTCTTATATAGAGAGAGAAATTGTTGCATGTGTCCAATAACAATGACTCATCTACATGTCGTCATACTCGACCAATCAAGAGCGTTCTTCGCAGTTGGCACCGTTGATGATTCAAAAGCCGGTTTCAACTGGCTACGGTCTCAAGCCCCCTACCTAAGCTTATTATTAACCGTGCCCTAAACTTATTTGGCAACAAACACACAAAAACTTTTTATGAATGACGTCAATAATTTGAAATGCTCTCGAAGCATCCGCTTCAAATTAAGAAATTTTTTGTCAATATCAAGCTCACACGACTGTTTAACCGGCAATATGTACAATTTTGTAAAATATGTACGAGTTAAAATTTATCTTTGAAGTTTGAAAAACACAAAAATACCTCATTGTTAAGAGGTCTTATATTCCTGTCTCAATTGGCTTCTTCATGGTTAGTTCTCAGATTTCATGTTTATATGATATCGTGTGCCCTATTGCCATCAGTCCGGAACGCACGCGATATTTTGACAAACAGGGTTTGTTGTAATGTCGAGCGTCGAGGTAAAAAGAAGTCGAGAGTGAAGGTAGAAAATAAATGGTCAAGAAATTTATTTATTTCACAGAATGGTAAAAATGTAAAAAGTCTGTTCATTTTAGGCGGTTTTCCTATAGGGAGCCACGTCAGTTTGCGCGTGTCAAGAGTTGCGTCAAAACTAAATTCTCGAAAGATCAGAGGGAATTAGGTACACCACAGCTATCCACTAAAATGCACAACAAGACTTATCAGTTACGTTTGATTTTGCTTATCAGAAAATTTGGCGACGAAGTGACTGCGACGTGATGCAGGTCATGTTGATGAAGGTGCTCGTCCTCCGAATGAGTGACGGGTAAAAATCATTGAGTTCTATAATAACTCAATATACTCAGTTATTATAGAACTCAATGGTAAAAATGAGATCGGGAGAATTTATGAGCCCGCAAGGAGAATGCCAGTGTGAATTGCGAGTTTTAACACTCTTTCTTAAACCATACTATGATTAAGTTTACGCCAAGTACTTTAAACGACATGACAAGCACTTACGTTTGAATTTGAAGGCTAGTTCTGGACACGCTCAAAATGAAAAAAAGCAGATGAAGAGTTATCATGATACGTGCGAACAAATATACTCGTAGAGGATTGGTTGAAATGAACAATTTAACTTTACGTTCAACTTCTGTCCTTACGCTTGACTTTTTAATCTCCTTCTCCATCTTTAACCCCTATCCTCGACGTTTGCGCTCGAACCTCGAAATTTAGCCAAAAAGGGTGCTTCCTGACAGAAGTAAAAATATAACCTTATTGAGTGGGCTAACAGAACATTAGTAATCAGGAAACACTTCAATTTGATATTTGTCTTTAGACGAGTTGTTTTTCCTAATAAGGAGCCAATTGCTTCTACTGAATACCTATTTTGGGTTGTTTGTTTTTTTCTCACACAACGAATCGTGTCGAGGATTCGAGGACACAGGCTTGTGAGCCAACAATTTGCCAGGCGGGGACGTTATAGCTATATTATATGATTAACAGTAGCGATCAGGCGATGTCAGCACGATATTTTGGAGTGGGGACATTCAAATGCGCATGTTTTGCCATATTTAGTTCCTTTGAAATCAAATGATTTTTTTATTGAACATGAATATATCAATATCCCCCGTAATCTTCGAGCTGGCGGTGCAAGTGGATATTAATCATGCTAATCTTCATAAAAAGTATCCAGACTTGTTAGTTATTATAAACTTCTAAAGGGAAAATGAGCATGATGTATACCAATAAGCCAGATAGAAACTTGAAAATTTAAAATATGTCAATGATAAAAAAGCAAAGCTTACCACTTAAACAACAGGGGCGTGGGTGCCGGGGATGTAATCCATGATAGCGAGAAACCGTTGTGGCCCCGGGCCTTATGGGCCCCTCACATGATAGTAAAAATTATAAAAGTTAACAAATTATTAAATACACAACGGTTTATTAAAGCTACTTTAGTACAAAAGGTGTGTGCTAGTGATATCGAGATGGTTTTGGTTTTATTCCTGCACTCGTGCCCCTTTGATGTTGCCATTTGTGTTGTTATTTTTTAGGTTCCTGCACGCCCTCGATTAACTAAACAATAATCTTTTTTGCTCCAGTACGTTTGGTCTATTCTAAAACATGACGAAATGGTATTTTTGAAACAGTCACAAATTTGCTGTTTTACGTCAATGTTGCCCACTAACGGATACTGTAACAATTTTTAATTCTAAAGGTCCTTTCTTTTGCCTAATTACCTTGAAGTAATTGCCTCTGACATGAATGACGTAATGACATTATGCATGATAGAAAACAGGCTTATTTCGTGTCGAACGAAGCTTTATGAAATTCACCTTTTTGTTGAAAAGAATAGATGATAAGAAATATTGTCACTGTGAGTTATTTGGTTATGAGCAAAAAGATATGTACTAAGCTGCAACAACTGCACGACAAACTCCAGATTTTAATAGAACACGTCCAGCACAAGCTTGTATTTGAACAGACACTCCCAAATGACGTCAATAAACTGGAGTAAACAACGACCCAAATTTCAAGATCTTATTAATCCCGATGTAGACGCTACTAGTATAACAACTTAAGTTTTAACATGAGATCACTCTTGAAGAAGACACTAGACTGGAGTATATAAAGATTAAGTACTCAAGTTTTAACCTCATATCACTCCCGAAAAAGACACTAGACTGGAGTATAGAAGAACTCAAGTTTTAACATCACATGATTCAGATCACTACTGATGAAGACACTAGACTGGAGTATATTGGGACTTAAGTTTTAATATCAGATCACTCATGAAAGGCTAATGAAGACATATACCTGAAAACACACTAGAACGAATTACATAAGTTCTCGAGTTTCAACATTATTATTCCTAAAGAAGATACTAGACTTTGACGATACTGTAGCAATGCGGCTGACTGAAATGGAAAAGAGGGATCATGAAAAAATGTGGTAAAGACACTCGCAGAAGAACGTTTGCATAACACTCAATTAGCACCAATTATTGCCCTGCCCGGCTTCTTTTAGGCTAGCCACCTGCTTGCAGGTAATTTGTGGAAAATTTATGGAAAGGAGCAGGAAAAGTTTCATTCATCATGTCATTCGTATTGCAAGATTTCGATGTACTTGGTTTTGATATTGACCATGCTTTTGTGCAATATAAGTTGGAAAATCTTTTTCCAGTAAGTCCTGTCTTTTGATTAATTATTTAAATTATTTAAAATAAAGTAACAATTCAATAGATCAGTACTTAGTTAGCTACAACCTTAGGATCCATGTGTCTGCCAGCAAAACACAAACAATCTAACACATCTATTGAACCATGTCTATCAGCTAATATTTGATCAGTCTCAGTCAGTTACCAAATCACCAACTTACCTGCTGACAAGGCAAAACGATTTTTGAATGAATTAAATCTTATAGTTCGCGCAGCTCAGGCTTTTAGGACTGTCACCGCAACTCTTTGCTGTGTATTTTGTATTTGTATAGATGGTCTACATGAGTTTGTGCCGAATTCTTGTGGAAAAGAAAGGATATCCAAAGGAGTTACTTGATGAGCCATTTGACACGTTAGCTGATTTTTGGTTAGTTAAAAATAGGGATGAATATGGAAAGGTGGGGATAAGGGTATCCTCTTTGGGAAATTAATAATACAATTTATAAATAAAGATGAATGAATAGAAGATTGGAAAAACAGTTATTTCTCTTAAGCACCAGAGGTCTTATTCTCGATGCCAAGAAAGGAGATCTTGTAAAAGTTGGCAAGAGTGGGAAAGTATTGAGGTACAAAAACCAGGTAGTTGACTCTCTGGCTTTACATCCTTCTGGCTTTATATATGTCCTTGCTGCCTTTCATTAGCATGGCGTGCCTACTTCTTTAGTCTTATATAAATATTTCTATGTTTTCTTTTTGTGAATATTTCTATGTTTTCTTTTTGTGAAATAATAAATTTCTAGAGAAATGAATGATGATAATATGAAATTTCTGTAACAGTCCCAGCCTTGCATCACGGGTGCACACAGCCCATCCTCTTAAAATTAAGGGTGTTCTTCATCCTGTAGTGTACCTAATTTTTATACATACACCACTGCTAGAAGTTTCACACCCCCAACTCCCTGATATATGCCCCCCCCCCCTCCAACCTTGCTTGCATGCCGTTATGTTGCTGCTGACAAGTAGCATTTTCAAAAGTAATGTTGTTGTTTATTGGAAGGGCTTCACATGGAACAAAAATGATGAATGAAAATATGTTGGATGAAAAATATGGAAAGGACAGAAATTGGGATCCATATGATAAATTTATTGAAGGAATGAAGTCAAAAGGTTTGCATATTCTTGAATGCTTTTAGATGGAAAAAAAACTCCTCTAAATCGTTGGTTTTCATGTTTTTTTCTTAGGACATCTTACCCGTGGTGGTAACTACAGAATGTTCGAGAACTTCTTTGATATGCCAGCCATGTTGATGTGTGCTAGGCTTATCGACTTGGAAAATGACCTGGTGTGTGAATTATGTTCAAGTAGTCAAAACTGTTTGTAGTAATATGTTTATGAAACAGTAATAGAGATGAGTTGATGTGTTACTTATGGTCTAGCTTTGAGGGTGGTTAACTTTTTAAACAAACATTTACCACAACCAAAGTCTTTGTACTTATGCACAAAGAGACGATTTATTTGTTTTGGGGCCTGTAGGCTGAGGGGAAATTGGGGAATAGAGAATCTTGAATGTGTAAAATGAAAATAGTTCCCCTGGAAAGTTCAGATTTTTCATATGTTATCAATTCTTATATGAACATCAATCCTTAAGTTCGTCTATTGTTATTGATTTTACTTCTTTAACTTTCTAGTGTGTAGAAATTTTGTTTTTTTTGTATAAACTTGCAAACTTGAACGTTTAGTTTATAAACGAGATCATTCATTTCCTATATTTTCCTTTGTTTGACAGGAAAGAGATAACGACAGCTATGTTAAATTATGGGGGGACGTTCTTTGGTCTTTGGTTATGAATTTCGACTGTAAGGCGTTTGCAGGCGAGTGCTTACAATTTGACGCTTCTTCTTCGAGCCCGTCAGCCGCCTTCACGAAAATAGACTCTATAAGTGTCAGTATTCGAACTGAATATGTCTGGATTGTTATCGCTTGCCAAAATTTGACGCCAATAATTCATGACGGATAGAAAGTTTATTACTTAACTAGCAAAATGCGGATCTTTACCTCCGGACGAGCGTGTTTCGTGATAGAAATTTGCTAAAAAACTGCACGTATAGGTACGCTTACCCGATGGTGGCCTTCCTGTTGCTATAGTCAGTTAGATGTAACAACTTCTCCCTTAATAGTTTTGCCTTTGAGTTATATATATGTCTCTCTCATTGTTTGGTTTCATTAAATGGACGCCAATATCTGTAATTTTAGCCAACACAGGGTACTTTTTCCCAGCCATGAAAGCAGAGCCACACAAATACATCAAGAAGACGTCAGAAAAGACCAAAACATGGTTGAAAAGCCTGCGAAAAGAGGGAAAGAAACTATTTTTGGCGACGAATTCCCAAGCTGACTATTCAATGTTTGTCCTGGATTATGCTTTTGGGTACGGAATCACATATAGTCAAGGCTGACTCCACTTTAAATGTGTTCGACATAACTAAAAGGGGATCAAACGTGATTTTTGAGTTTATTGAATTTGAGCCAGAGTTTTCGGTTGATACGCTTATTTGTACGAAGCTGAGAAGTTTAAGTATAAATATAAGCGCACAAAATAAAAACCCATTTTGAAACTACGCATGCTCATTGATACGTTACGGTGTGACGCGGGCCGAGTGGACTGCAGCCTTTAGTCTCTGAGACAGCATGTGGATGATTTATATTAATGTTCATTTTCTTTTTTTTATTGATTAGTGATGATTGGAGGTCTTACGTTGACGTTTATATAAGTCGAGCTGAAAAACCGGGTATGCTCTTCTCCGATTGGTTAAATACATAGGTGGCGCGTCCAGAGTTTTTTTGAATAGTCAGAGCAATGCGACTTTAAATTCAAACTTTTAGTTGTTTCAAATGTGAATATATCCAAAGATGACCTGTTTATAATTTATTTTTGACGAACGCAACATTCCGAAGAGTTCTGTGATATTTACTATGTACAATTATACTGATTTTTCAGGTTTCTTTCGCGAAGGAAAAGACTTTGTAGAAGTAGGTCAGTAAAAGGATTCATTTGTCTTCAGTCGCGCTTCCCTTTCTGCAGCCGTTTATATGGTTTGAAATTGTCAAATTTTTCTTTGGCAGTTGACAGAAAGGAAGAGAAAATTCCTGTGCAGAACTTGACTGAAAGTGGGAACTATGCTTTGGGAAGTTCTTCGAAACTACAAAAATACCTTGAGCAACTTTGCGGCAAGGAAGATATAAAGGTATGACGTAAGGGTTACCGTACTGAATACTACTGTGACGTAACACATAAATGGTATATGTATGATTTTTGCTCCTCAGTGTACTTTTAAGAATAAAACAACTTTTCATATATGGCTGGGCACTTCTCCGTTCAGCAAGTTTTGCTTACGATGGTCAACCTAGCAGTTTTTAAAACCGTCTAAACTAAGTGGTATGGATTCTTGAGTAAGGTTACTAAATTATATAGCTTGTAGTTATCACGCTACAGTACTGTAAACAATTTGATTGTATTCTCTTATGGTCATGGGTCAATATGTACCATTGATCATGGGTTGTAGCAGTGCTGCAGAAGGGGGGGGGGGGTTTGGGAGAGGAGCCCCCCTTCTACCTTTGAAATAGGTAATTTTAAAAGGGCACTATTGACAAAAACGTCAAGAGAGCCGCCCATTTGATAAATTTAGTTTTACAGCACTGGGTTGTAGCACCGGTTAGCATCCTTCAGCTGCCCAGTTTCTTCTCAAATGCTGCCGAAGCGCACAATAACCATTTAGCAAAAAGTCTGTTTGCCCCGTCCATTCGGTACTTCTACGCTTATGATCGATTTTTTTTTATTCAGATTCTATTTTGTGGTGATAGTTTGCTGTCAGATGTCTACCCACCGAATAATTTTTCAAAATGGCAGACTGTCGCACTTCTTGAAGAGTTGGAGTACGAGTTTGAAGATACTGTGACAGAAAACGGACACAAAGAGGTCTGGGGCGAAGTAGAGACTGCCATTTTTCTTGTGCTTCCGTCGGTTTCTTAATGAAATTAACATGTGTATGTGACATGGTGTAGGAAAGCAGTCTTGAAGAGGGAACAAAGAGAAAGAAACAGAAATTGAGCGTGAGTCGACTTCTTGTTCCATTTATGTATTATTTTACGGGTTGTTTAACTGGATCCATATGGACCTTCTGTCTCCACAGAGTCAATGTTTCCGTCCAGATTTTCATGTACATCTGTAATAAAGTGTGCAAATCGTAAATAACAATGATCATTTCAAACAATACAATTCTATAAACAAACAGAACTAGAACTGGAGAGAAAATTGGAGTAAACAAAATGTCATTTCATCGTCATCTAAACGCGTATTGAAATCTACCACCAACTGCGGCGAATTTGTTTACCGAATAAAATTTAGAAAGTACCAAGTAAATTATATCACGAATATATTCCCCTTATTTTGTATGGATTTGCGAACATGCGTAATATTATGGTTTTCAGAATGATTTGAAAACATCTGGGATCGAATGATTTGAATCTTTGCAGGGCTTTAGGAAGATCGATGATTTTGGAAAGTCGTATTCATATATGCTTGTTATATTCCTTAAAAAAGAAAGAATTTCTACGGAACTTGGTACGGCGTCGTAAATAAATGCCCCTCACCCTCCCCCCCCAAAATAATTGATATTCCCATATAGTCCCGTTTTCAAAGACTCAGCTAGTAAGAGTCCCAAATATGCTGTTTTTGGGTCTCCGAATAACTCACATGTTCAATCGCACAAGAATCCGTATAAACTGATAATTAGATCCTATATAGGAAAGAAATCAACGAGACAAAATATCACAATCTCTTTTGATGATTCGAGCATTTTAATCTTTTTGGCATTTGCATGTTATTAGTCGTGGCCGTCTTTCCTACGATGTTTCATAAATTGATGACTTGAATATTTCGTAGAATGAAGGAAAAATGCGCAGAGATATTCTCACATGTTCATCATGGGGATCATTGTTTTGTGAAAAAGATGAATCGATGGATACAATATTTGGTCATCTTGTGAGCAAATACAGCTCATTGGTTGTCGCTTCCCTTGACGCTATCTCAGGTTGTTAATTCGTATATTCTACATACGTACGTCTATAATGTTAAGTTCTTTACGACGTTTGTTATCATGGATTTAGTGTAGCGTATTTTTCGACTACACATTTAGAAGTATGTAAATTGATCTTCAATCTAATCGTTTTGAATTTTCTAGGCTTGCCTATCGATCACGTCTTCGAGAAGGGCTTAGTTGAAGGAACAAGTTTTTATCCGCAAGCTCCTCATACTTCGAAGTAAACAAGACAATTTTATTTGATCGTGTTGATGAACAAAGCGCATAGTGATAAATCACCTGTTAAATTAATCGACGATCAATTATACTTGGTATAAGCAGAAATCGAACGTAAATTACAAAGATTATACTCAAATATACAAAATTCTCACCTCAGCTGGAAAAATGCAAACTGTTTTTACCACTCGCAAAATCTATCTCGAATGCAACTCATCCTGAATCCCCATTATTTTTCACAAATAAAACACGCGCTAGTTTAATTTAGTCGAAAAGCGTCATGGATAATTCATGTTGATAGATGGTTTTTCTACACATCTGCGTTTGAAAAAATTTTCAGATAAAACATTTTTCTCTTCAATTTTTCTCCAGACTGATGATCCATCATCCATCATTTGCACTAGTCAAATCTCACAAGTTCTGACAACAGTGACGGCAAGCTATTCAAACGCCCACGTTTTCTTTACTTAAGTACAGCAGCTGCAGCTACGGTGTATTTGTGTCTTGCAACTGTTGTCAGTGATTTATCAGGCATTGTAGAAAACTTTTTGGCCCACTGCAAAAACGATTGACAAACCACCACGAGAAGAAGATTTGGTTAGATTTTGCAGTGTCTTAAAGGTTGCGTGGGCTCCACGAAATCGAGCAATACGATGAAATGAAAGTTCATGAAACTGTTGGTGTGCATGATAAATTATTATAGTTATATATGTGGATGGTATCTGATGAAAGAAACGAGTTCTCATTCCTATGCTTACACCTAAACTAGCTGTTTAGTCTCTGTTTCGTTTACTTATCAGCCAAGCTGGGGTGCACTAGCTCCATGACCCGCGGAGCACACGAAGCGGAAAGAAACAAGATGGCCGCTTCTTTCCCCTCCGTTGGGTCGCCACAGCGGGCAACTGGCGGATCAAGAAATAAAGTTTCTTTGAAACCCGGTCGTAGTCTTATGGACTGGATAAGACTTGGCAACAGTGGGAAGGATCTGCAAGGTTTCGGCGGTAAATATCGTAAGGTTTCTTCCGAAGAATTGGCCAAACACAACAGTGTTGATGACGTCTGGATGAGCATTCGAGGTATAGACTGGAATCTTCTTTTATTTACGTCATGTACATAATGTCCTTAGATCATCATAAATTTAGATGAATGCTTTTAAACTTGGTATAGTGATCAAATACTGATGAACCATTCGGCATTGATTTGAGTCCGGAATTCCGAATTTACTCCCCTCCACAATTCTCCGTGAATTGGTGGGAGAATCGCCCTAGATATTCTTTGGTTATCATTTTTTATAATTTATATTCAGAGAGTCTGCGTTTTACCTAAATATCCCTATAGGATCCTAGTATAGAATATGATAAAAAAATCTGTTATATAAACAACAATTAACACTAATAATTTAGACTTATATATGAGCATGAGCCGATAGTCTGTAAATAAATAAAATCATTTTAGTCATAATTAGATAAAATCTTTTTGTTGACTTTATTTTCATCTTGCCATGATTCATCATTCATGTACATTTCCTGTTTACTCTGTGGTACCCAGAATTATATTTCAGGATTTTACATTCAATGTTATAAGGATTCATGTCAAAGTGCTATCAGATTGATTCAGAATGAAATGCTCAGCAGATGCAAAGACTGCAGGGATATTTTCAATAAAATTATTAAAAGCATTTCCATTGGATATTGCTATACTTGGTGTCAGACATCTCTAAAGTTACAAATTCTTAATTAATTTCACTGATTTTACATCTGCTTCATTTGATTTAATGTTTTTCATTTATTGAATAAAGTCATAAAAATCTATATTGAAACAGGTTTAAAATAGGATATTAAACCATTCAGTGCTGTCTATCGATTGTGTGAGCAGTTCAGAGATGAGCTCTTTTATAAGGTTACCCTGTCAGCTAATTTTTTAGTTGCGATATTAAATCTAGATGTGATTTCTAACATGGTGAAAGAAATTTTTGATTTGGTCCAATTGCTCCAAGTTTATAGTGGTTAATATTTGCCTTTGAACAGAACTTGCCCATTGTTGCATGGAGTCTGGGTCTTGAAAAATTCTGACGTTATCCAAGGAAGTTGAAATATATATATTTGTATTGACATGCCCCTTGCATGACATAGCAAATTTAAGTCTTTTCAGACTTGTCTGAGGATTGACAATGTCCATCAAAAATAGAATTTTTATCATATATAAACCACTGTAAAAGTGGTATAATTGGACCAAATTAAAAATCTTTTTGACTTATTTGTTCAAAATCACACCTATATTCAATATCGCAAATAGCATTTTTTTGCTGACTGGGGCACTTTAAGGTTAAAGCGGACTTAGGTAGGATAGCTACTGCTTTATCTCTTCCTATGTGCGGTGTGCCTGACTAAGAAACCATGCTAATGTCTATATTATACTTTTAGGATGTGTGTACAACATCACCCCCTATCTAGAATTTCATCCTGGGGGTATACCTGAAATTATGAAGGCTGCTGGGAAGGATGGCACACAACTATTTAACGAGGTGATTACAATTCAGTTGATCTTGTTGTGGAATATTGTCTGTGATCCTCACTTCATTCTATGATTCATGAAGTGGTTAAGCATTGTAGCACTCTGTGTAAAATATGTGTTTTTTTTAGATTCATCAATGGGTGAATGTAGAATCCATGTTGAAGGCTTGTTTGATTGGTCCTCTTGTTCAAGCTTCGAGAGAGAGAAAGTTTGGTAATGCTTTTATTTCAAATAATTTCATTTTCTATCACCTTACATGTAATGACTGAACAGGAAGAAAGTGTAGTTTGTACCCATCTTGCTGCGCATAGTGGCATATCCGACTCGCATATTTACTCTTTTTATGTTAATTTTTTTTGTGTTTACTTTCTGTGAGAACAATCGATTTCATAAGAAATAAACAAAGATGTTTAGAAATTTACATAGTAGAACTAAAATTGCGTGCTGGCCATGCCATTGGCTGCACACATGCTAGAACTATTATTTGAACAGAAGTTCGCCAGGTTGAGCATCGTCAAAAGATCTTGTCTAAGCCTTGGCAAGATCATGGAGAGTCGAATCCATGATTTTAGCTTGAACTTGCCAAGATTCAGCCAAGACGTTTTGCCTGAATCTTTTTAATATCTGGGCATGATGTTGCCAAGATCCTACAAGAGTTTCTCACCATCTTAAAGATCTTACCACGATCCCACCAAAGGTCTTGCTAAGATCATTCAAGGACTTGCTAGATCAGGAAAGCATCATGATAAGATCATGATGAGATTAAAATCGTACGTACTGTTTTGCAAGATCATGCATGATTTGGCAAGTTCTTGCATGATCGTATCCAAGATGTTCAATCTGGGTACTGGCGTCTGCCTGATAATGGACCTACTCATTTATGTGATGTCCCTATCCTGTTTACGAAAAAGGTAGCCATGAAGTAGCTTGTACCGAGGATAGCTTTCTGTGCAGCAGATTTGGAGGGAAATTGTCTTATGCGTGTACTTTTTTTGGTTGTTAGGGACAAAAAACGCCAAACCTTCACCATCGCTGCTTGCCCCTCCGATACCTCAGGTTTTAAAGAAGCCTAATCACGATGCAGACCAGAGTAAGAAAACGTGTTTATTAATATACTGGAGAAGTTCTTTAAAAATGGACATTTTCAATATCTCAGGATGTTTACTTCAGAATAAGGGATGATATTTTGTATGATACTTACATGCATTTGTAATATGATAGAATAGAATAGAATAAAATAGAAAAATTAGAATGGGAAAAAAACTTTATTAAGACACGGTGACCCCGACAACCTTAGCCGGTTTCTATGGGGGACGTGTACAAAATACATTCACAAAGTGTTATTTTGCTTCATTCGCAATACATGCATTTACAAGGAGCTACAGTCTTCACGTGCTCCTTTTATCTATAAAATGTCAATGCAGGTTGTTTTTTTTTGAAAAGAGTATAGGGATGTGCATTCACGAATTTATTTTTGAATTGAGTTCTAGAGTTTTTATTTGATAAGATTTTAAGCGCTCTTCACGGCGCTCGAAACCATGGTGTAATTTTAAAGCGTTGATCAATTCCAATCTCAGGTGGCTCATTTTGGAGATGTGAAGTGAAGTCAATGACTGAAGTCACTCATAACGTAACGATTTTCCACTTTGCTCTTCCTAACGGGATGATCATGGACGCACCATGGGGATATCACGTGTATCTTCATCTCAACGTTTCAGGTAGACCACGACGCTTTCTCCATATCAGCATTTCAATGTAACAGGGTAAATATGAACTGTTCGTCATTCATTCATAAGTGTAATACTTGCTATGCTTAAAGCTGCAGTCTTGTCGAGTAGTGAACACACAATAAATACGGACTAATTTTAAGAAAAAAACACTGCAATTTGACTATCAGTCGAATATTGAACGCGAGTAAAGTAACAAAGTTTACGAAGTTATGGCAATAAAATTTGAAAGTGAAAAAAAGCCAAAATTGACTTCGACTATTTAACTGTCATTTTTTAGCCATACCGAAATCATAAAGCCCACATTATAGGGCTATTTGCCCTTTAAGAGGTCAAACAGGCAACCCTGAAGTAAATCTGAGAATGCACTATTATTGGTTATTGGGGAAGTTACATCCGCAACCACGTGACCTTCTCGTATGTCTCGTCTTATTAGTCAAAATTGTAATTGGCCAATCACAATGAAGTGTACGTCTAGGTCTCGTGGATGTTGAAATTGGCTCATTAACTCTTTTTGTCCTGATTTTTAGGTGTTGAAGTATCAAGGCCATACACAATCATTGTACCATCGCTGAATTTTTCTAAAACTGAAGAAAATAAAGCTTACTTGTATCTCATGATAAAAGTTTATCCTGATGGAGTACTTACACCACACTTACGGAATGTAAAAGTAGGTTGGTATGACAAAAAATGCCAAATTTTTGATGTTTTTTTATCACTTCTCCATAAGTTTTAGCGAACACTTCATCATCTTATTTGTTTATTGTCATTTCTCTGTGTGTGACGATTTGGTTGGAATAATTGTATTTAACTCAGTGAAGTGGATGAGGAAAAAGATGGGCGCACATTTGGTGTGGTGGGCCTCTGTGTGATGACTGTTGTCGTTGTTCAACCTTTGGTTTGCCTCGGCACTTTGTAATTGCCAAAGGATATGCCGAAGCTAGTTGCGATTTTAACATTATTGTCTCGGCAAAAAATTAATATTTTGCCGCGGTAAAAACTGCAGAAATTTGAGGGGTACAAGTTTGAGTGTAGTCACAAACTACTTGATCTAACTGAGACGTTTTTTAAACTTTTTGATGGTCACGATGGTTGTGTAGATCTGAGGTACTCGTTTGATTTTTTGTTATTTTCATTTTAATGAACAGGTGATCACTGTCGCCTAACTGGTTTCGATGGAAATTTTCAAACTTCTCGCTTAATGGAGGCGAAAGATATCATTATGATAGCTGGCGGGACAGGTATTGTAAACACACTTAGAACCCCACGTTTTCCAGTTGCTAAAGTGAAGTGTGCGAGTTGCAATTAATCTAAGGTTTTGCTGACCTGCCCACTATCAGCAAGACTCGGCCATATTCTGCAAACATTGTGGTTTGTTGTATAATTACTCAAGAAGTGTGGCTCGCACCTGATTCTTCACCAATGAACTTTACCTGCACTGTGGCTCACACCTGATTCTTCACCAATGAACTTTACCTGCACTGTGGCTCACACCTGATTCTTCACCATTGTACTTTACGTGCACTGTGGCTCACTCACACCTGATTCTTCACCATTGTACTTTACCTGAACTGTGGCTCACTCACACCTGATTCTTCACCAATGCACTTTACCTGCACTGTGGCTCACTCACACCTGATCTTCACCAATGCACTTTACCTGCACTGTGGCTCACTCACACCTGATCTTCACCAATGCACTTTACCTGCACTGTGGCTCACTCACACCTGATCTTCACCAATGCACTTTACCTGCACTATGGCTCACTCACACATGATTCTTCACCAATGCACTTTACCTGCCCTGCGTCACGTACATGCACTTTTCCTGCTTTGTGCCCTACACCCGAGTCTATGAAATGCTTTATCTTTTGATTTAGGCATAACTCCAATGATACGAATAATATCTGCGTTTCTAATGAATGAGCTACCTACTGCGAGGTATTTAAAACACAATATTTTTGATTGAGAAAGGTCATGACGATGACAAGGATAGCCTAGCTCGTTTTTATTTCTATAGCGTGTTTAACGAACAGCTTGTCTCGTTGTTTTTAGAACTATGAAATTATTATTTGCGAATCGTGAAGAAAAAGACATTATTTGGAAAGATAAATTCAATGCATTGCAAAGCAAAAACCCTGAAAAGTAAGTGGGATGTAATACCTATGTCATTGCCGAGGTTTGGTTTAGAATTGCATTAAAGATCAATACTATGTATTTGTAGAACACGCGAGCTTACTTATCACTAGATGTAAATTGCGCTCTTCACCTAGATTTCAAGTGCATTATTTTCTGTCTCGTTCCCCGGAATCGGGTTCCGGTTACTCGAAAAAGATTACGGAAAGCTCATTAAGGGATTTGTTGCCACCAAGCCCGCAAGCAGGCTACGAGAAAGACCTTCTCATATGTATTTGTGGGCCCGATCAATTCACCTTGCAGCTCCTCGAGTATGATCAAAGTTGATATTTTACTTTTTTCGATAATTAGACGTGTGACTCTATTTCAGAAGTCTCGATGTTGTGCTGTAGACATAGCTTCTTAAAGTACAACTTCACATATTTATTTTATGTCATATTTATATTTTAGATCGTTAAAGCTCTTAGGATATCACAGCAAATGCATCCATGCTTTCTTTGGATGAGATTTTCAACGCATGCGCTCCATGCGCTACTGCTTCATCCATTCGGGCCTATAAAAGCGGATTGCGAACAGGTTTCACAATCTTCTACTATACACAATGTATCCATCGTACTACAACCTTTGAAAGGTATTGTATGTTGCTACGAGAGTAGCACTGAAACTCGAGAGACGTTTTCTGCTCCAAAAGCAGAAAATGGTTCAATAAATGAACCAGAACATTTAGGTATACGGGATAACATCTCAAGGGCCTATCACCAATGCAGAAATTTTAAAATCAAATTTACTAGATGCAAATTGAATTTCACCAACGTTAATATAAATTTTAATGAAATGAATCAAATGACCATTTATTGTTGTGCAATAAACCTAAACGGAATTTAGAATTAGAAAACGTATTTCACTTCATGGTAGCTCTCACTAAAATGGTTGAACTAAACCCCGTAAATGGAATGGCTTCATTTTCAGCGATTTTTTCCTTTCTTTCATCCAACTGAACTTTGCCTCCTTAACTTTTCTCGTGTTTACGTGGAAAACCACACGACTTCACGAGGCAGTGTTTACGCATTTGCAAAGACAGAGTTTTTCGAACCTTGTGTTGAAAGATTTCATCAAAGTTTTCTAGCTGTGCTTGTGATGGAAATAAATGGTTGGCTGGTGATCTTAACTTTCGCTCTGTTTCATCGCTAACTTCATTTTTTGTGTGCGTCTTCAAAGATTTGCGAACGGAATTGCTAGCTGCCGCTTCTGATTTTGATTGGGTGCCAGAATAACCGCTTGTCTCTGTTGCCGATCTTCTTACGGTGGAAGCCGAACAACTTTTACGTGGAACCGTCTTCGCCTGCGGGATTTTAACGTGTATTCCCGACATACTTCTTTGTTTCTTTTGTTTTGTTGCCGTTTTGTGTAATTTTTTTTTTGTGGACATTGTGGTGAAGTTCTTTGCATCAAAGCATGTATCGTTTACATTATGTAACCTGATTTGTTCCACGACCATTCGTGCATTACAGTGCGTAGTTGTTGTTCTTATCGATGCTGCAGAATTTTCTTTACCATAAATTTCTGTACCTTTACCACTTTCCTCCCCCTTTTCACGACAATGCTCGATGACAGCCCGTTCAGCATCCTTCGTAGTTCGTCGTGCACTTTCGTCACTTTTACTGTTCAATTTAGTATTTTGTTCGAGGTGACTGCGTCCCACATTTTTACCACTTTCACGCAAATCTTTTCCGTTCTTTTGGTGATGTACCTTCGATAAATCTTTATAGTTCTTAACTATACACGTGGAAGAAGATGAGTTTGTCGTTCCTTGTTTTGAAATTTTGCATGTTTTAATGTCTGGATTTCTTTTTCCTATTTCTTTCATGGTTTCGCAATTTTGTAAAGGACACTCATCTTTGCTTTTATGTATACTGGCATTAATTTTTTCGTCTAAAGGTTGCTTGGGACATCGAAGAACCTTGGTCGTGTCAACTTTCAAACGTCTGACAGTGTGTACCAGGTCCAAAGGTGATTCATTTGTAATAGACTCATGTTGGTACGTCGACTTTGATTCTCTTTTGTCATGAGTCTTATGCTCATTCAGTATTAAGTTCAAGTATCGTAAACCATTCCCTTCTTTATCTGTAGCTTTCCTCTTTTTCGTGAAAAGAAAGTCCTTACGAGTCCTTATAGCAACCTCATCTTTTAAAGCGGAGTTTTCCTTTTCCGTGTTGTTTACATCCTGTTGTAATCTCATTTCCGTTGTAGTTGGTACGAAGGTTTCTGAATTTAAGGACGATAAGTCATTTTTGTCTTCCTGAAATCCATCGGCGTCTGTTTCATTGTCGGTGTCGCGCGTGCACATCTCGATGATGCTCGTTTTTGAGGGACTGCGAGATGGAGGCGGGACCTGGGGCATATTGAATGTACGTTTACACGAACACGATAACGTTTTTTGTTTTCTATCATCTAACTGTTTCATCAAACATAGTTTCTTAACTCTTAACTGGCGCAATCTTTCCTCATTCGTGTTAGATAGATCCTTGGAAGTTGATGTCCATGAAATTTGTCGTCTTTCGTTCCCTAGCGAGACAAGTTCAATAAAAAGCGGCATAAATGCCATGAAATACCACTGCACAGAAATATCCATAGTTATTTTCAGAAAGTATGTGAAACTAGATGGGACTTGGGAACTAGAATAATCTGAAGAATGCATTTACTTTCTTCCGAAGTGGCTGCATCCGATATCCACGACCGCGATCTCGTTTCATCATTTATTATCCCCTGCTGTCCTTTGTTGTGCCTCAAGTCAAATCGTCGGTGGTCTTTTAATGTCAACTGCAGCCTGTATTTCTCGTTGTTGTTTTTATGCAGAAACAGCTTTCTTTCCTTTTCAATCTGCTGCAATTGCATGCACAACTTGTATTCCTCCAAATAGAGCTTTCTGGAAATAGTGTTCGAGTTGTAACTGTGTTTACCCGTTTTCTTGGATTGCCAAGAAAGAAACGTTAGAAAGATGTCTTTATTTACTTTGCGTTGTACAGAGTCTTCGTGTTTGCTCATTTCAACAGTCATTTTGCGAAGACTGTTCGACCATTTGTGACGTCATAATGTACAATTTTGTTCATTTACAATACACTAAACTTTTAGCGTTTAAAAAATACTAATTATATGTGTGCTTAAAAGGCATACATAACCTGTTATTAGAAATTTTGAAGGATATATCGGTTGTCAATTGTTCAAAATCTCATCTTGTTTTGCTACGATGAAAACTTGGAACAACGTTTTTTGCAACGTTGTTTTATCTTTCATGAAGTATTGCACGTGTATAAATCCGTCGAGAGGAGAAGGAAAATGTTCTCCTCAGTCCTTTGTAGGATGATTTTCTGGATTGAACCTTCACTTATTGGTTATATCAATTCATAAATAATGTCGAAGAAAATTATTTTACCGCCTTTGCCAAAAATATCTGACATTTTACGAATTTATGGCGTTCGCGCGAAGAAACATTTGAGTCAGAATTTCATACTTGATCAAAATATTACAGGTGAGTTCTGAGCTGTTGTATGGCGGTGGTGCTAGCGTACAATGCTATGATATGGCGATTTTTATTCATATACATTTCAATGTTTTATATGGTTGTTTCTTGACTTAGGCGGTAGGGGGGTTGGGGTGAGTGTTTTAATGTATACCATTTGCGTTGCAGCCAGACTGCAAAGTTTGTAATATGCACCCATGATCACGTGTGCAATTTTGATAAATGTAGTTGCCTATGCAAGAAAATTTCGAACCTTAGGTATGCGGTTGCCAAACTTTCCAGTCAGGCCTTGCAAAGCATGTTAAACTGAAACAAATGTTCATTTTGAAAATGACTTGTTGTTATTGTTATGCATATATAAATATATTGCCTCTAATACTTTTTCACCTGATTCATTTATCCATTTGAGAAAGAATTGCATCATGCTGATTAATTTTACTCCTTTTTCATAGATAAAATAGTTTCAAAAGCAGATGTTTATGACTGTTTTGTATGTGAAGTTGGCTCTGGTCCAGGGTCCCTCACTCGCTCTGTTTTACATGTTGGTGCTAGACAGGTTGCAGCTGTTGAGATAGACCAAAGATTTATTCCAGCTCTTGAGGTACGAATTTATTGTTGCTTGTTGTTTGTTGTTCATATCAACGATGAAAAGAATTTGGTGGCGAACAATGGGTATCACTGATCACTGGCGGATTTAGGGCAACTCAAAATTAATTACTGCAGTGCAATTTGGAATATATTTACATTTCTAAGCACCTAAGAGACAAGTTCATTGGTAAAATTTTTTTCTCTTTAGAAACTCAAAACCAATAGCGTTTTTCTAAAAGTCTTTGAATTTTGAATTGAGCAGCTATAATTTATTTGAGATATCCTAGATCTGCCACTGTCACCGATAGTTACAACTAACAGTTGGTCAAGACATATTGTACAGATTAAACATGACATTATGAGCTTTAAGATTCAGTCTATGAACATGGAGCTCTTCACTGTCATTTTAATTTTACAACTTGTCCAACTTTGGCTAGTTATCTGTGGTACTTTGTTCACATGCCCAAATTGAAGGGGGGGGGGGTATTTGGGTGTAGCGGCACTCCACCCCGAAGGTTATTATATTATGCAATTTTCGATATGATATTTGGATAATTTCATCTTATTCGGTTTGTCTTAATGTATTTTGCACGCCATAGATTAGGATTTAGATTAGTGGCTAAAATTCTATTTGTTGATTTTGTTGTGGGTCTTCTTTTGTCTTGTTGAGCATAGTTCTAAAATAGTTGTCAGAGTAGTGTTAATCGTCATTAGAACGCAAGCCCATATCACAGAGCTTTATTCGGATGATTGAAACGACTAAATTAACAGCTGAAGAATCAGGCTTCAACTGCTAAATGTGTTGATGTTACGCCCGAATTCTCGAAGCTTCCCCGAATACGAAAACAACCTATACAACTGGACGATTATCGTAATCCCGAATCAGCGGCAGAACTTTCGGCACCCTCTCCCCTTCCTCACCTATTCGATTCTCTGTACACCCCATGTATATTCGTTATGCTCTATTTCTTGAAAACTGCTGATTGGCAGTCGAACTCTTTATTTCTGTCCTCGCCTTTTGGGCTGAAAAAATTGCTGTTTGTTTTGTTCACTCTTATTGAGTTATACAGTGATATATTTGATTGAGAAATACCAAATGGCGTGGCCTACCAACAGGTCTATTCGTGCTATTCAAATTTCAGAATCTTAGCATTGCATGTTCGTTTCGTTTGAGATGTTTTGTTTTTTCAGCGAGCGCAGAAATACTTGCCGTCATAGGATTGTACAAAACAGGATATCTAACTAAAATATCTTTTGAAATGTTTTTAATGAATAAATTACATAAGTACCTTCTTAATAACCGGACGTTAAACACATCCACCACAGCCTATATATAAAATTATCATCGTTTAGCAATTCGAATTTCAATACGTTTGCGGCACTTCCGTATTTTATTACATCTTTTCGAGTAAATAAGATTTGTCTTATTTTCTGTTTCATTTCTGGCAACTCTTTCCCTCTCTTCCCACATTGACTTGCGTCTTATAAAATGTATTTATTGATTCGCAAGAACCATAAATAGCTTAGCATAGATACCAGCGCTCAAATTTGTCAAAGTCGATCTCTGCCGTCATTAAATGATGACGTTAGAGGCTTTTTGACGTATTGCATTCGATTTCGTGAAATAGAAAGCCTCGTTTTGATAAAAATTGAGAAAAAAACGCGATGGAACTATAAAGTTATGTTATAACGTGTTTACTACGAAATAAACATTTATTTGCCCGGGAGCGTCATTCATTACTGAAGGTAATTTTATTTGTTCGAGTTTTCTTTGTTGTAATTTCATGGAGCATGCGCAGATTCAGCCGTTTTCATAATCTAAAGGTCTTGAAACATTTTAAAATGGTTACGAGTGCTCTCGCCAAATGCTGAGGCGTGTGTCTTGGCGAGCATGGCATGATTCTTTCACTTTCGCTGACTTTCTTTAAACAGCATTATGGATATTCCAGTCATTACACACCCTTTCTTTTGCGCACAAACCAGTTCTTTGGAGCTTGCTATATGAAGTTTGTAAAACAATGAATATATCAAATCTGAAAACCTCAATGTATTTTTTTGTTATTTTAAATTTGAATTTCGTTCTGAACGTTCATTTCTCGAGTGAATCGCGTACATCAGTGAAAAAATTTAAGCTTCTAACTCGGAAGAAGGATGTAAGGACGGAACAATTAGTCAGTTCAAAGGAAAGGTACAAATTGTTGTCTTGGAACTTCGGTGGTCACACGAGCAAAAAGTTCAAACGAGATGTCGAGAATTCACAAAATTACACCATCACAAACATCACTGGTGAATGTCAAATAGCAGAGCTTTCATGTCGTGGTTGTTGTTCCAATGATTGTAAATCATCTTACTGTCGATGTGATTCGTCATGTTCTTTCTTTGGTGATTGTTGTAATGATTATGAAAGATATTGTGTAAAAGAACAACATCCACTCATCAGAAATGTCTCTTTAGTTTCGTGTATTCTTCCTAAACATGTGATTATGAAGAATGCCAGAGAAATGAAGACAGATATATATTCCTTGATAGTCAACAAATGTCCATCAAAAGAACACGAACTTTTAGATAAATGTCTAACTGCAAATGATGTGAATTTAACTGTTAGCAATCTTCGTCGGACTATTCCTGTTGTAAGTAAACATAATGTCACTTACAGAAATGAATTTTGTGCCAAATGCAACGGTGTCCACTTCTTTGAATATTACGGATTTGACATGAAGTGTAGCGTTGTTCCTCCTTCCTTTCGTTCACTTAAAGATCTTGAAAAATTTGCTTCAAGATATTGTTCAACGAAAGACGATTTGAGGATTTTTAGAAAGGAGAACCAGCCACTTCGTGACTGTCAGAAATCTACGAACGAAATTTGCTCAATATTAAGTTATGAACCTGCTAAATTTATTCCCTGTGGTCACAGTTGCCGCAAGCGGACAGATAGTGGAGTTATAGCAAGGCCATACGTATATATTTTAAGATCTTTTAAACAATTTACAGTTCGTCTGGATTTTTCTCGTGGCGAACCTATGGTTGAAGTAGAAGAAGCAAGATGTGCAGGATTTTATGATCCATATTTGGAAACTTGTCGTAAAGGAAAGGTCGTGACTTTCAGCGATAAAGAAAATTTAGATATATATGATGTTGCTGTTTGGCTTGATTACGGTGAACTTGATAAATACGTAAGTTTATACGTTGATGATCTTATAATGATTAACGGCAGTTCTGGCGTTGCAAAGATTTTCCAACTTAATGCTTCTCATGTTCATGACGTGGAATATGAGCCCGTTGATTCATTATACGATGGACGCAAGTACAGAGTTTTTAGTTTCAAAGTCGAGCTGACTCCTGAACAATCTTTAGGTTTTGCAAGATATAGCACTTCTAAAAAATCCAATCTCTTTAATTCTTCATTCCGTGCGAACAAGTCCAGTATTTACATCATTAAAAAACTTCTCTTTTTCACACAAGATTTTAACGTGACAGTTACAGTGTGGAAAAATTTTCGTTTTTTAAAAGAAGGTACAACCTTTTCACTGACAGTATTTAAGACAACCTCTCGTCGACTGGCGTGTATTCGAAAGCAATTCTATCTTAAAGACGCTTATAAAACAACTGAAAATGGTGAATTCTATATTATCAACGCAACAGGTAAAACATATGCAAAGAAAGATGTGTTTGTTGAACCTGATAACCATACAATTTCCTTGTGTGAAGAGATTGTACACTCGTCTTGTTATGGAAGAAGATTAAATCTTTCTTCGGAAGAATACGCAAAGTTTAAGAATCTGAGTATATTTTATAACCGCACACAAAAGATGTATGATTTTGGTGAATATGATATAAGAAATAGAGAAATCTTTATTTGTATTTCTGACGGTTTGCAAAATAAGACCAGAATCATTAATTGGACATCTGATTCTTCAACAACCGTCAGAGGATACTTAAATGTCTATTGCCTTATTATTCCAATAGTTTCGTTATTCCTGGTTATCATCACTCATTTTTTATTTCCTGAGCTACGTAATCTACCTGGTAAGAACGTCATGAATTTATCGATATCGCTCTTTCTTGCTCAGTTGTTTCCGCTCCTACCAAACATGGACAATCACGTGTTGTGTCACGTGATGGCTGCCCTGAGACAGTACTTATACCTCGTATCATTTGTCACCATGGCAACGATTGCGTGGACACTCTTAAGACATTCGTCAGCAAAACGGTAGCAAAGAAGCGCTCAAAAAGTGAAGAAAACAAGAAATTCTTTAAATGTGTGGCATTCACGTGGTCTCTTCCCGCTTTCTTTGTGATCATATGTGTTGTGTTGGATCGCACTGACAGTTACGCTGTTTATGATAAGGAGTTGATGTGTTGGTTTGATAACGAGCATGCTCTAAATTATCTATTTGTGCTTCCAGTTGGCATCATTCTACTTTTCAACGTGGTAGTTTTTTCCCTCACTGTATACCACATTCAACGCACTCGTTCTGAT
Organism: Xenia sp. Carnegie-2017; assembly: GCF_021976095.1. Lineage (NCBI taxonomy): Eukaryota > Metazoa > Cnidaria > Anthozoa > Malacalcyonacea > Xeniidae > Xenia > Xenia sp. Carnegie-2017. Next base: position 10,397,437 of record NW_025813483.1, read on the forward strand.
ACCACAATTCTTCGTCATGATAAAAGGCGAGATCGCAACATGCTTTGGATTTATGTCAAAATCTCGTCCTTAATGGGCTTCGCTTGGTTATTTGGTTTTCTTTATCTGCTCGTTGATTCTCTTATTTTATTGTACCTGTTCAGCATCTCTGCTTCCCTAGAAGGTGTCTATATTGCTGTCGCATTTGTGATGAAGAAAAGTATCTGGCAGAAGTATAAACAACTGTTTCATTGTGAAAATTGGTTTAACAGAAACAGTAAAAACACATCATTACAGAATGCAAATGACACCACTCAAACAATACTTTGAGACAAATTATTTCTTGTGTGTTTAGATACATGGTCAATGTTTTGATCATTACTATTGATGACCTGACCGATAATCTTTAAGTATCTGGCATGATATTGATTCTGCATTCTGCAGTTTCATGTACTTGTTGTAAAATCTTTTTATGAGATCAACGTTAATTAGTTTCAAAGTTTTGAGAACATAGCATTCATAAGACGCTCAATTGGACAAAAAATTATCCGTTCCTCACCTACCTCGTTTACCATTTCTCCAGTACTTCGTGGGTTTTTAGCAAATATTTTGTTTTGGTAACTTTCCTTTCTAAGTGGGATTTTTTCAAGTATAGGAAGCTTGATATGATACAGTAGAAAGTAGCGTGGACTAGCCATTAAAATATCACACTCGCACGAGTCCTTGTTGTGTCAAGCGAGTCGAAGTCTAGTCTTAAGGCAGTTTTCATGAGGAAAATTGAAATTAGAATTACGATAGTCAGCCTTTGTTAAGCACTGTGAATTAATACAAATTGTAATGAATGTTTAAATAAAGTTTCAGTCTCAACGATGTCTGTTGATTTTAAATCGTAGTAGTGCAACGACGCGGGAAAAAAATGATGAAAATTTTAAAATAAAAGGAATTAATTTCATTGATAATTTCGTTGCACTCCGTAGTGATTTTAAACGAACGTTTTAATGATTTCTTTATCTTTTATGAAATATTGCGCATTCTTCCTGGTATGGCATCAAACTATGCAGTTATACTTTGAGTTTCAAACGTTTTGCTCGTATCAGGGCTTTGCGGTCCATTGTTGTTTTTGATAAGTTGTATTCCTCCAAATAGAGCTTTCTCGAAATAGTGTTCGAGTTGTAGAAAGAAATTAACGTTCAAGAAAGAAACGTTAGAAAGATGTCTTTATTTACTTTGCGTTGTACAGAGTCTTCGTGTTTGCTCATTTCAACAGTCATTTTGCGAAGACTGTTCGACCATTTGTGACGTCATAATGTACTATTTTGTTCATTTACAATACACTTAACTTTCAGCGTTTAAAAAATACTAATTATATGTATGCTTAAAAGGCATACATAAACTGTTATTAGAAATTTTGAAGGATATATCGGTTGTCGATTGTTCAAAATCTCATCTTGTTTTGCTACGATGAAAACTTGGAGCAACGTTTTTTGCAACGTTGTTTTATCTTTCATGAAGTATTGCACGTGTATAAATCCGTCGAGAGGAGAAGGAAAATGTTCTCTTTAGTCCTTTGTAGGATGATTTTCTGGATTAAACCTTCACTTATTGGTTATATCAATTCATAAATAATGTCGAAGAAAATTATTTTACCGCCATTGCCGAAAATATCTGACATTTTACGAATTTATGGCGTTCGAGCGAAGAAACAGTTGAGTCAGAATTTCATACTTGATCAAAATATTACAGGTGAGTTCTGAGCTGTTGTATGGCGGTGGTGCTAGCGTACAATGCTACGATATGGCGATTTTTATTCATATACATTTCAATGTTTTATTTGGTTGTTTCTTGACTTAGGCAGTAGGGGGTGGGGGTTTGAGTGTTTTAATGTATACCATTTGCATTGCAGCCAGACTGCAAAGTTTGTAATATGCACCCAAGATCATATGTGCAATTTTGATAAATGTAGTTGCCCATGCAAGAAAATTTCGAACCTTGGGTATGCGGTTTCCAAACTTTCCAGTCATGTCTTGCAAAGCATGTTAAACTGAAACAAATGTTCCTTTTGAAAATGGCTTGTTGTAATGGTTATGCATATATAATTATATTGCTTTTGAAAATGACTTGTTGTAATGGTTATGCATATATAATTATATTGCTTTTGAAAATGACTTGTTGTAATGGTTATGCATATATAAATATATTGCTTTTGAAAATGACTTGTTGTAATGGTTATGCATATATAAATATATTGCTTTTGAAAATGACTTGTTGTAAGGTTATTTATATATAAATATATTGCTTCTAATACTTTTTCACCTGATTCATTTATCCATTTGAGAAAGAATTGCATCATGTCTGATTAATTTTACTCCTTTTTCATAGATAAAATAGTTTCAAAAGCAGATGTTTATGACTGTTTTGTATGTGAAGTTGGCTCTGGTCCAGGGTCCCTTACTCGCTCCGTTTTACATGCTGGTGCTAGACAGGTTGCAGCTGTTGAGATAGACCAAAGATTTATTCCAGCTCTTGAGGTACGAATTTATTGTTGCTTGTTGTTTGTTGTTCATATCAATGATGAAAAGAATTTGGTGGCTAACAATGGGTATCACTGATCAGTGGCGGATTTAGGGTAACTCAAAATTAATTACTGCAGCGCAATTTGGAATATATTTACATTTCTAAGCACCTAAGAGACAAGTTCATTGGTAAAATTTTATTCTCTTTAGAAACTCAAAACCAATAGCATTTTTCTAAAAGTCTTTGAATTTTGAATTGAGCAGCTATAATTTATTTGAGATATCCTAGATCCGCCACTGTCACCGATAGTTACAACTAACAGTTGGTCAAAACGTATTGTAGAGATTAAACATGACATTATGAGCTTTAAGATTCAGTCTATGAACATGGAGCTCTTCACTGTCATTTTAATTTTACAACTTGCCCAACTTTGGCTAGTTATCTGTGGTACTATGTTCACATGGCCATATTGAGGGGGGGGGGGTATTTGAGGGTAGCGGCACTCCACCCCGAAGGTTATTGTATTATGCAATTTTCGACATGATATTTGGATAATTTCATCTTATTCGGTTTGTCTTAAGGTATTTTGCACGCCATAGATTAGGATTTGGATTAGTGGCTAGAATTCTATTTGTTGATTTCTTGTGGGCCTTCTTTTGTCTTGTTGAGCATAGTTCTAAAGTAGTTGTCCGAGTGGTGTTAATCGTCATTAGAACGCAAGCCCATATCACAGAGCTTTATTCGGACGATTGAAACGACTAAATTAACAGCCGAAGAATCAGGCTTCAACTGCTAAATGTGTTGATGTTACGCCTGAATTCTCGAGGCTTCCCCGAACACGAAAACAACCTATACAACTGGACGATTATCGTAATCCCGAATCAGCGGCAGAACTTTCGGCACCCTCTCCCCCCCCTTCCTCACCTATTCGATTCTCTGTACACCCCCATGTATATTTATTATGCTCTACTTGTTGAAAACTGCTGATTGGCAGTCGAACTCTTTATTTCTGTCCTCGCCTTTTGGGCTAAAAAAATTGCTGTTTGTTTTGTTCACTCTTATTGAGTTCTACAGTGATATATTTGATTGAGAAATACCAAATGGCGTGGCCTGCCAACAGGTCTATTCGTGCTATTCAAATTTCAGAATCTTAGCATTGCATGTTCGTTTCGTTTGAGATGTTTTGTTTTTTCAGCGTGGGCAGAAATACTTGCCGTCATAGGATTGAACAAAACAGGATATCTAACTAAAATATCTTTTGAAATGTTTTTAATGAATAAATTACATAAGTACCTGCTTAATAACCGGACGTCAAACACATCCACCACAGCCTATATCAAAAATTATCATCGTTTAGGAATTCGAATTTCAATATGTTTGCGGCACTTCCGTATTTTATTACATCTTTTCGAGTAAGTAAGATTTGTCTTATTTTCTGTTTCATTTTTGGCAACTCTTTCCCTCTCTTCCCACATTAACTTGTGTCTTATAAAATGTATTTATTGATTCGCAAGAACCATAAATAGCTTAGCATAGATACCAGCGCTCAAATTTGCTCAAAGTCGATCTCTGCCGTCATTAAATGATGACGTTAGATGCTTTTCGACGTATTGCATTCGATTTCGTGAAATAGAAAGCCTCGTTTTGATAAAAATTGAGAAAAAACGCAATGGAACTATAAAGTTATGTTATAACGTGTTTACTACGAAATAAACATTTATTTGCCCGGGAGCGTCATTCATTACTCAAGGTAATTTTATTTGTTCGAGTTTTCTTTGTTGTGATTTCATGGAGCATGCGCAGATTCAGCCGTTTTCATAATCGAAAGGTCTTGAAACATTTTAAAATGATCACGCGTGCTGTCCCCAAATGCTGAGGCGTGCGTCTTGGCGAGCATGGCATGATTCTTTCACTTTCGCTAACTTTCTTTAAACAGCATTATGGATATTCCAGTCATTACACACCCTTTCTTTTGCGCACAAACCAGTTCTTGGGAGCTTGCTATATGAAGTTTGCAAAACAATGAATATATCAAATCTGAAAACCTCAATGTATTTTTTTGTTATTTTAAATTTGAATTTCGTTCTGAACGTTCATTTCTCGAGTGAATCGCGTACATCAGTGAAAAAATTTAAGCTTCTAACCAGGAAGAAGGATGTAAGAACGGAAGAATTAGTCAGTTCAAAGGAAAGGTACAAATTGTTGTCTTGGAACTTCGGTGGTCACGCAAGCAAAGAGTTCAAACGAGATGTCGAGAATTCACGAAATTACACCATCACAAACATCACTGCTGAATGTCAAATAGCAGAGCTTTCATGTCGTGGTTGTTGTTCCAATGATTGTAAATCATCTTACTGTCGTTGTGATTCGTCATGTTCTTTCTTTGGTGATTGTTGTAATGATTATGAAAGATATTGTGCTAAAAAAATTTACGTGTCTTTTGAAATGTGTTTATTATTTTGCAAACCATAAATAGCTTGATATCTCTACCCCCTCGGCTTTTGCAAACTTCCTTTCTTTGAAACGTAAATTGTGGACACTCTAGTAATTCCACCCTCTTCCTGTTGTACATAAATCAGTTCTTGGTAGCTTAGTAACGATGCGCATAGCGTGTAATATATGACACAAACGTTAAACTCAACTATATACAGCCTTTATCAAAAATCATCATCGTTTAGCGATTCGTGTTTCAATGTGTTATACCTTTTTGCGGTGATGTGGTGTCATTAATTTTCTGTCTCTTTTCTAAACAAACATCTTCCTCTCTTCAGCTTGTAATTTATGTCTTATGAAATGTATTTATTGATTAGCAAAACCATAAATAGCTTGATGTCTCGATCCCCTCGACCTTTTCTAATTTCTTTTTCTATAAGCATTGAATATTCCAGTAAGTCTACATCCTTTCTTTTGTGCACAAACCAGTTCTTAAAATAAATTTGTTACGTTGACTCCACCCGTTATGCAGTGCTTTATATACAACTGTGATTAATCATCATTAATGCTTCCTGTCTTCCACACTGGTTCTACGTGAAATTGGCAAATTAATAATAAATATGTCAGATCTGAATACGGCGATGTATTTTTTTATTATCTTAAATTTAAATTTCGTTTGGGTTGTAAGTGATAAGAAAAATGCTACGTCGGAACAATTAGTCAACTCAAAAGAAAGGTACAAATTGTTGTCTTGGAACTTCGGCAGTCACACAAGCAAAAAGTTCAAACGAGATGTCGAGAATTCACGAAATCACACCATCACAAACATCACTGCTGAATGTCAAATAGCAGAGCTTTCATGTCGTGGTTGTTGTTCCAATGATTGTAAATCATCTTACTGTCGTTGTGATTCGTCATGTTCTTTCTTTGGTGATTGTTGTAATGATTATGAAAGATATTGTGCTAAAAAAATTTACGTGTCTTTTGAAATGTGTTTATTATTTTGCAAACCATAAATAGCGTGATATCTCTACCCCCTCGGCTTTTGCAAACTTCCTTTCTTTGAAACTTAACTTGTGGACACTCTAGTAATTCCACCCTCTTCCTGTTGTACATAAATCAGCTCTTGGTAGCTTAGTAACGATGCGCATAGCGTGTAATATATGACACAGACGTTAAACTCAACTATATACAGCCTTTATCAAAAATCATCATCGTTTAGCGATTCGTGTTTCAATGTGTTATACCTTTTTGCGGTGATGTGATCTCATTAATTTTCTGTCTCTTTTCTAAACAAACATCTTCCTCTCTTCAGCTTGTAATTTATGTCTTATGAAATGTATTTATTGATTAGCAAACCATAAATAGCTTGATGTCTCGACCCCCTCGACCTTTTCTAATTTCTTTTTCTATAAGCATTGAATATTCCAGTAAGTCTACATCCTTTCTTTTGTGCACAAACCAGTTCTTAAAATAAATTTGCTACGTTGACTCCACCCGTTATGCAGTGGTTTATATATAACTGTGATTAATCATCATTAATGCTTCCTGTCTTCCACACTGGTTCTACGTGAAATTGGCAAATTAATAATAAATATGTCAGATCTGAATACGGCGATGTATTTTTTTATCATCTTAAATTTAAATTTCGTTTGGGTTGTAAGCGATAAGAAAAATGCTACGTCGGAACAATTAGTCGACCCAAACGAAATGTACGAATTGTTGTCTTGCAACTTCGGTGGTCACGCAGGCAAAAAGTTCAAAGAAGATTTCGAGAGTTTACAAAATTACAACACCACAAACATCACTGGTGAATGTCAAATACCAGAGCTTTCATGTCGTGGTTGTTGTTCCAATGATTGTAAATCATCTTACTGTCGATGTGATTCGTCATGTTCTTTATTTGGTGATTGTTGTAATGATTATGAAAGATATTGTGCAAAAGAAAATCCTGTCGTTAGAAATGTCTCTCTGGCTTCGTGTATTCGTCATGTGACGAAGAAAGACTTAGGATATAATGAATACTCGAAGTACTCGTTAATAGTCAATAAATGTCCGTCAACAGAACAAAAACTTGTAAAAAAATGTATAACTGCAAATGATGTGGATTTTATTGTTAGCAATCTTCGTCGGATTATTCCTGTTGTAAGTAAACATAATGTCACTTACAGAAATGAATTTTGTGCCAAATGCAACGGTGTCCACGACTTTGAATATTACGGATTTGACATGAAGTGTAGCATTGTTCCCCCTTCATTTCGTTCACTTAAAGATCTTGAAAAATTTGCTTCAAGATATTGTTCAACGAAAGACGATTTGAGGATTTTTAGAAAGGAGAACCAGCCACTTCGTGACTGTCAGAAATCTACGAACGAAATTTGCTCAACGTTTAGATATGACCCTGCTAAATTTATTCCGTGTGGTCACAATTGCTGCAAGCGAACATATAGTATAGTTAGTATAGTTACTATAACTGCATCTCGGGAATACTCAGATATTTTTAGACATTTTAAAAGAAAATTTACAGTTCGTCTGGATTTGTCTCGTGGCGAACCTATAGTTGAAGTAGAAGAAGCTATTTTGTGAATCTTGCCCGTCGCCCAGGCAATATTCCCTTTGAATATGTCGAATAGATGCAACAACTCAAGCTTTTGAATAACGAAATTTTTATTCCCTGGCAATGTTTATCAAAAACGTATATCGCTCACTCACTCAGACTCTCTCTTCAACTCATTTACAACAAAACATCAATCAAAATTCTTTTAAGCCTATTGGTTAACGAAATTAAAACAACTAAGGAGAATTTGTCTCTCTGTCAGTAGGACATTCAATTACATAACTTATTCCCAACACACTCCCCCTATACATCTGAAGATAAGATGTATATCTAAATGGATTACTGTTCTAGGAAGTGTTTCAAATCTCTTCGTTTTCTTCGTCAGCAATCGATTTGATGATCCCCGCTGCATTTTCAGCTGCCTTACGCTTTGGCTTGAATGGTTGAGCGTCTGGATTAAGATCAGGTCTCTCTTCATGGCTCTGTCGATCACAAGCTAATTCCATTGGGTAAAGCAATTGAACTGGTCGTTCTAGGTTTCCATTTGGCGTTTTCAACATTACCCCACGTATCACTCCATCTCTTCCTGGATATGTCTCTATAACGATCCCAAGAGGCCATTTCCCTCTATTCTTTTCGTTGGATTTGATCAGCACGACGTCTCCTACGTTTACAATGAACTTTTTTAGTCCCATGACTCATGTTATGTCGTTCTCGCAGTGCAGTGAGGTATTCTTTCGACCATCTTTTCCACAAGGCTTGTTTGCAAGATTTCAAGTATCTTGCCCTCTTACGTAAGTCCGGATCACTTTCGACCCATAATTTCTGTTCTGGCAGATGATTGGATCTCTGGAATAAAAAGAGCTCGGGTGTCAACACCGGCAGTTGAACATCGTCTTCAACATAACTGAGCGGTCTTCTATTGATTTGCACTTCAACGTCAAGTATCACTTCACACAGTTCTTCCCACTTCAGATTTGCGCCTCCAATTGTCTTATACATCGCTTGTTTGACAATTCCTATCAGCCGCTCGAACTGCCCTCCCCACCATGGTGCTCGGGACAAGTTAAACTGCCATTTAATGTCGAATTCCTCCAAATAACCTTGAAGACGTTCCTCCTTTCGTAAAGTATCAATCCACTTCGCAGTTTTTATGAAGGTGCCCCCATTGTCTGAATAGATCTTCCTGGGTCTTCCCCTCCGAGCAATGAACCGTTTCAAACTTGGTATGAACGTGGAAGCAGATAGGTCCGGCATCATGTCCAAGTACACTGCTCGAGTTAGACTACATGAAAACAGCGCCAGATACGCTTTGCAATCCTTGCTTGACTTCCCTTTGTAACGTATTGGTCCCGCGAAATCTACGCCAATCACCTCGAACGCTGTTTCGCCACAAGTCCGGTCCTCGGGTAACTTTCCAGGAGGGGGTGTGGGAACTGATGTCGCTCGATATCTTTTACAACCAAAACACTCCTTTCTAACTTTCTTTACAAGGCTTCTTAACTTCGGTATCCAATACGTCTCTCTTACAGCAGCCATTGTCAATCCAACACCTCCATGTAACGTTTCACGATGCAACTTTTCCACTACTCTTTGAGCTAGCAAGGAATCTGTGGGAAGGTAGATAGGATACTGACCCACAATTCGGCCACGACATTCTAAAATCCCTTCTGTATTGCGCGTAAGATTAAGTTCTTTGCATTGTTGCTCGTACTTTGGTTGTAATTGACCTTGCTTTTGGGCTTGTTTGACAAATTTCATCTTAGCCTCTTCAATCTCGGTAAAGGATAATGGTCCTGTTCTCTTTTCCCCTTGTGTACAATTGTTTACGAACCTGAAGAGCCATGACGACACTCTTAGAGCTCGTTTAAGTGAGCATTTTCTTAATAACTGTTCCAGAACATCACCACTGTACTGTTTTGTTGTCATTGCGATACTTTTTTGGGAGACTGTCGCTTCTGCTTCTGTTGCAGTAGTTGGAGTTGTGGTTATATTAGTTGGCCATCTGCTCATATCAGATAACCATTCTGGACCGTAGAGCCACGTCTGATTTAATTTCCCACCTCTGCTGGCCAAATCTGCAGGATTTTCGGATGTGGGCACATATCGCCATTTTATTTCAGGATGTTGGTGTATCTTACGGACACGGTTTGAGACAAACTGCTTATACTGGCCCCGTCAAGTATCCAATGCAAGGCGACAGTGCTGTCTAGCCATGCAAAACTTTGCGGCCGTGACAAATGATCCAAAGCGTTTCGCACATTCACAAGAAGGTTCGCTGCCATGTGGGCTGACACAAGTTCTAGCCGTGGAACAGTTAGGTCCTCTTTTGCCAGACGACTTTTACCAGCAACTAGAATTTGAGTAGTTCCCGATTCTTGATGAATAACTGAGTACACTGCAGCTCCTACACCTTGTGTGCTAGCATCCCCGAATGCGTGCAGCTCTAAAGACTTGATTGGTTCTCGGAACCCAGCTAATGATCGCGGAACACTTACTTCACACGGAAGATTGCTCTCCCAGCAGTCCCATCGATACTTCAAAGAATGGCTTAGCCGTACATCCCACAAGAGCTTCTCCTTACAGATATCACGATAAATTATCTTTCCCTCTAGAATTAAGGGTGATGTAATTCCCAAAGGGTCATAAACCTGAGCCAATCTACTCAGTACTTCACGTTTCGTTTTGCCGATTTCTCTGATGGGATCACTATGGAAATCTCGTCACTTTTCTTTTCCATAACAGTCCCAGCACTTTAGATTCTCCAGATTTAGTTCCAAGTTGTTGTTTTGCTAAAGTTTCTTCTTCATCATCCTTTTCTTCTTCATCTGCTTCAAGCTCATGGGCATTTGAGTTCCACTTATGTAAATTGAAATTGGCGTCGTTGAATACATCGATTGATTTCCTTTTCCTTGGCTTTGTCTACTGTTTGTCCCCCACTAAGCAGATCGTCGACATACATAGATTTCTTCAGTTCCTCAACGATATCTGGCATCTTTGTTTTCCAAGTTTCTAGGTGATGCTCTAGCACTCCCCCAAGCAGAAATGGGGAGCAAGTTAGGCCGAAGACGACTCTTGTGAATCTATATGTCAAGGGTTCAGGTTGACTGTCACTCTTCCAGTGAAACCGTAAGGCATCTCTTTCTTGTTCTTTTATTCGGATCTGGAGGAATGCCTTTTCTATATCGCCACAAAGTGCAACTGGAAATGAACGATGATGAACCAATACGCTCCAAAGCTTATTCTGTAACGGCGGGCCTGGGTAAAGGCAATCATTCAAGGATGGAGCACTTGGAGTCGCTCGAGCGGATGCATCGTAAACTACACGGATTTTCGTTGTTTGTGCAGCTTCACGTATCACGGGTTTATGAGGTAAGTAGAACTCCCTACCCACTGGGGCTCGGTTACAAGTTCAACTACCCTTTGCTGACTTGTTCCTCAATAATCCTGTTATACTCACTGGCCATTCCTTCCCTGTCTAATCTCTTTACAAGACTGTTGAGGCGTCGCAAACTTCCTTCTTTGTAAGATGGTAGGGAGGATGGTTACCTCGCCACAGTAGACCAGACTCGTACCAACCTTCTGAACTCCTGACCAATTGCTCCTTAAACTCTCCATACACTGAGGTTTGATCGTGTTCTGAGGTGTCGGCAAGTCCTAAAACATCCAACCGGCACAACTTCTCATAATCCTTTTGAGTGGTTTGTGTTAGTAACATATGATTGTGATCAAATTCTTTTCCAGGGGACATCACGAACCATCCCAGCTTGGTCAACTCCGCGATAGGTTCGCCATCTTTACCTATTCGGGACGATTCTTTGTTTTTATTCTGGCATACTCCCCTCCCCCAAGAACTACATGTACTGGAAGCTGAGCCTTCGTGTCACCATCTTGGATATCAACCCCTTTTAAGTGTGAGTATTTGGAAATCATATGGCTGTATTGGGGGTTTTTTACTGATAAAAGTTCACTTTTTTCCACTTTAATTAAATCTACTTCCATACCAAACTCTCCATCGAGGGACTCCACTTTAGTTGCATAGGTCTCCAGACGTTCTACACTACTACTCAGGAGCATGTCCACTTGTTTTGTTGTTATGTCAGCAGGTTTCATGCCAAGGACACTTACCAACTTTGCAGATGCATACGAGCTGCCAGCCCCAGAATCAACTAACGCTCTGCACATGATCCCATTAACCTTTACAGTCAAGATTGGGAAGACTCCTTCGTTGGTTTTTGTTGCAGTCATCAGGGTTTTCTTCCCCATTGCTTGTTCACACAAAGAAGTATGATGCCTTCTCTCGCAATGTTGACAGGTTATTTTACTTGTACAATCGGCTGCTCTATGCCCTTCTCGGTACAGTTGAAGCAGCGGCGCTTTTTTGCCAATATTTGTTTCCTTTCGTTGATATCCGTCACCTTTGAGCAGTCAACTGATTTATGATCGTTTGCATCGCAATATACACATTTTCGCTGACCGAATTTGGTGTTGAATACTCTTTCACGGGGACTGTTTCTATTTTCCTTCCTTTCTCCTTCACATATAGGGTTTCTAGGGTTTCGCCTAGTCCATAATGTTAAGGCTTCTATTAGCTTAATGTAATCCCATTCATCCCAGTTGGGATCGGTACGAACCAAGTCGCTTCTTATACCAGACAATTTGTCCAATGTCATTGCAACACTTCCATTGATCTGCTCCAGTTTTCCCATAGTTTCTAAAGACTGTGCATAATAGGTGAGTCTTTCAGAATTTATGCACCTTCTGCATTGGCATCTGGTATGTTGGGTAAGTCAAGAATTTCTTTGGTGTAGGCTTTAATCACTTCTGACTCCTTTCCATACTTTGACTGAAGTATACTTTTGCTCGGTTATACCCTTCACTAGTGAAAGGTAGTGCTTCTATGGAATACTTGACATGTTTTTCAAGCAACTCTCTCAAGTATGAAAATTTTGTTACATTGGAAATATTTGATTTGTCAATAGTCTCGCTGAACTGGTTCCAGAATCTTGGCCAATCTTTGTAGCTTCCGTTAAATTTTGAAATCACTAGCTTTGGTAGTTTAGCTTCCAGATTGCCACTAATTGTAGAATTCATTTCTCCTGTCTCTTCTGGTTTGTCCCTCTTGGACTCTTCCAATTGAGTCTTGTAGTGCAGCTTGGTTTCATACAACTCTTTCTCGAAATTCAACTGATCCTTTCTTAAATGTGCTTTCTTACTTTCATTCACTTCCATAAGCCACTTGCGTAATTGTTCTATTGCATTGTCAGCTTGACCGATGGTATTTTCTATCGATTCCTCCCACTCGGAAATGCTTTCGACTTTTCGCCGCTAGCTATTTTCAACCCTTCGACTGTACGTTTGGCGGTATCTGCTTCTTTTACTAATTCATTTAACGCATCACGATGTCTTTCGATTCTCCCGTGATTATCTGACGCAAGAATTCTCTCAGTTTTCCCGCAAGTGATCGTAATATGCTTGAGTTTTGCTTCAAGTGCTAGCTCCGCAGCTTCCTGCTTCGACATGTTTCAATACGAATTCTTGTTCTTGATCGAACTATTTTCACTTATCCCGTCGGAGGTGCCACGTTTTGTGAATCTTGCCCGTCGCCCAGGCAATATTCCCTTTGAATATGTCGAATAGATGCAACAACTCAAGCTTTTGAATAACGAAATTTTTATTCCCTGGCAATGTTTATCAAAAACGTATATCGCTCACTCACTCAGACTCTCTCTTCAACTCATTTACAACAAAACATCAATCAAAATTCTTTTAAGCCTATTGGTTAACGAAATTAAAACAACTAAGGAGAATTTGTCTCTCTGTCAGTAGGACATTCAATTACCTCACTTATTCCCAACAGCTAATTGTGCAGGATTTTATGATCCATATTTGGAAACTTGTCGTAAAGGAAAGATCGTGACACTTAGCGATAAAGAAAATTTAGATATATATGATGTTGCTGTTTGGCTTGATTACGGCGAACTTGAGAAAAACGTAAGTTTATACGTTGATGATATTATAATGATTAACGGCAGTTGTGGCGTTGCAAAGATTTTCCAACTTAATGCTTCTCATGTTCATGACGTGGAATATGAGCGCGATTATTCATTATACGATGAACGCAGGTACAGAGTTTTTAGTTTCCAACTTGAGCTGACTCCTGAACAATCTTTAGGTTTTGCAAGATATGACACTGCTAAAAAATCCAATCTCTTTAATTCTTCATTCCGTGCGAACAAGTCCAGTATTTACACCATCAAAAAACTTCTCTTTTTCACACAAGATTTTAACGTGACAGTTACAGTTAGCAAAAATTCACATTTTTTAAAAGAAGGTACAACTTTTTCACTGACAGTATTTAAGACAACCTCTCGTCGACTGGCGTGTATTCGAAAGCAATTCTATCCTAAAGATGCTTATAAAACAACTGAAAATGGTGCATTCTACATTATCAACACAACAGGTAAAACGTATCCAAAGAAAGATGTGTTTGTCGAACCTGACAACCATACAATTTCCGTGTGTGAAGAGATTGTACACTCGTCTTGTTATGGAAGAAGATTAAATCTTTCTTCAGAAGAATACGTAAAGTTTAAGAATCTGAGTATATTTTATAACCGAACACAAAAGATATATGATTTTGGTGAATATGATATGAGAAACGGTGAAATCTTTATTTGTATTTCTGATGGTTTCCAAAACAAGACCAGAATCATTAATTGGACAGCTGATTCTTCAACCACCGTCGGAGGATACTTAACTTTCTTTGGCCTTATTATTTCAATGGTTTCGTTATTCCTGGTTATCATCACTCATTTTTTATTTCCTGAACTACGTAATCTACCTGGTAAGAACGTCATGAATTTATCGATATCGCTCTTTCTTGTTCAGTTGTTTTGGCTCCTACCAGACATGGACAATAACGTGTATTGTCACGTGATGGCTGCCCTAAAACATTACTTATTCCTCGTATCATTTGCCACCATGGCAACGATTGCGTGGGACACCCTTAAGACATTCGCCAGCAAAACGGTAGCAAAGAGGCGCTCAAAAAGTGAAGAAAACAAGAAGTTCTTTAAACGTGTGGTATTCACGTGGTCTCTTCCCGCTTTCTTTGTGATCATATGTGTTGTGTTGGATCGCACTGACAGTTACGCTGTTTATGTTAATGAGATGATGTGTTGGTTTGATAACGAGCATGCTCAAAATTATCTATTTGTGCTTCCAGTTGGCATCCTTCTGTTTTTCAACATGACAGTTTTTTCCCTCACTGTATACTTCATTCAACGCACTCGTTCTGGTACCACAATTCTACGTCATGATAAAAGACGAGATCGCAAAATGCTTTGGATTTATGTTAAAATCTCGTCCTTAATGGGCTTCACTTGGTTATTTGGTTTTCTGTATCTGGTCGTTGATTCTCTTATTTTATCGTACCTGTTCAACATCTTTGCTTCCCTACAAGGTGTTTATATTGCTGTCGCCTTTGTGATGAAGAAAAGTATCTGGCAGAAGTATAAAGAACTGTTTCATTGTGAAAATAGGTTTAACAGAAGCAGTGACAACACATCATTACAGAATGCAAGTGACACCACTCAAACAAGAGTTTGAGCTAAATTATTTTATTGTGTTGTTTAGATACATGGTCAATGTTGTGATCATTACTATTGATGACCTGACCGATGATCTTTAAGTATCTGGCATGATATTGATTCTGCATTCTGCAGTTTCATGTACTTGTTGTAAAATCTTTTTATGAGATCAACGTTAATTAGTTTCAAAGTTTTGAGAACATAGCATTCATAAGACGCTCAATTGGACAAAAAATTATCCGTTCCTTACCTACCTCGTTTACCATTTCTCCGCTACTCCGTGGGTTTTTAGCAAATATTTTGTTTTGATAAGTTTCCTTTCTAAGTGAGATTTTTTCAAGTATTGGAAGCTTGATATGATACAGTAGAAAGTAGCGTGGACTAGCCATTAAAATATCACAATCGCACGAGTCCTTATCGTGTTAAGCGAGTCAAAGTCTAATCTTAAGGCAGTTTTCATGAGGAAAATTGCAATTAGATTTACGATAGTCAGCCTTTGTTAAGCACTGTAAATGAATACAACTTGTAATGAATGTTTAAATAAAGTTTCGGTCTCAACGATGTCTGTCGATTTTAAATCGTAGTAGTGCAACGACGCGGGAAAATAATGATGAAAATTTTAAAATAAGAGGAATTAATTTCATTGATAATTTCGTTGCGGCTCCGTGGTGATTTTAAACGAACGTTTTAATGATTTCTTTATCTTTTATGAAATATTGCGCATTCTTCCTTGTATAGCATCAAACTATGCAGTTATACTTTGAGTTTCAAACGTTTTGCTCGTATCAGGGCTTTGCGGTCGATTGTTGTTTTTGATAAGTTGTGACGTCATCTATGTATTTTTACTGACATGACGTCAATTGTGCGTCAATCTTTTGAGATGTTATTTCTTTGATGAATGGATTGCATTAGCACCAGCGTCACTGTATAGAAACGAGCAGTAGTCCCACTCTATAGAATTTTTTGTGTAGCGCATATCTTGTTACGCATGTGATTTGTATACAACAATAGGAGCGCTTACGTGGCTAGCCGCAGCCAGTAATCCAATTAAATATACAGCACCAAGTTGCATAGTAGAGTGAGACTACTGTTTGTTTCCATACTGTGCCAGCGTATAATACATGACGTAGAAAGTAATGTTGCTTTTGTCATAGCCTATATCAAAAATTAACACCTCTTACGAATTCGGATTTTTATGTTTTCTCGGCATTTCCGTATTTTATTGATATCTTTTCGCGACGATTTGTCTTATTTTCTGTCTCTTTTCTAACAACTCTCTCCCTCTCTTCCTATACTAATTTATGTCGTAAAAATATATATTTATTGATTAGCGAACCATAAACAGCTTGGCATTGATGCCAAGGTTCAAATTTGCTCAAAGTCGATGTCTATCGTCATTAAAACCGTTTCGATGACGTCAGAGGTTTGTTGACGTATTGCAATGGACTTCGTGAAACAAGAAGTCTCGATTTCATGAAAACTGACCAGAAAACACCCAATTGAATTATGAATTTATCTTATACTCTATTTACTACGGAATAAATATTAATTTGCTAAGGAGCATCATTCATTACTCAAGCGAATTTTATTTGTTCGACTTTTCTTTGTTGTAATTCAATGCAGCATGCGCGGATTTAAAAAAAATCTTGAAGTATTTTAAACTCGCCATGCTTGCTATCCTTAAATGCTAAAGTGTGTGACGCACGTATAATGCGTAAATCTTGGCACGTATCGGCTTTGTTTTTCGATTTTCGCTAACTTCCTTTAAACATAGGATTTATTCCAATAATTGCACACCCTTCCTTTTGTACGTAAACCAGTTCTTCATTGCTTAGTAACGAAAACTACTACATTATGCAGTGTGATATAATATCACACTATTTCACCGATAGTCATCCTAACTGATACATCTAAGTTAAAACTTATAACTTTGATTAATCATCATTAATGGTTCTTGTCTTCCACGCTGGTTCTACGTGAAATTGGCAAATTAATAATGAACATGTCAGATCTGATTACGGCAATGTGTTTTTTTCTCATTTTACTTTCAAATTTCGTTCTGACCGTTAAATTATCCATAGAATCGCGTACATCACTAAAAAATTATATCATTGTAATCCAAAAGGACAATGTTACATCGGAGCAATTAGTCAAGTCAAAAAAAATGTACAAATTGATGTTTTGGAACGATGACAATATCGGAGATTTCGAGAGTTCACGAAATTATACCAACACAAACATGACTGGTGAATGTCAAATAGCAGAGCTTTCATGTCGTGGTTGTTGTTCCAATGATTGTAAATCATCTTACTGTCGATGTGATTCGTCATGTTCTTTCTTTGGTGATTGTTGTAATGATTATGAAAGATATTGTGCAAAAGAAAATCCTGTCGTTAGAAATGTCTCTTTGGTTTCGTGTATTCGTCATGTGACTTGGAAAGGTTCTAGGGATAATCAATACTCGGAGTACTCGTTAATAGTCAATAAATGTCCGTCAACAGAACAAAAACTTGTAAAAAAATGTATAACTGCAAATGATGTGGATTTTATTGTTAGCAATCTTCGTCGAATTATTCCTGTTGTAAGTAAACATAATGTCACTTACAGAAATGAATTTTGTGCCAAATGCAACGGTGTCCACGACTTTGAATATTACGGATTTGACATGAAGTGTAGCGTTGTGCCTCCTTCCTTTCGTTCACTTAAAGATCTTGAAAAATTTGCTTCAAGATATTGTTCAACGAAAGACGATTTGAGGATTTTTAGAAAGGAGAACCAGCCACTTCGTGACTGTCAGAAATCTAGGAACGAAATTTGCTCAACATTAAGATATGACCCTGCTAAATTTATTCCCTGTGGTTACAGTTGCCGCCGCAATGGAACAGGTAGTATATTTGAAAGAAGGTCAAGACATTTTACAAGAAAATTTACAGATCGATCAAGGCCATACTCAGATATTTTAAGATCTTTTAAACAATTTACAGTTCGTCTGGATTTGTCTCGTGGCGAAACTATAGTTGAAGTGGAAAAAGCTAATTGTGCAGGATTTTATGATCCATATTTGGAAACTTGTCGTAAAGGAAAGCTCGTGACTTTCAGCGATAAAGAAAATTTAGATATATATGATGTTGCTGTTTGGCTTGATTACGGCGAACATGATAAAAACGTGAGTTTGTACGTTGATGATCTTATAATGATTAACGGCAGTTCTGGCGTTGCAAAGATTTTCCAACTTAATGCTTCTCATGTTCATGACGTGGAGTATGAGCGCGATAGTTTATTATACGATGAACGCAAGTACAGAGCTTTTAGTTTCCAACTCAAGCTGACTCCTGAACAATCTTTAGGTTTTGCAAGATATAACACTTCTAAAAAATCCAATCTCTTTAATTCGTCATTCCGTGCGAATAAGTCTAGTATTTACACCATTAAAAAACTTCTCTTTTTCACACAAGATTTTAACGTGACAGTTACAGTTAGCAAAAATTCACATTATTTAAAAGAAGGTACTACGTTTTTACTGACAGTATTTAAGACAACCTCTCGTCGACTGGCGTGTATTCGAAAGCAATTCTATTCTAAAGATGCTTATAAAACAATTGAAAATGGTGAATTCTACATTATCAACGCGACAGGTAAAACATATCCAAAGACAGAGGTGTTTGTCGAACCTGACAACCATACAATTTCCGTGTGTGAAGAGATTGTACACTCGACTTGTTATGGAAGAAGAGTTAATCTTTCTTCGGAAGAATACGTGAAGTTTAAGAATTTGAGTATATTTTATAACCGAACACAAAAGATATATGATTTTGGTGAATATGATATAAGAAATGGTGAAATCTTTATTTGTATTTCTGATGGTTTGCAAAATAAAACCAGAACCATTAATTGGACTGCTGATTCTTCAACCACCGTCGGAGAATACTTAACTTTTTTTGGCCTTATTATTTCAATGGTTTCGTTATTTCTGGTTATCATCACTCATTTTTTATTTCCTGAACTACGTAATCTACCTGGTAAGAACGTTATGAATTTATCGATATCGCTCTTTCTTGTTCAGTTATTTTGGCTGCTACCAGACATGGACAATCATGACGTGTTGTGTCACGTGATGGCTGCCCTGAAACATTACTTATTTCTCGTATCATTTGTCACCATGGCAATGATTGCGTGGGACACTCTTAAGACATTCGCCAGCAAAACGGTAGCAAAGAAGCGCTCAAAAAGTGAAGAAAACAAGAAATTCTTTAAATGTGCGGTAATCACGTGGACTCTTCCTGCTTTATTTGTAATCATATGTGTTGTGTTGGATCGCACTGACAGTTACGCTGTTTATGTTAATGATTTGGTGTGTTGGTTTGATAACGAACATGCTCAAAATTATCTATTCGTACTTCCAGTTGGCATCCTTCTACTTTTCAACGTGGTAGTTTTTTCCCTCACTGTATATTATATACAACGTTCTAGTTCTGGTGCTTCTATTATTCACCATGGGGAAGGACATCGTCGAAAAATGCTTTGGATCTATATTAAAATCTCATCCTTAATGGGTTTCAGTTGGTTATTTGGTTTCCTCTACTTGGCCGTAGGTTCTCTTGCTTTCTCGTACCTGTTCGACATCTTTGCTTCCTTACAAGGTGTTTATATCGCTGTCGCTTTTGTGATGAAGAAAACTATCTGGCAGAAGTATAAACAACTTTTTGCACGAAGACGCACGACATGTAGACGGACTTCGATAAGCACCAGGGAAGCAAGACTTTGAGTATGAAGTTGAAAAACTGTCGTTTTTTTTTTGATTTTTGGATTCGCCCATGTGAATAAAACTTTTATCTATCTTCTTAACATTAAATGACTGTGATTCGTAGTGTACTAGTTATTAGTTATATGCTCATTTTTATATGATCTTATCAGCACAATTAAAAGTCGGAAATAAACGATAGCATTTTTAAAACTTTTATTTGCAAACATGTTTCGACTTAACTCTAACTGTAAGTCATCTCAAGTGCGAATGGATAGATGAAATACTATACTGTGTGGAATATACAAGATAGACACATGATACATTGAGGTATTCTTCAGTGAATATAGTTGTAACCTTAACAAACAAGTCCAGCATTTCAACAGAATCTTTCAGCGAAAACTTCCTTCTTTTCTCGCTCACCTGCTACACACATCCCGCATCTGGTCAATAATCCATATTAATTTGGAAATAATTCACCGAGTATTACCTAATATTTCTATCTTACATATTTCACACTGTAATTAATTGAACCATAATCCATTTTAACTGCAGATGGCTTATAGCTAAGTCGAAACATGTTTGCAAATGAGAGTTTTAAAAATACTGTCTTTATTCAAAGTATTTAATTATTTGAGTTCCTCGAAGTAATATCAATATATCAAAAGTCACGATTAATGTAGTCATTTTTTTAATAATTAAAGTTACAATTTTTCTTCATATCTACATCCGCAATTTCCCATTTCTTTTGTCATACAAACTAAATGCAAGCAACAGTCTTGTTTTTCGGACATGTAATTGTACGTTGACAGTAATCTTCAAAAACCTGCATTGGCTTTATGCCTTAAAAGTAGAATTTTGCTTTGTTTTAATTTTTGAATAATTTTTTTCAGCTGTTGGCCGACTGCTCCGACGGTAAAATGACAGTTCACAACGAAAATATTATGAAATTCAACGTTTGCAAAGCCTTTCCAAACGCTGAAGGTGTTGAATGGGAAAAGGATTGTAAGTTGATGTGGCGAGGCTTGACGGACACCGATAAAGGATCCAGTCATGTTTTCTTTCTTGTATGGAAGAAAATTGAATCCTTTCATAATAATTATTTGCATCTATTTACCCGGCGGGCCTACATCGCAAAAGTGGTTTTCAGTAGGGCTCTGCTAAAGTACGACACTTCATATTGTATGCATGATGGGTTAAAAGAGATGAAAAAGTAGTGAAATTACGAACTAAAAAAGACATGACTTAGATTTGAAAATTTCTACTGACTCTGACATTCTCACGTAAATTCTTCCATTCTTATATACAGCATTGTATGAGCAAACCTTTGTCTACCCCAATTTGTTTTTACTTTTGATGAATGTATGTTGTTCCTCCATATAGTAACTGTATGTATGTTATTCATTACGAAGTCAAGTGAAAAATCACTATTATTATTCAGACACTTAAGCATAGTAATAAGACGTAGCACGCGAATTTTCTACGTTCTTACAAAGACCCTAGATCAAGGAGCTCCTCAGTTTGGACATTTAGTCGACACCTTATCATGAACGAACCATTTATGTTTGTTTTTTTTTTTACGTAAGATTTGCCAAGTGTTCGTTTGGTTGGAAATCTACCTTTCAACGTGTCCATTCCTCTTCTTCTACAATGGTTACAAGCGGTCTCCGCTCGCATTGGTCCCTTCACCTTCGGTCGGGTTCCCATGTCGCTGGTATTTCAAAAGGAAGTAGCCGATGTGAGTTTTTTTTACGAAGTTTTTGTAACAGTAAAATGCACAAACGTATGGATTTTTGCGCGTGATTGTAAATGTTTTGGACGAACTGAGATATATGTTTGGTTAAAGGTGCGATAGTCGGTAATAGAGATAGTCAAAAGGTTTTCTCACAATACTTGAAAGTCTCTAAATGTCCTTGAATGTCCTCTAATCGAAGATGAATAATTGAAGGCATTGAAAACTTTTGAATTTATAAAAATGAGCTTGAAAGTCCTTGAATTGTAATTTTCGATCAAAGTTTTTGTAATCATGTAAACATGTCGGTTAGCGCGCTGATTTTCTTTTCCAGACGTTAAAGTGTAAAGTAAAAGTGTTTTAAGTAGTCTACAAACAAGGTGGTTTTCACGTTAAATAAATTCTTGCGTTAGCTGTGCCTTCCGCAAAATTAATAGTTCTTACAAGTCCTTGAGAAGTGCTTGACATTCATTTCTCTTGTATTGAACACGTATGAATCATTTTTCTTAATTGAAGACTTTTAACCAAAACTTTACTTTCTTCTACTGCGATAGGCGGTGTCCAAAAAGCATGTTGTAATTTGTCCAGCCTGAGGAATGATTCCAACTTTTCATCGAATTGTGTTGGATTCTTGCTGTTGATGCAAATATTTTGCCATCATGGCCTTACTAAATGTATCGATAAATTTTCAGATCAATTTTATTGATTCAAGAGTCATCATTAATCTTTTCTTTTGTAGAACATCTCGGCACCCCCCGGTCATCCAAACTCGTCACGTTTGTCAGCGATGACGCAACATCTTTGCGAAGTGAAGAGATCGTATAGTTTACCCAGGACTGTGTTTGTTCCCGAGCCGAAGGTAGCTACTTTTTCATTGGCCCGTGTTAAACCTGTAGTGTACGAGCTACTTTTTCACTGGCTCGTGTTAAACCTGAAGTGTACGAGCTACTTTTTCAATGGCCCGTGTTAAACCTGTAGTGTACGAGTTACTTTTTCACTGGCCTGTGTTAAACCTGTAGTGTACGAGCTACTTTTTCACTGGCCTGTGCTAAACCTGTAGTGTACGAGTTACTTTTTCACTGGCCCGTGTTAAACCTGCAGTGTACGAGCTACTTTTTCACTGGCCCGTGTTAAACCTGTAGTGTACGAGTTACTTTTCACTGGCCCGTGTTAAACCTGCAGTGTACGAGCTACTTTTTCACTGGCCCGTGTTAAACCTGTAGTATACGAGATACTTTTTCACTGGCCCGTGTTAAACCTTTAGTATACGAGTTACTTTTCACTGGCCCGTGTTAAACCTGTAGTATACGAGTTACTTTTTCACTGGCCCGTGTTAAACCTTTAGCATACGAGTTACTTTTTCACTGGCCCGTGTTAAACCTTTAGTATACGAGTTACTTTTTCACTGGCCCGTGTTAAGCCTGTAGTGTACGAGTTACTTTTTCACTGGCCCGTGTTAAACCTTTAGTGTACGAGTTACTTTTTCACATAAGTTTGATATGGTGTAGTTATCTCCGAAGAGTACGAGGATGCGTTTCAACTCATTAACTGTGTTGCTTTGTTTTGAACGAGTTTTATCTCTATCAAATACAGACGTTTTCCAAAATTGATCATTGGACCCAGCACATCTTTTCCTATTTTCTTTTAGGGCTGTGCACCCCCGAACGCGATACAATCAAACATTTTACAAATAGACATTTTTGTTCGAAGCTGTATTTGCAGAAGTTGTTCTCGTCATGACACTTGTAGCGAAATGTAAAATTCGTTAGTGACCGTCTTGAAAACGATTGGCCACTGACGTAACTCCACATTCTTCTTTAATAAAATTGAAACTTGACTTTCACAAACGTGGATTCCTTGAGCAGCGGAGTACATGCATGCGTCAACTGTTAATGCATATTTTTGCGAAGTCAATTCAATCCGTCTTCAACAAAAAGCTTTCACTTCAAAATACTTTTTTGAAAAAGACTTTGAAAAATAGTCTTACACTCCAATCTTCCGTTACTTTAAAGTACATTGTTTGAACCCGGGAGTATCGTTACATGTTTGTAGATGTAGATCGTCCAGGTTGGTATAGTCCTGAGAAGGACTGTTTTTGTTGTTGTTGAGTGACGTTTCGACAACCTTAGCGGTAGTCATCTTCAGAGTCAAAAAGATTTTTTCATTCATTTTTTTGACTCTGAAGACGACTACCGCTAAGGTTGTCGAAACGTCAGTCAACAACAACAAAATAGTCCTTCTCAGGACTATACCAACCTGGACGATCTACATCTACAAACATGTAACGATACTTTGCCGCCAATCACCATGATATTTTATAACTATAATATATAACTATAATATAACTGTAATGTTCACACCAAAGGTTGATGCTGTATTACTTCATGTTGTCCCGCGGAAGACACCTGAGATTGATGCGCCATATGAAGTCGTTGAGCAAGTGGTTAAGGCGCTGTTCTCCAAGAGAAGAAAGTTCATTCGTTCATCTTTAAGGTTTGCAAAACTTTTTTGTAGTTTAGTTCATTTTTGCCTGGTGTTTCCGCCGAGACAATTCGTTTTCCGTCTTAGATGTTTGTTTCCCGACGACGAAACTTTGGTCGACGATTTGTTGTACATTGCCGATGTTGATCCAAAACTGCGCGCCACGCAAGTGGATATGTCTGGAGTGGGAAGGTTGTGTGATGCTTTCCTTGAGATCACTGATAATATGAATTTAAATCGACTGCCTTTACTAGTGAATCGGCCATTGCCTGTTCCATCATAATCCATTATTTTACATCGTCCTCACCCTAGCGCGTGGTCTGTGTTGTGACAACTGGGAGTCGAGAGCGACTCGGACCGCCGATTTCCGAGAATCGACATAGATAAACCCTGCACTATTTCAGGCGTAAATGGGTTGTCAATAGTCAGAATATTCACATATTAATCTTTACTACATCATGAATGTAAGGAAATAAAGGAAAATCGATTTGTTATTTAACATCCTCACTACTATAGTAGATGAAGTGAGTTTATTTTCCATTGACTCGACATTAAATGCATGACGTTTACTAAACTTTTGAATGATTAGAATTGTTTGTTTTCCTGCTTTTTTTGTGTGATTTGTCTCACAGTTGTGAATTTGGAACTCCCTTTGTAAACGTGCCTTGCTGTGGCCCAAATGTAACGAATTAATTTTCAAATGGTTTTCCATCATTTTTATAAAGCGGGTCTTTTTGCACGATTTTGACCAGGGAAAAATTTGATTCTTCTTTTTGTTTGTATCATCTGTAATTGGAAAACAAATGCAGTAGACAGCGAAAATATTCGATTACCGCAGTTTACGGAATAAGCAACAGGACCACCGCCATGTGTAACCGTAACTGCTAAAAATTTAATTAAGTTTCTGGCTGGAGTAGTTCATAACAGTGCTCCTATTGCTAAGATAATGCAATAAACTGGCTGCTATCATAGTAAACACGTATGCGTAATAAGATATACCTGTATACCCAAAAAGCTCAATAGAGTGCTCCCACTGTTTGTTCCTTGTATATACTGTGTTATTACCGAGCAATGAAGTTCATTGATATCTGTGTATTCGTTCGACTTCCACAGATGAGTAGCTGATTTTCAACAATCGGAAGTGTGTTTGCTTTTCTTTAAGGTGTTTGTGTCTAGTGATTTTTGTTCGTTCGACTTCCACAGATGTGTAGCTGATTTTTAGCACTCGGAAGTGTGTTTGCTTTTCTTTAAGGTGTTTGTGTCTAGTGATTTTTGCAAGATATATAAGTCGTCGTTACATATTTTCGATGCTGATGAAAATATGTATTTTAGCTTGATTTTATGTGTTACTATCATCCATGCTGTTGATTTGTCCATTAAGTTTCATGAAAAAGCGGCCATTTTGAATAGAGATGCCGTCAAGTTAACCAACAATTCACAGCGATTCTCAAATGTGAAAAAAAAGCGTAATGGTTTGAGGTCACTCGATAACAATAAAAGATTAATCGATGGACTGAAGAGAAGACTTCTTGGTGCCGTAGAAGTTCCGAAGCTTAACCATGCTTTGAATAGCAGTGATATTAACAAACCTAATCATCTAAAAATGGACATTTTATATGGTCGAACCGGAAGAGATTTTCGCGCAAATCACGTGGGCAAAAAGTTCAAACGAGATTTCGAGAGTTCACAAAATTATTCTAAGACAAACATCGCTCCTGAGTGTCAAATAGCAGAGCTTTCATGTCGTGGTTGTTGTTCCAATGATTGTAAATCATCTTACTGTCGTTGTGATTCGTCATGTTCTTTCTTTGGTGATTGTTGTAATGATTATGAAAGATATTGTGTAAAAGAACAACATCCACTCATCAGAAATGTCTCTTTAGTTTCGTGTATTCTTCCTAAACATGTGATTATGAAGAATGCCAGAGAAATGAAGACAGATACATATTCCTTGATAGTCAACAAATGTCCATCAAAAGAACACGAACTTGTAAAAAAATGTATAACTGCAGATGATGTGAATTTAACTGTTAGCAACCTTCGTCGAATTATTCCTGTTGTAAGCAAACATAATGTCACTTACAGAAATGAATTTTGTGCCAAATGCAACGGTGTCCACGACTTTGAATATTACGGATTTGACATGAAGTGTAGCGTTGTTCCTCCTTCACTTCGTTCACTTAAAGATCTTGAAAAATTTGCTTCAAGATATTGTTCAACGAAAGACGGTTTGAGAATTTTTAGAAAGAAAAAACAGCCACTTCGTGAGTGCCTGAAATCCATACATGATATCTGCTCAACTATATCGTAGGATCTGGCTGAATTCAGTGTGTGCGGTTACAGTTGTAAAGCAAGTGATGATAACTGTTCATCTTGTTACTTTGTGTCGCATGTGGAAGCTCTAGAAAAAGTTGAGGACAAACCGTTGTTGTTTACCGTTAGTCTGCGTTTATCTCACTACGACGAACCTTTAGTCGAAGTAGAAGAAGCAAGATGTGCAGGATTATATCAGTTTTATGATCCATATTTGGAAATTTGTCGTAAAGGAAAAGTCGTGACATTCAGCGATAAAGAAAATGTTGCTGTTTGGCTTGATTACGGCGAACTTGAGAAAAACGTAAGTTTATACGTTGATGATCTTATAATGATTAACGGCAGTTCTGGCGTTGCAAAGATTTTCCAACTTAATGCTTCTCATGTTCATGACGTGGAATATGAGCCCGTTGATTTATTATACGATGGACGCAAGTACAGAGCTTTTAGTTTCCAACTTGAGTTGACTATCGAACAATCTTTAATTTTTGCGAAATATATCACTCCGGAAAGATCCAATATCGTCAATTCTTCATATTTTGGGAGCAATTTTAATATTCACAGCATTGCAAAACTTCTGTTTTTCACACAAGATTTTAACGTGACAGTTACAGTGAGCAAAAATTCACATTTTTTAAAAGAAGGTACAACCTTTTCACTGACAGTATTTAAGACAACCTCTCGTCGACTGGCGTGTATTCGAAAGCAATTCTATCCCAAAGATGCTTACAAAACAGCTGAAAATGGTGAAGTCTACATTATCAACGCAACAGGTAAAACATATCCAAAGAAAGAGGTGTTTGTCGAACCTGACAACCATACAATTTCCGTGTGTGAAGAGATTGTATACTCTAACTGTGATGGAAGAAGAGTTAATCTTTCCTCAGACGACTTTGTAATGTTTACAAATTTGAGTATACTTTGTACCTGCACACAAACGATCTATAATTTTGGTGAATACGATGTAAGAGATGGTGAAATTTTCATGTGCATTTCTGATAGTTTTACCAGAACTATTCACTGGTCAGCTGATTCTTCAACCCCAATCGAAGAATACTTGACTTTTTGCTGTCTTATTATTTCGATGGTTTGTTTATTTTTGGTGATCTTCACTCATTTATTGTTTCCTGAGCTACATAATCTCGCTGGTAGAGACGTCACAAATTTGTCCATATCGCTCTTTCTGGTTCAGTTGTTTTGGCTGTTACCAGTTATTGACAGTCACGTGTTCTGTCGCGTGATGGCTGCCCTGAAACATTACTTATTCCTCGTGTCCTTTGTCACTTTGGCAATGATTGCGTGGGACACCGAAAGGACGTTCGCCAACAAGAGAGTACCGAAAAAACGCTTAAAGAACGAAGAAAATAAGAAGTTCGTCAAATATGTTGCAATCACGTGGTCTCTGCCTGCTCTATTTGTGATCATTTGTGTTGTGTTGGATCGCACAGACAGTTTCGCTATTTATTATAATGACTTGAAATGTTGGTTTGATAATGAGTTAGCTCAAAAGTATCTCTTTGTGCTTCCAGTTGGCATCCTTCTACTTTTCAACGTGGTAGTTTTTTCCCTCACTGTATATTATATACAACGTTCTAGTTCTGGTGCTTCTATTATTCACCATGGGGAAGGACATCATCGAAAAATGCTTTGGATCTATATTAAAATCTCATCCTTAATGGGTTTCAGTTGGTTATTTGGTTTCCTCTACTTGGCCGTAGGTTCTCTTGCTATCTCGTACCTGTTCGACATCTTTGCTTCCTTGCAAGGTGTTTATATCGCTGTCGCTTTTGTGATGAAGAAAACTATCTTGCAGAAGTATAAACAGCTTTTTCGACCAAAAAACGCGTACCAGGCAGACTATCGCACGATATATTGGCAGGATTTTATGAGCTGCAGGGAAACAAGACTTTGAATATGACTTATAGACTCTTGCTTTTGAATTACAAACATGTTAGATGTTGTTTATTGTAAATTGATATGTACTCAGTTTGTCGTTTGTTTTCTATTCGGTCGTGACATTATATTAAATTGAAA
Organism: Xenia sp. Carnegie-2017; assembly: GCF_021976095.1. Lineage (NCBI taxonomy): Eukaryota > Metazoa > Cnidaria > Anthozoa > Malacalcyonacea > Xeniidae > Xenia > Xenia sp. Carnegie-2017. Next base: position 10,425,813 of record NW_025813483.1, read on the forward strand.
GTCAGGATTGAATTCGTGGTAATTTTTAGTAACCTTATCAACTTTATTAAAGGCTCATTCAATTGTAGTTAGCGCAGAAGTGGGCCGTGTATCTACCCAATGCAATGTTATCACATACATTAGATTTCCTCCCACAAAGACGCATCTCCATGTGTTTAGCTTTGGTTTAAGCCTGTACGTATTCCAGAAATCGGAGAATTCCTTCTTCGTTTATGCTACGTGCAAGTGAGCAGGTTGCGGTACGCGGAAGTACCTACTTTTACATGAAAATTGCTTGACGTCAGTCGAGGAAGACAACATTTCCATGAACAACAGTCGAAGTAAGATTAGCACACAGCTATCTTCGATTTGTTGTTGAAAACGTATATTTCGGCCTCTCGCGCTCGTTTGTCGATAAATAAGTTAAAAATTTTGAAGTTTCACCAACAAAATGCAAATAACCTGTGGAGTGCAGTTGGCAAAAGTGCTTGTTCTTTGTACCAAATATGCAGTCTAAATTAAAGTGTTGATTGTAATAAACAAAATTATGGAATTTCTTCCCACTATAACATGTAAGTACAGTTGCTTCGTATTCTTACTTTGCGTTAAACCGAGCTGAGTTACCGTCCATTTATTAAGGTTTAGGGAATCAAACAACTTATCATTGTGAATGATAGATTTTTCCCCCCCCTACCGCCCTCAATATTTGTGTGTGTGGTTAGGTAACTCAATATGTAATTAAGCACGCTATCTTCAGTATTGAGAGGCCTTCTACTATTTGTTAAAGCTGATTTACTTGTTTTGTTTGTTCAATTTTTCGTAGTATGTAATATCAATTGCTTTGTGTCAATAATTTCACTGTGGACATTGAATATCTTGTCTACACATAACATATTTTCCATGGTGACTTAGCCAGCTTGTTAATATAGTCCTACCTTAAATGAAGATATGATCTTCGCACTTTGCTGGACAATTTAAGCAATTGTCTCATGAACCTGAGACAATTCCTTAAATTGTCCTTCAAAGTGCGAAGATCATATCTTCATTTAGTTTCAAAAACACCGCAATGCATATAACATAGTCCTAACTTGTCAATTTTGTTCACTGTCTGCAAAAGCAATAAATTCGTCTTGCAATAAATGTAAATACTTGCCGACAGTCTTGACACTAACTTTCCAGGTATAATTGTGACTTTGGCTATCTAGCTCACAGTGCAATGATTACATGACAGAGCAGGCATCACATTTGCTGGAATGCAGGTTGATGCCATATTGGGAAACTTTGCTTGGGATGCTTTCATTTTCATTGCTTTAATTTCTTAAGTAAACGAGTCTGACAAACATGGTTCCTGTCATTGCCCTGAACATCCCCTTTCTCTTTTGGAGTTTTGTACGCAGCCCAACACTTACAGCATTGCACTATCATATACTTACATCATTATGTCAACAGGCGATGGCAACTATGAAATATTTCAACAATACTTGGATGATATTCAACGTAGACTTTCAGACACCACTGTTGAATGGAAAAGGCAAGCATTGGAAACTATTGATGATCGTGTTGTTACTGTGGTTATATATTGTGATTGAAGTGTGTTTTCCTTGAAAATCGTATGTCTTAAGAAAGAATTTTATTAGATCACATGGGCGACCACCAAAGATGGTTGTTGTCAAAGGACAGTGCGTGCAACTAACCAAGAACCACCTCAGGTTCACCATTGACACTACACCCAGTTTGAAAGATCTTCCTTTCTTCCATATGTTTTGGACAGATTGCCAGGTATTGAACAATTGCACGAGCCCATAGAAATAGAGTACAGTGGAAATGGGTAGATGTCAAAACATCATTTTAATGTTTGATGTATGTACAATATGTTATACATTCTTTCAATGTGTTGTATCAATTACATGCCACCCTTAGATGCTTCATCATTTTATAAAGAAATGGCACTAAAGGCCTCCTTATACCCCCTCCCTTCCTTTTATACCCCCTCCTTACATCTTATACCCCCTCCTTACATCTTACAACCTCCTCCTCCATTTCATACCAGTGGTGGGGGAACATTGATAATTGGGGAGGGGACTATATTCATGTATTCGTATGTTATGATCCGTAAACACAATTGATTTCATTAGAAACTAATAAAGTAAAACGTCAATGATATGTGGGTTGTTATCAGGACTTTGATGAATACAGAAACGTTGTCAAAGAAAAGATTACCATATGGCTGCAGAATATCAAGGCGAATGGCAACACTGATTGGTTAATTGTACAAGTGATCACCCAGGGATCAATCAATCGCAATAAACCAAAGTTGCAGCTCCCTCGTAGCAGTGTTTTTGATAAAATAAAGAGTGATTTTGGTGGAGGGAAAGCTAATGAAAGGTCAGTTTGGTGTGGTATATTTTAGATAGTGTAGAGAGACTGTTCTCGTTATCTATTGTTTATTCATCACTACCAACATTGATACACGTTGTCTTTGTTTATATTTTACACAGTGTAAAGACTGTTGTCGTTCTCTGTTGTTCATTCATCACTACCTACACTGACACACATGTTATCTTAGTTAATGTTTCTAATAGTGTAAAAGCTTGCTCTCACTCTCTGTTGTTCCTTCATCACTACCTGCACCGACACACGTTATCTTAGTTTATATTTTAGGTAGCGTAAAAACTGTTCTCGTTCTCAGTTGCTCATTCATCATTACCTACACTGACCTTAGTTCACATTTGAGCACTGTAGGTACAAATAAGGACACATGCGTATACAGTGTATTTTTAGATGTATTCAACTGTGGGAACCATCGAAACATGATGCAAATCCAAAATCTGTGGAATCCTGGCTTGCGTTCATGAGCAAACTAAGATACTCCGTTCTCGCAGCTGTCGACAGAAATCTGAAAAAAATCGACGAAAAAGTTCGCAATACCCGTGATAGGCGAACAGAACGATCGTGGGATTTCATCAATTACTTTCTTTGCCATGTACGTACTCTAAATCATCTTCCCTCTTTAATTTTTTATTATTGAAATCGAATCTGGGGAGCATGTTTCTGGTACATGTACTACCTATAGTATACCTTCCCTCGACCTTCTGTATTTTTAAAGCATAAATTAGCGAATGACCTAAAATCTACATCTATATTCAGTAAAGTGATCAAAATTGATCAAATCGTCAAGTTGCTAACCTTTATGCCTAAGTCGTTTTTGGGAGTTTTGAGGTAAGGGGAAAGAATTAATAAATAATTTAAAAATAGTCTAACTTTTTATCGAATATTATATTTATTGAGCATTTCTTCAGTTGTTTTCATTGGTCAATTGACTTCGGCAACAAACACAGAACACACCAATGGAGTAAATAGTAATTTTAGGTAAAAATTTCAGACTTGAAAATTATGGCATGGGCGAAAAAGGTAGTGACGTGACGAAATTTGACATTCATAAGGGCTGCCAATCAGATTACGTTTGAAATTGTGGAAGCAAAATCAATCCATTCCCCGTGTTTGTTATGATTCTAGTCGAACGATGACGGCATGTGTATTTTTCTGCAGGAGGAAGTCGCGTTGGTTTTCGAAATGATGCATTTGAATGAGGACGCGTTGATTCATTACGACGAGATCGACGCGTTGTTGGGTCAGCTTGTTGAACAAGTCAAAGCATCTGGTTAGTGGATAAACTCTTGTACGAAGTTTTTCACGTTTTTGGATGCGATCGTGTCAATTGATTGATCTATTTCACCTCGACATTCGTAATAGGAAGCCATAGCAAGAGTACGACTACGACAACGAGTACGAAGTTTGAACGTGTAAGGGAATGGCACAAGGAAGTTTGCTGTTGTTATCACAACAGTGTTTTCGCGCCAAAATGACGTAGTTCGTACTCGTAGTCGTACTCGCAGTCTTTGCTAAAGCTCTCTAATATTACGTTTATCGCTGTTGATTGGGGCGGAATGACGGACGAGTGTAAACAAGATGTACCCATCGAGCGTTTTTACGGCTCATTTTCTTTGAATCAACTTTAAAGTGCCTATGTCAGGCTCTGGGAAATAACTTCTTTAATTATCGTCTATCTTCTTTGATTTATTCAGTATAATTGATAGTTCAAGAATTTAAGAGTCGTAGGCTTGGCCATTCTGGCCATACATGCAAATTTTATTACCAGATCTGTTCTGACAAGCTTGGACTCTCCCACCTATTTTATATAGTTGCAAAGTTTAGAACGGGGGGGAGTGTTGAAGCTCATCTGACCAGATCTGTTAAAAAATTGCGTGTGTGGTCTTACTGTTCCAAGCATTCCCTATCCATTTTTTCTATCGTTTTCAGATCATTCGGGGCCGCTTGCAATGTTTACCGGTGAATGTTGGTGCTGGGACGGTGCTTCCATTTCGCCCAGCACCGAGAAGAGACTTCACGACAAGATAAGGAAGAAAGAAGCGACTTTTCTCGATATGAGAAATTACCTTTTCATCAGACAGTGCGCATTACTGTTCCAACTGGATCGTGTGAAAGTTGTTTTGCAGAGAATGCTGCATTTTATGCATGTTGTCGTTCACGAATTGGCAATTTTAAATGTAAGTTGTTCTTTCCTCTGTTTATTTATTAAGGAAATCGCGAATTCCATCTACACTACCCCCCTTATCATATGCACTGTCATGTTTAATAAGAGATCAGTTAAAAGCTGGACGGGGGGGACACGAGAGAGGCAGTGTTCGCCACGATAATATGAAGAACAAAGACACCGAAAGGCACTTCACGTGAGAAAGAAAATAACCGCTCGAACGATAGCATTTCATATTCTATGCATTTCAGAAATGAACAACTGTCAACGAGTTAACAATTTACATTTTAGCTCTTCATTGATTAACAATTTTCATTAAAGATATTGGTCAATACCACTATGGTATTGTCACCTGATAACCATATCCCCCTCCCTTTTTGTATTTTTTAAGGTTTCCATGCCTACTGGTGCGTCTGCGTGCTGGGTGACTTTAAGTTCGCTTCAGTTGATCCGTTCGGCGATTCAAAAAAATGCCGAGATCGTCACATACAATCTGCATACAGCGCAAATTTATCAGTACGCTAAACAAAAGGTACGTGCAGTAACAAAATTGTGTTTAGAAACGTTTTTCCCTTTGAGTTAAACTTTACGTCATTTCGAAGTACTTCATGCCTCGGGTTGTAATTGTTTAAAATGATTACGTCATAGGGCTCTTGTAATTTCTCTCGGCGGCCCTCTCGCGTGTACAATCGATAGATAAAAGTACCATACATTTGAACAAACAGAAATCCAACATTCAATATCAATTGCCAATCACTGAAGACCTCATTAGACTGTTGCTGCTATTGTGGACATTTATGCAGTGTCAGACACTGGGGGGGGGGAGGGTGAAGATAAGGGTTATTTATTTGTCATTTTATTGAGTTATTTATACAAAATATCCTTTGACTAATTTTTGCCTCTCTCCTCACCCCTCAATATTTCGTGAAGTGTCTTCCCCCTTCATTATTGCCGAGTTCAAGATATTTTATTTTGGAGAAGGTCCCTGGTAAAATTATTTGGTTGGATACTGGATAGGTTTGCTTAGGATGACAAAGGATGTGTTTGGATGGAGATAAGTTTGCTTAGGATGCCAAGGGATGTGTTTGGATGGGGATTGATTTGCTTAGAATGACAAAGGATGTGTTTAGATAGGGATAGGTTTACGATGGATATGGTTACGATAGCTTTACTTGGTATAAGAGATATTTCACCTAATATTTTTCGTCGATGTATTCAAATGTATTTATCCTCAAAGGTCTTTTTCAACGTAAGCATTAAACGATTTTTTACAGCTTTTTGAAGTGGGACACATGTGTGGCCTAATGCCGGACGAGACGCCGACTAGTCAGCAGCTCAATCTAGCTTGTAACCTTTGTGGTGGTGTAGGCAAAGATAAAGAAGGTGCTTAACCTAGTGTAATATTCTTAACCCCCACTATATGTTAATCAATTTTTCGTTTATTTAGTACGTGTTAGCGAGGGAAGCCCAAGCAACAAGCTGAAGTCTGCACTCTCGTCAAAAAATGGCTTTAAAGCTCTTTACCTTGTAAGTGATGTCATGTTTGGGGTGACGTTTTTGAACAATTGTGAAAAAAAACGCAGTTATCTATCTATTAGGTCTCGCCGCCCTACTGCCCATATTGCAGTGTCTACTGCACTGTCTCAATGATTTAGAACCCAATCCTCTAGATGTCTAACTACCGAGTCAAGGTGAGGCAAAGACGCCATCTTGAAAGGTGGCAAAAAGCAAAACTCAAAATGAAAAATAAGTTAGAACAAAGTTTAAATAACCCATTATATTAAACATTTTAATAATCAAACCAAGACTATCAACTTTGCGACTCCAAATCAACTCAGCAAAAGCAGATATTAGTCGTAAATATCGTCAGTTTTGCCACCTTTCAAGATGGCGGCTCGCCTCACTCATTTCTATACAATTTCGGTGGAGTCAGATATCTAGTATATTGGGTTCTAAGTCGGTTTAATTTCACGCGCGCTTGATATTGTGATAATCTTGCTACGTTGAATATTGTGTAGAATTACGGCAAGGATTTGACCATTTATATTTTTATGTAGTTTACATCGAGTTTAATTTCCCGCCCTCCATATTACCGTAACGAACTGATCATATTGAAACATCACGTGTTTTGTTTCTAACACGTGACCATTTTTATTTGTCATTTAGCTTCTAAAATACTAAATTACTACTTCTTTATTTTTCAGGAGCTGCTTGAAATGGCCATTAAAACATACAAAAACATAAAACGCAACCGTATTGCTAAAGTACTTGGAATCGACTTGGGAAAGTTCTATATGTATGTTTTTTATCATTCATTGGTAACTCTGATCGCGTCGTTCAAATCATTTTATTTTTCAAAGAGCTCTCACTACGTTTCCCCTCGTAGGTCCGGCGGGAGTTATGGTGACGCCGAGTTACTATTGACTGATGGATACAAGATGTTTGCGGAGGAGGGATGGGGATTATTGGCAGCGAACACATTGCTATCCCTGGCACAATGTCAATATGAGCTGCGGAAATGGGAGAAATATCTTTTAAACTGATTTTAGAATTGTTATGTGAAACCGGCCACCGCACAACATTGACTTGCGAACGCTATTGAAGAGTTTCTATCGATCGTTTACCCTCTTTAACCCTGCATAGATACGCACAGTCATGCGCAGTGTTGGCCTGCCAATCTCATTTGAAAGAAGAAAGTACTTCATATTACACGCAAGAGCTATTAAGGTTGAAAGACGACCCACAACATGAAGGTAAGAGTACTTTCAATGCTTGGCATATAGCAACACGTCTGGAATATCTTTCCAGACAACCACATGTTATTTCGGTTTAGGTCCGCAAAGTGTTTATTTTTAGCTAAACCACTCACCATACGTGCCCAACCGTTGTTCAAACCAGACGTTATCAAAATTCATCTGGATAAGAACATTGCAACTATTGGCGAGATTGTATTTGTCGACGTGGAGATTGATAGTGGCTTGACACAAGTAAGCAATAGTTTTTTTTAAGTTCATTCGTCGACCGGTACACCTAGACAATATTGGTCTCGGACTAACGCCGGGGGGGCGTGCGAACAATATAACTTACCGCCATGTTCTTAGCAAGCGCGAGTCATCCAACTCCTGACATGAAGGAAATATTTGTTACTTCGGGATGGGGTGGATGAACTGTCGGTTCCACAGTATCTTTACATCGGTGTTTTTGGAGAAGAAATGGATACTTTGGTAAGGGGATATTGGTGGTAATGAATTGATCTGCTTCACCGTAACCATCGTCGTATTCAACCGTTGTTTTGGTTTCGGGACTTTTCCCGCTCTCGTTCATTTCTAAAAATTGCACGAGAAATGAGTAAAAAAAACTAGATGAACTGTAAAATTATGTCAACGCACCGACATCGCATGCCGTTGGCTAAGCGAGTTCATTTTACTCGAAAGCTCACGGTTAGCTTTTTATTTTCCTCACGGTCGGCTTTTTATTTTCCTGAATATATGAAACAATTTGTGTAGGTCGTGGACGAGTGTTCCTTAAAGGTGACCACGAGAATGACTTTGACAACACAAGACAGTGAACCCATACGACTCACTAATGACGATGACAAACAAGAGTCCACTAATGTTAATGCATCTTCATCTGGTGAGTTTGGGATCCCTTGGGACAATGTCTTGCCTCTCATATCCCTTTATGTCTCTATTGATATGTTGTATAGAGCTATAATAGACGTTACAATCTATCGCTCGGGATCATATTTTTCCATCCGTATCCCTTTGTGTCTGTCTTGATATCTTACATGGAGCCATGTTAAATGTTACTGTGTATCCCCAGCTATCATATCTTGTCATTCATATCCCTTTATTGATATGTTGTATGGAACCATGTTAATGTTATACTCTATACCCAGCTATCATATCTTGTAATTCATATCCCTTCATTGATATGTTATATGGAACCATGCTAAATGTTACAGTCTGTCCCAGCTATCACATCTTCTCATTCATATCCCTTCATTGATATGTTATATGGAACCATGTTAAATGTTACAGTCTATCCCAGCTATCACATCTTCTCATTCATACTCCTATAGAATCCAGTATTGGCACGACTCAGTCAGAGTCGAAATCTAAAGAGAAATATTCTTTGGAATCTGAAAAAGTTCAGTTGCTTCCAGGAAGACATCTATATCATCTCAAGGGACAGGTAAAACTTTGACAGATGACTTTTCTTTACATTGCAATCAGTACAAAAAATTTTCTCGTTTATTCTATATTATTCATTCATTAACTCGTATTCTTAACTTGTTATATAGGTGAAAAAAAGCGGTTCATACCTTCTATCACAACTCCTCATTACGTTGGGCAATATACATTTATTTGCTTCCTTGACACGGTCGCCTAAAGCACCGCGTAAATTTATAGTTGTGTCCGAGTCACCGGCGCTTTCTTGGGCAAAGGGAACTGTGGGTAGGTAGCTTAATCTTTTTCTACGCAAGTATTTTGGTCCTTCGAGTTTTGGATGGTTTCCTTGATGTTGCCATACGGCAGCGCTGGAGAGAAAGGATGAAAAAATGTTCTAGATTCGTATGACTGCCGTTTTAATTAAAACAGACGTCTATCAGGCGTTTGCTCGGGTACTCGAGAACAATGTTTGGTTAAATTTGCGTATTATAACATTTGCCAAATGGCATAACGAAATTCACGGCAATGCAATCTCACATGTAGCAATATATTATGTAAGTAAATCGTGTTTCATTATACGTTTCATTAGTGATAAAAGGAAGAATTTGCTTGGTTCAAGGACTTCGTGTCAGTCACGCGTGATTTATGCAATCTCGCGACAGTTCAGGAGTCCTTCGGTAGCCTGAGTAATGAATGTCCCGTGTAGAAATACTTCGTGGTCATGAGTATAATTAACGATAAATATGCGTATTTCGGTATATCGGCGAACGGACTTGATTTTTTCTATCTTTCTATTTTTCTATTCAACTTAATTTCAGATGTTCCACTGGTTGCTGGTCATACCAACGTCATTTCTTTGTCCGTGAGCACTGGACCGGCAGCCATTCTCGACCAATCCGTGTTGGAGGTCACCTCGGAGTCTGGTCTCTTGTTTCAACCAGTGACGAGTGGTGTGACCGTTGTTACGTCACAAGATAACGAACTGTATGCTAATAATGCAAAGTACCGTATCGAAGTACATGAAGACGAGGCACACTGTAAATTGGCGTCTAGGTAGAACATGCTAATTAGGTTATTTTGATGATGAAAGTTGTGACATGATATCAGCAGGATATTTCGCATACAAATTGAACAGCGAAACCGATGAGATGTGTTTTCTTTAGATGTTACATTACCCTACCGTTCATACCAGCTTATCACAAAACATGTGTCGACTTGCTTTTGTTTTCGAATTTTGAGGAGACAGACCCCGAACAGCCTCTCCTGGACCACGATGTAAGTTAGACTGTAGAAACGGGATTGCTTTGCTTTTTGATGTTTGTTCAGTATGAAACTGCGTTTCGAATTTGAACTTGGAATCACCCAAACATTCCGTAACAAACTTGATAATTTAGAGCTCAAATATATTTTTCGTTATTGACACTTATGATGTAAAAACAACAAAACGCGTTTGCTGATTTGTTTATTGCTGAGTTTGGATTAGCCTCTGCAAACCGATCAATTAAATCAGTCAAAGATAATCTGCAAATCAATCATGAATGCATGTTGGAAGAAAAATCAAAACATTTGTTTTAAATTTCTCTTTTTCAGATTATTGTTATTTCGTAAAAGAAACAAAAGATGTTTTTCGTGTTTACACTGTCTTATACAAACACAGTAAACATCTTTTATTTCTTAACTGTATCCTGTGTCATGTGATGTTATAAGCAGTTTGCTCACATGAATCAATTTTATCAAACCTTATTAACTTTTGACTGATGTTTTTATGGTTTCGTATCGTGTGTTCTACTATTAAAGCCATTAGGGTACATATATATGCTGTCGTGACCGGCCGAGATTCACATTTTGGAATCGGATGCGATGAAATTGAATCATGGGGGCAGAAATTTACGTAGTAATTTCTTTAGGTTTTTTTTCTTGCGTCATGGCTTTCTTTGAATAACCTGTCCACGTTGTTTCTCACGTTCTACAAGCCGTTTCTAATTCAGCATATCTCTCATCGTAAAAACTATGGGTGAGTATCATCTGTTTGTTTTTATGAAGAAGATTGCAAAGATAGTGTAGTCGTTGCGTTTTAAAAATTGATAAGTGCAGTTTGTCATAGAAAGCATACACCGTACGCATTAAGCTACAGGAGTTACACATGAGATCATAGTGTGGCAAGGATTTAACTGTAGGCTATGATGTAACTGTAGGCTATGATGTAACTGTAAGCAAGGGATTTACTTGTATGCAAAATTTGCCTTTAAAGAATGATTACTTGTGGGTAAGGATTACTTGTATACTTTGAATTACTTGTGATAAAGAATTTATTGTACGAAAGATTTACCTTAACTGTAGTAAGCTAACATTTAGTGCCTTTCAATATAGTTTTCTGGCAGGTGGGGGGACACTGAATCCAACTAGACATTTTTGCCTCAAGACAAGACAAAGCATGCGCATGCGCCAGTCTTTCGTTTCTTTTTTTGTATCTACCCCCACTATCCGATGCAGAATAGTAATTGTAATGGTTTTTTTTGTCTTCCTTCCAGTTTCTTTTTATTTGTTGTTTTTTTGTTTCCCAGCCATTTTCTTCAAGTTATTTTAACCGGAGCGACGAGTACGAACATTACAATATGCAGCGCCGACTTGCAATGTGAAGGCAAACCCGAGAAAAACTCGTCTGAACCTTTACCTCTTCATTCTTCCTCTTCACAGGTATTCGATGATTTTATTTTAGCTAAATAACATTCAAGAATTCTCGTTTATAAAGTGACGGGGTTTGAACTCTGACCTGTCTGCACGTACATGTTTGTCGATGTTAATCGTCCAGGTTAGTGCAGTCAGTGCAGTCCCGTTAAGGGCTGTTCATTTTGGTGTTTACTGAAGTTTTGGCATCGTGCAGATGACTGCAACTAAGATGTTGAACGTCAGTGTAGACCAACACTAACACAAACAGTCCTTTTAAGGACTGCCAACGTCTACGAACATATAACTTATGTTAGTTAAACATCCATGTATTTCCGCTTTTCTAGGCGTTATTTCATCACAGTGAGCTTTCGTATGTATGGCGTATGGATAAAGGTCAGAATCTATGCCAACTTTTCTTATCTATCTACGTGTTGAGTTCATTGCCTTATATAATTCATGATTTTATTTTAAACGAAATTCTGTGATTCCGTGATCCACAAATGCACGGGCTTGACCCCTGATCCCACAACCAAGTGTTTATGATTAGATTGAGGATTTGCGTCCTACAATATTTTCAATTCACATATTATGAAGCGATCTTATAGCAAGATAGAAAATGTGTCATTGGCCCTCGGCAAACAATGAAAGTATTTAATAGTCAACCGAATGTCGAAATTGTTTTTCTGCTAAAAGGCGCAGCCAGCACATTGATTGCGGTGGGGGAGGGAGAAAGAACATTCTCATTTGACTATTGTCTCACCCTCTCCGATTACAGAGCTGGCTACGGGTTACTGCATTGGACTTACATAAAATTTGATTGCCAATGTTGCCACTCATCAATCTTTGAGGGATTCGCATCACCTGAAAGCTTGTTCAAAACCTCATAACAACGAGCATCACCTGAAAGCTTGTTCAAAACCTCATAACAACAAGCATAACCTGAAAGCTTGTTCAAAACCGCATAACAACAAGCATCACCTGAAAGCTTGTTCAAGACCTCATAACAACAAGCATCACCTGAAAGCTTGTTCAAAACCTCATAACAACAAGCATCACCTGAAAGCTTGTTCAAAACCTCATAACAACAAGCATCACCTGAAAGCTTGTTCAAAACCCCATAACAACAAGCATCACCTGAAAGCTTGTTCAAAACCCCATAACAACAAGCATCACCTGAAAGCTTGTTCAAAACCTCATAACAACAAGCATCACCTGAAAGCTTGTTCAAAACCTCATAACAACAAGCATTTTTACGAAAAGCATGTATTTTGTGACGTGATCAGAATATTAATCTTACTATTCTTTTTCCGTTTTTTGCAACGCAGAATTCTCCTCGAGTCTTGTATTAAGTGTTGTATATTTCTGTATGGCCGAAGGAAAGGTATGTTTTACTTTTATAAGCAAAAACGTGCACTAACTGAATGAATGCATTAACGAGAGACAGTGATAGATTAAAGAGCCCCTTTCAGCAAAATTTTTAATTAAAATATTTAATTTAGATATCAGTGAAAAGAGTTTTTTAAGTTAATCAAATCGTTCCGCATTTATTGCTGTTTAAAGTTGGCAAAAATGCTCCTTTTAATGGGCCTTGTCCTTCGTTCGAAAATTCTGTTCGTCACTTTTGTGACGTCATGCAAGGGACTCGACAATACAAGATATATATTCCCACTACCTTTGATGACGTCAGAATTTGGCTAGACACAGGTCAAGGACAAGGTCAATTGAAAGGCCACATGAAACTGCCATAACAAGAAGATGATTTGATCAAATTAAAAAAATTTTCGCCGATACGTTTTCGCTAATAGATGCACTGATACTAACACTCGTTTACATGCCTATTGCCCATATTCCAAAGGTTCACGTAAACTCACAATGACTGAGTGTGGCTTCAAAATCACCTCATAATTATTCGAAGACGAAATGTTCACTTCACTGATCGCTTGATTTGAGATATTTTAGTGAAAATCTTGCCATCGGTGGAGAAAAGACTTTGCTATTGATCAGAGAAAGCGTGATTTTTATGTCATACCCCATGAGTGTGAGGGAGATTTCAAAATGCGGGCATAAGTTTACTTAGTTGCAAGTTTTCGCCTTTAAACATTAGGGCGACTTAGAAAATGTCTCTTTGTGGCATTAAGATTTAATCATACAAAGATTCTTGAACTTGTGATCTTATTTTATCGATATAGGACAATGAATGGTACACACACAGACATCGATTTCAGGTTTGATTCTTGCTTCTTGCATGCGTCCTCTCTTATTGAGATGGTTAACTTTTCTCCTGAACATTAAGAACACTGTCAAGAGAAGCGCCTTGTTTGAAATTGTGTTTTCAATTTAACTTTAAATTGAAGTTTGAAAATTTATTAATTTAAAGGGGCGTATAAAACTTTCTTACGAGTCATAAAAAGCATTTTCATAAAAATGAAAACGATAAACTCTCCGCGAACCCCCCTAGTCGTCGAAAATTAAATTATTTATCGTTATATAGTCTGTTAGGATGCTTTAACGTATATGGCAAGCGTCACTTTCAGTTACACAGCGCCCTTTCATTGGTTCGGAAACAGTGTTTTGACGATTTATTTTGTAATGGCGAAAACTGCTGACGATGAAGAGAAAAGAAAGAAAGTTTAATTTCAGGGCAAATAATGACTTTTAATAAACGTTTTATTAATCTCGCTTGAGTTTACTATTGCGTGTGTCCCCATATGAATATAGGACAGCCGCCTCAATGATCAATCTTCTGCGGTTCTTGTTAATTACTCATAATGACATGTAGTACTTGTCGAAACTTTTGAATTAAAATCTTACGGAGTGTTTATTGTTTTGTCTTTTATGAAGTGTGCATATTGACGTGGGGTTTTTTTATTAAATTAGTTCACGCATTTTGCCAAAATATCTTCTCACTAATGTTGGCAAAAGTTAAAGAAGAAGAATTTGCGGTTTTAATAAACTGTCATTAAACAATCATTAATATTGCAAAAGCAACATTCGAAATAAATTAATTCATGTTTTATATATGTTGTTTAAACATATAAATAGTACTTCTAATAACTATATACATTATTGCTATTTAATTATTGAAAACTTCTCCGAGCTCACGAAAGCTTCATTCTGTATCAACGATCACTGATGTTACGATCCTTGTTATCTAAAGAGATGAATAACAGTCATCACGTTGAACAATCACTGAATTTTTATGCTGCATTCCTTCAATTTTCTATAAACATTGTTGGTATCCTTAATAACTTCCTGTTACTTTATGCTCACGCCAAAGATCCTTACAAGATCCTAAAACGTTGTCACTTCATCATCAACGTCGGTGTCGTGGATTTTATTGGATCGTTGTTGTTGTTTCTTTATACCACTCTAGTGCTTGGACGTGTTTTCAACCTTGAAGATGAACAGTTGATAAGTCGTATCTCAAATAGAGTTGCATCACTTTTTTTTGCTGCGTCGCTGATGTCATTTTTAAGCTTGGCAATTGAACGATTTTTATCCGTCGTCTATCCGCTATGGCACAAAGTTCACGTCTCAAACAAAGTCTGTAGGTACTGGCTTACTGGAATGTGGCTGTTCGTTTTCTCTACTGAGTTATTGCGGCTCTTAAAAGAGAGTATCGAATTTGTATTTATTCAACTGGGACTTTATTTCGTGGGGTACTGCACCACCAACATGCTATATTTTGCGACATATATATCAATCGTTAAACAACGCAAGGCCCTCGAGAAAAGCAGCGAATCAAGTCGTATCAACAAACGAGCAATGCAGATTCGCCTTAGAAATGAAAAAAGTTTTTTGTCAACGGTAGCGATAGTTTGTGCTTTTTTTACCGTGATATATTCCCCAACGATTGTTTTGCTTGTTCTCCTTTTTCTGAAGAAGAATAGATTAAGCTACATTGCCCAAAATATAATCACGCGCTACTTTCCTTGGGTGTTTGTTATGGTGTCTTTGAACTTCGCCATTTACGTACCGATATACGTTTGGCGTCTACCTAAATATAGAAAAACTTTTAAGAAACTTTATTTCCGTAGTTAGACTCAGGTTTCCTGAGATGATTACTTCAGTTTTGCCGTAGAAGTTATATTTAAAGATACATAATATGATGACTCTGATGTTTGTATACGTACGAGAATTAAACTACCGACATATTGTTGTATTTGGTCAAACAGGAGCATCCTTTATGATTCCACCTTTCCAATCATGCGATTTTCCTTAGTTTGTCGTCAAAACGATGTCTTTCGTTTTCACAGGTTTAGAAAGTAGATTTATAAAAACGTAAAGCTGTCGCGGATTCAAGGTTAGGCAAAATAAATTATAAATGCCGCTGATTTCTAAATTTGCAGAATATAACATTACCTATCGTTAGGTTGTTGTAATATGTTGCTCATAACGCTGGCTCTGCTAGTGGGGGTGTAGCCTAGATTGGATGTACCATTTAACGTATGATTCGTTTTTTCATATTCTCAACTGCTGACTCATACCGTTGTACAAAACTTAGCAACTATAGCCCATTCTAACTTCAACTAAAGCTTCCACAAATAATCATAGGAGGGGGAGGGGTAGTGCAGATCTCACGGCTGTGCTGGTTTTCTCTGACATCAAGGAAACGTCCGACAAATATCGTGGGACTACTTAAAAGACTACTTCAAGCATAAACGCATGAAAAAAGGTTCACGGCCAAGCAACAAACCCCCCTCCCCACCCCGAAATAAAAGTGTGGTTTAGCCCTGTAAAATGCGTTGATGGTGTTTTTGCTAAGAAAACAAAAAAGTTTTTCATCGACCAAAAAGCTATTATGTCTTGCATGCACATCCGACGGAGTACTTTATCCCTTAAGATACTTAGTGATGATCTTCCTAGAGGGTTTCATCATTCATCCCTGTCCGCACACTCACAATTTTTACAAATGCTCAGAATCTGTTATTCCGTGATAAAGTACCTCCAAACTCAGGAATAGAGATATTGCGGGCTGTTCATTCGGTAGTGTTTGAAAAGATTGAATTATCGAATGATCGTTTCAAATTTGATGGATTTTTTCGACCCAGCAAAAAGTTTCCAACGAAAATTGCAAGAGCTTGTAGTTTACGATGGTAATCTGGCGCTCAATGTTGTGCTTGACGAAAAGCTTCAAAGTACTACACTGGCACTTTGACTCGTAAGCGACTGCGCTTTTTCTATGAAAACGCAATTTTTTTTACTATGTAACTTCTAAGCCGATGAGAAGTTGTAATTGGACGTTCTTCCTGAGAGCACACTGAGCAGTGGATCGTTTTAACAAGAGAAATGTCAACATGATTTTATGAAAGGAGCTCTGAGCAATTTGAACTGTACTCGAAAATTGCATTGCTCAAGCCAGACAGGTGTAATATGGTAAGTGAAACAAGTTCATTCTCGTTACAGTGGCTTTTCGAAACTGGCTCAACTAGAATCCAAAAAAGAACTCATTCAGTTTCCAAGTCAGTAAAAAGGAATTATCTTCATACGAACAGTGGCCAAAACGGGACCCAGAGTCAAAGTTCGACATCGAATAGTTCGTTAAAATTACACCATTCTGTATCGAGCTAGCTTGTTATCCGGGCCAGATCGCCTTCATATAATCAGGCCCTAACTTCTTTTAAAAATGTAATTTTCAAAAAAAAAATCAGCATTGCATAGCAATTATTAGTATTGTATATGAATATTGACCATTGCCAATTCAATTAACGTTCTATTCACTCCCACGAGAATCGCTGCACACTAATTATATGAATGTGTTTTCAAATTGGGTTAACGACACAACGTCTCTCGCTCTTTAGATTCATCATTTTTGTTGTGTATTGTTTTCCATTGCATTTCGAACCAATCATATTCTCTGATCATGTAGGTGGATGAGGATTAAATATTTTTGAACAACTTGTCTGCATTCTGTTTTTTGCTTGACATTTGTCGAGTGAGGATGTCTAGCTTTAGAAGTCAAGATTTTCGCTGTGTTGAAGAAAGGTTTGAGGAAGCTCTTTGTAGCGACGTTAGGGCAAATAATACAGGCTCAATGTATTAAGAAAAGATTGGCTTCAGATGAAATTCTTTCACGATTTTCACCTTGGTTAAAGGGAAGAGAAGTTCTGCGTCAATCTCAAAAAAAGGTGAATAATGATAATTGATAGATCATTCGAAAGATATTAGTATCGTGTCGGAGCGTGGATTCGAGGCGGTAATACACCTAAATTACGATTATGAAGATGTCCTGGTAAGGTTTACGTTGTAGTTAAATGGAAGAATTTAAATCGTTTTAATGAAAGTAGGTATTTGTAAAGTAATTAAGATTGTAAAGCTTAAGGAGCTATTACATGAGCCCGGGTAGCCGGGATTCAGCCAAGCGTTAAATGATTTTGGCGAATGGAAACGATTCAATACTTATCTTCAGATAAATCTTTTCGAGCTCCTTTCAATATTCTGATTTAATAACTGCGAAAAACGTTTAAAATTAAAAAAACCAATTTGGCCTAATTTGAGAATTACAACAGGAATGACTTGCGGCATTTAACAAACAGTTCTAGTTTTTAACCTTGAAGTTTTTGCCTCCTATTAATCCCCCGAAATCATTTCACGCCTCACTGTATCGCGGTTAACCGGGAACATGCAAACATCCCCTAATGGTGTATGGTTGAAAACTGGGATCGTCAATGCCTTAATTCTACTGATAAATAAACACGAGCGAGGAATCTTAAGTTCTTTATTTTCGTGTGACTTGTAAAGACA
This sequence comes from Xenia sp. Carnegie-2017, assembly GCF_021976095.1. NCBI lineage: Eukaryota > Metazoa > Cnidaria > Anthozoa > Malacalcyonacea > Xeniidae > Xenia > Xenia sp. Carnegie-2017. Next base: position 10,443,933 of record NW_025813483.1, read on the forward strand.
AAAAAACAGAATTTTGTTTTGTTCATCATTTTAATTTGCGCTCAGTTTTGCTTAGTTTTGCTTGTGCTTATGTTAAAGCTAAACTTCCATGCTTCATTTCAGTATTGTCTTCGTTTAGTGCTTTATCGTCATTTTTCTGGTAAATTATTTTAATTTGCGAACTTAAGTATTTCAATGCGGGAGAGTTGGCAAGTCGGGTCGGGCAAACGACAACACGTCCTCATGTAACCTTGGCTTTGCATGAGCACCGCCCTAAAGACATCAAAATCATACTTTTGGTAGGGCGTCCAAGCTTTCAAACACAACCATCAGTTCAGAAATTCATTTCTAAACGAAATAATTCAAAAAGTGAACACCATTTTGATGAACGGTTGAGAATCGCCAAAGATAAAGAGGAAAGATGGCAGCGAAGTGAGTGATTTCACTATAACTCTTTTAATAAAACAGATAAACAAAACAAAAGCTATTATGTTTGACATATATATACCAAAATCTTTCATCAAAATGCCATATTAAACTAGAAAGAATATCTGTTGATGCTTTAATAACGGACATATTTCGTCATTAGAACGATGATATCTCTATTATTCTATATTTCTAGACAATAATGTCTTCGTCAAAAGGAAGAGAAATGGATTATCATTCAACGCAAAACATCCTTCCTCAGGCACCCTCGATACCAATTCTTAGGTTGCAAGCTACGTCATAGCCGCCATGTTGGGTGATTTTACAAAGCATTTACTTACTTACAATACAAATTTCATCCAACATGGGGGGCATTTCATTGTTCTCTTACTCTCAGGGAGGTGGTTGCAAACCACCAATTCTATTGGACTGACCAGATAACTACACCTCAGGCTCTATGTAATAATCTTTCATTTTATATTTCAAAGTCTGTTTGTATATTCTGCTTCAGTGTCAGCAGCAATTGGGAAATTTGGGATCAAAGGAATGTGTCGTCAGCATGTTAACAGAGTGGCACTTCTATACCATTAAGTAATGTCATGGAAGTAAGCACAAATCAGTTAACATGCTTGTTGACATGCTACTATGGAGGTGCTTCTTGTGAACGTTCAATTGTTTGGATCTTGCATGTACCGTTTAAGTGAAACTTAATTCACCATTGATATATTCAACTTGCCAAAAGAAGTTGCAATAAGCTGGCAGAGTATTGCAAAATCTTTAAATTATATTTGGTATTTTTTAATTTGAAGTAATCACAGTATTAGTCAAACATGCTTTCGGCGTCAAACATTTTGTCGCTTTCTTTTACCTGTTAAGGCTATTACTGACACTGTTATAACATTGAGGGATGTTATAACGGTGTTTTCATAGCAGTTGAAACATAGTGAACACAAACATTTTGTGATAAAGTCATTTGAAATATCTAACAACAATTTTAAGTTAACATCGAAGTAAGCCTTCCATGCTAATCGGTTTGCAGTTTACAGCTATCTTTTGCAAATATTGTAAAGTCCGTAATAGGACAGAAATTTTAACAGTTAGGTTCGTCTGCAAACACTGGTTTTACGAAATACATGAACTTGAACAGTTTGTAACGACATTATTCGACTGTTGTTCTTACAGCTATTCTTACAAGGCAACCGAGTGCAAATTAAAACTGCGGTATGTGTTTGTTATGTTGTTTGATTGTTTGTTTTGTCGTACCGATAACTTGTTGTTCAGTATTTTTCAGATGCAATAGACGAGAAGATGAAAGAATTGGAAGTCAGGAAGGCTGTAAGTGTTGCTATCATTCGCCAGATTTAACAATTTTGTTGCTTGTGTCTCTTTTAGAACGACCTAGCCTTGGCCTTACCATGGTGAATTAACGTTTCTTAAGGTAAGTGTAACCAATTCATTTTACTCCTTTGATACGTCGATCGGTGTTTGCAGACGAACAATTGTAGATTTTGATCATGCCAAAAGTATAAATATCTTGAGGGAAATCACATCAAAACACAATAACACAAAAATTTGCACATAAATGAGTGTTTTCAATATTCTAACTAAATTAGAGAGTTCCCTCGCTTTCTAATTTAGGAAAGAAATTAATGTATTCCGAAATAAACTTCTGCCACCTATTTTGGAACACTTTTGCACATAAATTTACAATGCGTACACTTGATAATCTTTACATTTTTTTTTGTAATAATAAAATCTTTCTTAAGTTGAGTGAGGCCTTCATGAGAATAAGAACCACAAATTTGCAACATTCTTTAATTATATATCTTCTTAATATTGGTTGATTGTTGCAGTCTTGGGTGGTGGTATTAAATTTCATAGGAAAGGTTGTTTGATGCAGTACTGATTTTCATTATAGTCAGTTATTTTCGTTATTAGCGTTGTCACTCTGTGTATTGTATATCAATAACAATCACCTAATCTATTTATAATAATCTATATTATTATCCACTATGCAAGCAATGTCAATTTTGATTGGTCAACTACATGCGAATAATTCTCGATGTCTGTTGGTATGACGTCATATGTACAGATAATAGTTCTACACTTATGGACGCCATTAATAAAAGCTAGTTTTGGAAAAAATCAAACAACAACGATGGCTGCCATAGTTTCTAAAAACGATGTAAGAGCTTTTAAGCAAAACGGATGCGGACAACACTGATAAAGTAGTGAAGCTGGCTTTAAACATGTTTACAACATATTTAAATGAGACGAACTTGAATAAAACCGTTACGGCAATAACATTGAGTTCGGTCTGAATAATTTTTGATATCATGCTCAATCTCGTCCGCTATCCTCTTGTGCGCACTAGTATCTATTTTTATCATTAACTACTTATTGCAAAACGTAAACAAAGGTCATGTATCATCCAGTGAATGAATAAACTAGCTGGCTTGTAAATTTGTTGCGACTGAAAAATCAACAATACAGCTGATACAAACGAATTTGCCGAACGTGTTTCTGACAGGACGCTACCAGCTTTCAAAACAATTTGGATAACTGTTTACATTTTGAATAGTTGCGTGTAGATACGTATCACACGTTCAAAAAGCAAGACGTAAATTAAAATTAGTTATTGACACATTTAGTAGTTAATTAGTTTTTTCTTGTTTATCCTGACACTGTGAAACAGAAGTAAAAATCCAATTTCGACTTAGATCATTTAAACATGCTTGCATTTGTTCCTTTCTCTTCTACATGCAGCACACAAGATGACATTTCACATCTAAAACACTGGATTTTAGTGCTATCACAAAATTATGGTTGTTTATTCTGTAATCTACTCAAACTAGCGATTTGAAGCTGTTTACCCTTTTTAGACGCATATAAATATTAATGACGTATTATTAACAAGTACTTCGAACTCAGGAAGTGCCAATTCCCTATCAACGATTGTTGATGTTAGGATCCTTGCTTGCTAAAGGATGAATAACTCTCACCATGTTAAACCTGTCCCACTGAATTATTCCGCTGCATTCATTCAATTTTCTATAAACAGTGTTGGTATCTTTAATAACTTCCTTTTACTTTATGCTCACGTCAAAGATCCTTACAAGATTCTGAACCGTTGTCACTTTATCGTCAACATCGGTGTCGTAGATTTTCTTGGATCGTTGCTGTTGTTTCTTTATATAACTCTTGTACTTGGACGTGTTTTCAACCCAGCAGACAATAAATTGTTGAGTCTAATTTCAAATGAAGTTGTATCGCTCTCTCTAACTGCGTCATTGTTGTCGTTTTTCAGCTTGGCAAATGAACGATTTTTATCCGTCGTCCATCCGCTATGGCACAAAGTTCTCGAACAAGGTGTGTAGGTACCGGCTTGCTGGAATGTGGCTGTTCGTTTTCACTTTTGAATCTGTGTAGTATGTGAAAGAGGACATTGAGTTTCGGATTGCTCGAGTTGGGCTTTATTTCATAGGGCTCTTCACCACCAACATGCTCTATCTTGCTGCTTATATATCAATAGTGAAACAACGTAAGGCCGCTAAGAAAAGCAGGGAATCAAGTCACACCAACCAAAGAGCAATACAGTTTCGCCTGAAAAATGAAAAATGTTTTTTGTCAACGGTAGCGATAGTTTGTGTTAATTTACCGTTCTTTTCTCCCCAGTTTTTGCCTTGTATGTTCTCATTTCTCTGGAGAAAGCAAAGCAAACGTTTATTGGCATTGACATTATAATAGTGAGCTACGGTCCTTAGGTGATTGTTATGGGGTCTTTGAATTTTGCTATCAATGTACCGATGTACGTTTGGCGTCTGCCTAAATACAGGAAAGCTTTTAAGAAACTTTGTTGCTGGAACTACACATAGGTTCACCTAGGAAATTACTTCATGATTTTGATGTGGAAATTCTAGTTACATTTGACGATACGTAGAATGATGTGTATTGCATAGAAGTGTGTTTTTAGCAACAGCACTCTCTCCCACTAAGACAATTCTCTTCAATTGCATACGATGCTTATACATACATGCATGAAATTCAAAGTGATTCACTAGAGTAGACAAGTTGAATACCACAAAAAATGCTTAAAATAGGTACTACTTAGTACTTATCCAGTATATGTTTCAGTAGAAAATTATAACTCGTTCCCATTACAAAGTCAATTAATGTTACGCCTTCCTATTCGTATTATACTTCGATAGTATAGTTATTATATAGCGTCTTCATATCTGTCCAAGCTAGCGTCTTCATGTCTGTCCAAGTTAATGCAAATAAACCGTGTAAGACAAAGTTTTGACCAAACCACACTCCTTAGAATCATGTCTGCCATAGTTTTCAGCAAAATGTTTTATTGCTCGACCGTGTGGTCGAATACCACCAACAAAAATATAACAAAACTTCAACTGTTGCAGAACTTTGCCTGTAAAATCATTTCTGGCACCAGGAAATATGACCATGTTTCGCCACTCTTGCGCCAATTAAACTGGAAGCCTGTTCAACAGTGTCTAGACAATCGGAACTTAGTCTTGACATACAAGTGCGTAAAAAACCTTGCCCACGAATATCTCTGCAAAAAGTTCCATAAGAGTCCTCACGATCGGGCCACCCGTAATGGAGACCTATTTCAAATTCCGAGGTTCAAAACATCAACGGGCCAACGCACACTTTCATATAGGGCAGTCAAATTGTGGAACATTTTAGACAAAGATGTGAAAGATTCCAAGTCCCTTGATTCTTTTAAGAAAGCTTTAAAAGATCTTTTGTAGTTCCATCTCGAAATGTCACTTTTATCTTTAAAAATCCTTTTAATAATAATCCTTTTTCATACATTTATAAGACAAATATGTATATGTGTTTAATTTTGTAAATAGTTACTGAAAAGCCCTATAGGGAGTACCTATTGTTTGTCATTAAAGTCATGATTAAAGACATGATTATATTTAATATAATTAATAAGTACTTTGTACCACAAAGTAATGTAATTTAGTCGTTGCGTAATGCCTAAACTCCGTTATTATTGTTATAGCTACGCTGCTATTCACTACTGAAACAAAAATAAGTTGTAGTAGTATATTATGTATAGACCACGAAATATGAAATTTGCCACAAACTATATCATAAAGCCTTACAATTATAGTAAATTGTTCAAATTTTTAGTCCTCCTATTTTTCCTCAGCTTCGTTTCAGCAGATAACATTGACCTCGGTCCGAATAATCCTTGATATTATACTCAACCTCTTCCAACATTGGCCCGGCTATCCTCTTCTACGCAATGTGTTCTTCTTTTCATCATTAATTGGTTATTGCAAAACGTAAGAGAACGTCATGTATTATACAGTAAGTGAAAAAGCTAACTGCCTTGTAAATTTGTTGAGATTGAAGAATCAACAATACAACTGTTACAAATGAATATGGCAAACGTTTCTCTGACAGGACGACACCAGCTTTCAAAACAATTTTGATAACTGTGTGACATTTTGAATAGTTGCGTGTAGATACGTTCAAAGAACAAGACGTAAATTATAACTAGTTGTTCACATATTTTTCAATTTGTTTGTTTTTTTTCTTGTTTAACCTGACACAGAGGTAAAAATCAAATTTCTACTTAGATTTTTGAACATGCTTGCATTAGTTCATTTCTTTTCTACATGCAACACACAATATGACATCCCACATTTAAAACACTGGATGTGGATTTTTGTATCAACAAACGAGCAATGCAGATTCGCCTGAAAAATGAAAAAGGTTTTTTGTCAACGGTAGCGATAGTTTGTGCTATTTTTACCGTCATTCCCCCCGCCCCCTATTTTTCTATGCCTTTCTCGTTTATCTGAAGAAATTGCAGATAACATCAAGCAGTTTCGCTCATTACCTCAGTGCAACATGTGACTAGTCTCTTATAGAGTTCACGTAATGAGTAGCTCTTATTTAATATTAATACTTTATTGACAGCTCTGCGAACAAACGAGAGTTATATCTCATATATATCAATGATCAACCTCTTTCTCAACATTGGCCCGGCTTCCTCTTGTACGCACTATGTATCTATTTTTTATCATTAATTCTTTATTGCAAAACGTAAGAAAAGGTCATGTATAATACAGTAGTTGAAAAAGCTAACTAGCTGTCTTGTAAATTTGTTGAGATTGAAAAATCAACAATACAGCTGTTACAGTTGAATATGGCGAACGTGTTTCTGACAGGACGCCACCAGCTATCAAAACAATTTTGATAACTGTGTGACATTTTGAATAGTTGCGTGTGCATACGTTCAAAGAGCAAGACGTAAATTATAATTAGTTGTTCACACATTTTTCAATTTGTTTGTTTTTTTTCTTGTTTAACCTGACACAGAGGTAAAAATCCAATTTCTACTTAGATTTTTGAACATGCTTGCATTAGTTCATTTCTTTTCTACATGCAACACACAATATGACATCCCACATTTAAAACACTGGATGTGGATTTTAGTGTTATCACAAAATTATGATTGTTCATTCAGTAATTTCTTCAAACTAGCGGTTGCTAAAAGCCACTTTAGCCTTATTTAGACACATATATGTATAATTGATATTTAATTGTTAACAAGTAGTCCGAACTCACAAATTGTTAATTCTCTATCAACGATTGCTGTTGTTAGGCTTCTTGCTTACTAAAGGATGAATAACTCTCACCATGTCAAACCTTTCGTAGTGAATTTTCCTCCTGTATTCATTCAATTTTCTATAAACATTGTTGGTATCTTTAATAACTTCCTGTTACTTTATGCTCACGCCAAAGATCCTTACAAGATCCTAAAACGTTGTCACTTCATTATCAACATCGGTGTCGTGGATTTTCTTGGATCATTGCTCTTGCTTCTTAATACAACTCTTGTGCTTGAACGTGTTTTCAACCCAGGAGACACTGAGTTGTTAAGTCGCATTTCATCTGGAGTCATATCGCTTTTTATAACTTCGTCGATGTTGACATTTTTTAGCTTGGCAATTGAACGATTTTTATCCGTCGTCTATCCGCTATGGCACAATGTTCACGTTTCGAACAAAGTCTGTAGGTACTGGCTTACTGGAATGTGGCTGTTCGTTTTCACTTCTGAGTTACTGCGCCTATTAAAGGATAGTATAGAATTTCAATTTCTTCAACTGGGGCTTTATTTCGTGGGGTACTGCACCACCAACATGCTATATTATGCAACATATATATCAATTGTGAAACAACGCAAGGCCCTTGAGAAAAGTAGCGAGTCAAGTCGTATCAACAAACGAGCAATGCAGATTCGCCTGAGAAATGAAAAAAGTTTTTTGTTAACGGTAGCGATAGTTTGTGTTACTTTTACTGTGCTTATTTCCCCGTATTTTGCTATGCTTTTCTCATTTATCTGAAGAAAGTACAGATAACATCAAGCAGTTTCGATCAATGGTCATTAGTTGTATTGTCTTTGAACTTCGCCATTAATGTACCGATATACATTTGGCGTCTACCTAAATATAGAAAAACTTTTAAGAAACTTTATTGCCGTGTCTAGACATAGGTTTGTTAAGAAATTACTTTAAGATTTTGTTGTGGAAACTCCAGTCATATTTAACTAGAGTTTTTACTTTTTACCACATTGTAATTTAGCACAGCTGCAGTTGTTACGTGACGTGTACACTCCATCGATATTGTTATAGACATAATACATGCTATTTTCCACAGAAGCATTGCAGAGGAAAAAATATATAATTACTTGTAACAATATATTATATATATGTAAACCACGAAGTAAGCAGCTTACTGAAAAATGTAGCTGTCATAAAACATTGAATTGATTGAACAAATAAAGTACGTCCCTCAATTTTTTTGTTCAGTAATGTTTTTATCGAACATATTAACATATATGGGTTTTATGTCTTCTTGCAGGCACCCCACCACTTAAACGTTATGGTTTAATTTAATAAAATGGCACGTAAGTTAATGCAAGTGGTCTATACGAAAGTAACGCGTTATAGTTACACTTTTAAAATAATTTGAACTAGTTTCAACTACCTCAGTGCAACATGTGACTAGTTCTTATAGAGTTCACGTAAAGAGTAACACTTATTAAATATTAATACTTTATTGACAGCTCTGCGAACAAGCGAGAGTTATATCTCATATATATCAATGATCAACCTCTTCCTCAACATTGGCCCGGCTATCCTCTTGTACGCACTATGTATCTATTTTTTATCATTAGTTCGTTATTGCAAAACGTAAGAAAACGTCGTGTATTATACAGTAATTGAAAAAGCTAGCTACCTGCCTTGTAGATTTGTTGAGATTGAAAAATCAACAATACAGCTGTTACAAATGAATATGGCGATCGTGTTTCTGACAGGACGCCACCAGCCTTCAAAACAATTTTGATAACTGTGTGACATTTTGAATAGTTGCGTGTGCATACGTTCAAAGAGCAAGACGTAAATTATAATTAGTTGTTCACACATTTGTGAATTTATTTGTTTTTTTTTCTTGTTTAACCTGACACAGAGGTAAAAATTCAATTTCCACTAAGATTTTTGAACATGCTTGCATTAGTTCATTTCTTGTCTACATGCAACACACAATATGACATCCCACATTTAAAACACTGGATGTGGATTTTAGTGTTATCACAAAATTATGTTTGTTCATTCAGTAATTTCTTCAAACTAGCGGTTGCTAAAAGCCACTTTAACCTTATTTAGACACATATATGTATAATTGATATTTAATTATTAACAAGTACTCCGAACTCACAAAGTGTTAATTCTCTATCAACGATTGCTGTTGTTAGGCTTCTTGCTTACTAAAGGATGAATAACTCTCACCTTGTTAAACATTTTGTAGCGAATTTTTCTATTGCATTCATTAATTTTCGGTAGCGATAGTTTGTGCTTTTGTTACCGTCATTTTTTCCCTCTATTTTGCTATGCTTTTCTCGTTTATCTGAAGAAAGTACAGATAACATCAAGCAGTTTTGCTCATTGGTCAGCAGTTGTAACTTCTTTGAACTTCGCCAGAACCTCATAACGACAAGCATCACCTGAAAGCTTGTTCAAAACCTCATAACGACAAGCATCACCTAAAAGCTTGTTGAAAACCTCATAACGACAAGCATCACCTGAAAGCTTGTTGAAAACCTCATAACAACAAGCATCACCTAAAAGCTTGTTGAAAACCTCATAACGACAAGCATCACCTGAAAGCTTGTTCAAAACCTCATAACCACAAGCATCACCTGAAAGCTTGTTCAAAACCTCATAACAACAAGCAACTTTTACGAAAAGCATGTATTTTGTGACGTGATGAGAATATTAATCTTACTAATTTTTTCCTGTTTTTTGTTACGAAGAATTCTCCTCGAGTCTGGTATTAAGTGTTGTGTATATCTGTATGGCCGAAGGAAAGGTATGTTTTACTTTTATAAACAAAAACGTGCACTAGCTGAACGAATGCATTTACGAGAGACAGTAATAGACTAAAGAGCCCGTTTCAGCAAAATTTTTATTTGCAATATTTAATTTAGATATCAGTGAAAAAAGTTTTTTAGTTTAATCAAATCGTCGCACATATATGGCTGTTTAAAGTCGGCAAAAATGCTCCTTTTAATGGACCTTGTCCGTAGTTCGAAAAGTCTGTTCATCACTTTTGTGACTTCATGCAAGGGACTCCACAATAGAAGATATATATTCCCACTACCTTTGATGACGTCAGAATTTGGCTAGACCCAGGTCAAGGACAGGGTCAATTGAAAGGACACATGAAACTGCCATAACAAGAACATGATTTGATGAAATTAAAAAAAATTTTTACTTGCAACACTAAAACAAGGTGTGGCCAGAGATTTGCTAGGCGGAAAGCGAATTTTCAATATGAACATAATAGCCCAACATAAGAAATTTCTTCTGTGAAGAAATAAACACAAAGCACGCTCGGAAAATAAATCCTTTTATTTTTCTTTACTTTATTTTATTATTGAGATGGCTTTTTTAGAAGTCTTATGTTGAACTATTATGTTCATATTGAAAATTCGCTTTCCGCCTGACAAATCTCTGGCCACACCTTGTTTTAGTGTTGCAAGTAAAAATTTTGGCTGATCGATGCACTGATACTGACACTCGTTTACATGCCTAATGTCCATATTCCAAAAGTTCATGTACACTCACAATGACTCAGTGTGGCTTCAAAGTCACCTCATAATTATTCGAAGACGGCATGTTCACTTCACTGATCGCTTGATTTGAGATATTTTAGTGAAAATCTTGCCATCGGTGGAGAAAAGACTTTGCTATTGATCAGAGAAAGCGTGATTTTTATGTCACACCCTGTGAGTGTGAGGGAGATTTCAAAATGCGGGCATAAGTTTACGTAGTTGCAAGTTTTCGCCTCTAAATATTAGGGCGATTTAGAAAATGTCTCTTTGTGGCATTAAAATTTAATCATACAAAGATTGTTGAACTTGTGATCTCATTTTATCGATATAGGACAATGAATGGTACACACACAGACATCGATTTCAGGTTTGATTCTTGCTCCTTGCATGCGTCCTCTCTTATCGAGATGGTTAACTTTTCTCGTGAACATTAAGAACACTGTCAACAGAAGCGCCTTGTTTGAAGTTGTGTTTTCAATTTATGTTTAAATTTGAAAATTTTTTTAATTTAAATTAAGTTTGAAAATTTATTAATTTAAAAGGGCGTATAAAACTTTCTTACGAGTCATAAAAAGCATTTTCATGAAAATGAAAACAATAAACTCTCCGCGAACCCCCTAGTCGTCGAAAATTAAATTATATATAGTAATATAGTCTGTTAGGATGCTTTCACATATATGGCAAGCGTCACTTTCAGTTACACAGCGCCCTTTCATTGGTTCGGAAACAATTTTGACTGTCCATTGCTTTCTTTAATGTGTCATCGGACGCTTGATTTTACAAATAGATGTAAAAAAATTCGTATAACAAACAGTAAAAGTTTTGTAAAACACAAACAAGTCATGCGAAACAAAAAACCACGCACGAATGTGAATCGGAGGCAAAACTGTCGGAAAGTGTGTTTCATTATCCAGACGACACAATTTCTGACGATTTTTTTTGTAATGGCGAAAACTGCTAACGAGGAAGATAAAAGAAAGAAAGTTTAATTTCAGGGCAAATAATGACTTTTAATAAACGTTTTATTAATCTCGCTTGAGTTTACTATTGCGTGTGTCTCCATATGAATATAGGACAGCCGCCTCAATGATCAATCTTCCGCGGTTCTTGTTAATTACTCATAATGAAATGTAGTACTTGTCGAAACTTTTGAATTAAAATCTTACGGAGTGTTTATTGTTTTGTCTTTTATGAAGTGTACATATTGACGTAGGTTTTTTTATTAAATTAGTTCTCGCATTTTGCCAAAATAACTTCTCACTCATGTTGGCAAAAGTTAAAGAAGAAGAATATGCGATTTTAATAAACTGTCATTAAAAAATCATGAATATTGCAAAAGCAACTTTCGAAATAAATTAATTCATGTTTTATATATGTTGTTGAAACATATAAATAGCACTTCTAATAACTATATAGATTATTGCTATTTAAATATTGAAAACTTCTCCGAGCTCACGAAAGCTTCATTCTGTATCAACGATCACTGATGTTACGATCCTTGTTATCTAAAGAGATGAATAACAGTGATCACGTTGAACAATCACTGAATTTTTATGCTGCATTCCTTCAATTTCCTATAAACATTTTTGGTATCCTTAATAACTTCCTGTTACTTTATGCTCACGCCAAAGATCCTTACAAGATCCTAAAACGTTGTCACTTCATCATCAACGTCGGTGTCGTGGATTTTATTGGATCGTTGCTGTTGTTTCTTTATACAACTCTAGTGCTTGGACGTGTTTTCAACCCTAAAGATCGTCAGTTGATAAGTCGTATCTTAAATACAGTTGTATTACTCTTTATTGCTGCGTCGCTGATGTCATTTTTAAGCTTGGCAATTGAACGATTTTTATCCGTCGTTTATCCGCTATGGCACAAAGTTCACGTCTCAAACAAAGTCTGTAGGTACTGGCTTGCTGGAATGTGGCTGTTCGTTTTCACTTCTGAGTTATTGCAGCTCTTAATAGAGAGTATCGAATTTGAACTTTTTCGAGTTGGTTTTTTTTTCATTGAGTACTGCACCACCAACATGCTATATTTTGCGACATATATATCAATCGTGAAACAACGCAAGGCCCTCGAGAAAAGCAGCGAATCAAGTCATATCAACAAACGAGCAATACAGATTCGCCTGAGAAATGAAAAAAGTTTTTTGTCAACGGTAGCGATAGTTTGTGTTATTTTTACAGTGCTAGTTTCTCCAACGATTGCTTCCCTTGTTCTCATTTTTCTGAAGAAGAATAGATTAAGCGACGTTGCCAAAAAAATCACGCGCTACGTTCCTTGGGTATTTGTTATGGCGTCTCTGAACTTCGCCATTAATGTACCGATATACGTTTGGCGTCTACCTAAATATAGAAAAACTTTTAAGAAACTTTATTGCCGTAATTAGACACAGGTTTCCTGAGATGATTACTAAGTTTTGCCGTAGAAGTTATATTTAAAGATACGTAATATGATGACTCTGAAGTTTGTATACGTACGAGAATTAAACTACCGACATATGTGTTGTATTTGGTCAAACAGGAGCATCCTTTATGATTCCACCTTTCCAATCATGCGCTTTTCCTTAGTTTGTCGTCAAAACGATGTCTTTCGTTTTCACGGGTTTAGAAAGTAGTTTTATAAAAACGTAAAGCTGTGGCGGATTCAAGGTTAGGCAAAATAAATTATAAATGCTGCTGATTTCTAAATTTGCAGAACATAACATTACCTATCGTTAGGTTGTTGTAATATTATGCTCATAACGCTGGCTCTGCTAGAGGGGTGTAGCCTAGATTGGATGTATCATTTAACGTATGATTCGTTTTTTCATATTCTCAACTGCTGACTCATACCGTTGTACAAAACTTAACAGCAACTATAGCCCATTCTAACTTCAATTAAAGCTTCCACAAATAATCATAGGAGGGGGAGGGGTAGTGCAGATCTCACGGTTGTGCTGGTTTTCTCTGACATCAAGGAAACGTCCGACAAATATCGTGGGACTACTTAAAAGACTACTTCAAGCATAAACGCATAAAAAATGTTCACGGCCAAGCAACAACCCCCCCTCCCCACCCCGAAATAAAAGTGTGGTTTAGCCCTGTAAAATGCGTTGATGGTGATTTTGCTAGGACAACAAAAGAGTTTTTCATTGACCAAAAAGCTATTATGTCTCGCATGCACATCCGACGGAATACTTTATCTCTTAAGATACTTAGTGATGATCTTCCTAGAGGGTTTCATCATTCATCCCTGTCCGCACACTCACAATTTTTACAAATGCTCAGAATCTGTTATTCCGTGATAAAGTACCTCTAAACTCAGGAATAGAGATATTGCGGGCTGTTCTGTCGTAGTGTTTGAAAAGATTGAATTATCGAATGATCGTTTCAAATTTGATGGATTTTTTCGACCCAGCAAAAAGTTTCCAACGAAAAATGCGAGAGCTTGTAGTTTACGATGGTAATCTGGCGCTTAATGTTGTGCTTGACAAAAAGCTTTAAAGTACTACACTGGCACTTTGACTCGTAAGCGACTGCGCTTTTTCTATGAAAACGCAGTTTTTTTACAATGTAACTTCTAATCCGATAAGAAGTTGTAATTGGACGTTCTTCCTGAGAGCACACTAAGCAGTGGATCGTTTTAACAAGAGAAATGTCAACATGATTTTATGAAAGGAGCTCTGAGCAATTTTAGCTGTACTCGAAAATTGCATTGCTCGAGCCAGACAGGTGTAATATGGTAAGTGAAACAAGTCCATTCTCGTTACAGTGGCTTTTCGAAACTGGCTCAACTAGAATCCAAAAAAGAACTCATTCAGTTTCCAAGTCAGCAAAAAGGAATTATCTTTATACGAACAGTGGCCAAGATGGAACCCAGAGTCAAAGTTCGACATCGAATAGTCCGTTGTTAATATTACACCATTCTGTATCGCTCTAGCTTGTTATCCGGGCCAGCTCGCCTTCATATAATCAGGTCCTAACTTCTTTTAAAAATGTAATTTTCAAAAAAAATCAGCATTGCATAGCAATTATTAGTATTGTATATGAATATTGATTAATATTGGCCAATTCAATTAACGTTCTATTCACTCCCACGAGAGTCGCTGCACATTACTTATATGAACGTGTTTTCAAATTGGGTTAACGACACAACGTCTCTCGCTCTTTAGATTCATCATTTTTGTTGTGTATTGTTTTCCATTGCATTTCGAACCAATCATATTCTCTGATCATGTAGGTGGATAATGATTAAATATTTTTGAACAACTTGTCTGCATTCTTTTTTTTGCTTGACATTTGTCGAGTGAGGATGCCTAGCTTTAGAAGTCAAGATTTTCGCTGTGTCGACGAAAAGTTTGAGGAAGCTCTTTGTAGTGACGTTAGAGCAAATAATACGGGCTCAATGTATTAAGAAAAGAAAGGCTTCAGATGAAATTCTTTCACGATTTTCACATTGGTTAAAGAGAAGAGAAGTCTGCGTCAATCTCAAAAGAAGGTGAATAATGATAATTGATAGATCATTCGAAAGATATTAGTGTCGTGTCTGAGCATGAATTCGAGGCGGTAATATACCTAAATTACGATTATGAAGATGTCCTGGTAAGGTTTACGTTGTAGTCAAATGGAAGAATTTAAATTGTTTGAATGAAAGTAAGTATTTGTAAAGTATTAAAATTATAAAGCTTAAGGGCTGATTACATGACCCCGGGTAGCCGGGATTCAGCCAAGCGTTAAATGATTTTGGCGAGTGGAAACGTTTCAATACTTATCATCAGATAAATCTTTTCGAGTAATTTTACAATATTCTGATTTAATAACTACGCAAAACATTTAAAATTAAAACAACCAATTTGGCCTAATTTGAGAATTACAACAGGAATGACTTGCAACATTTAACAAACAGTTCTAGTTTTTAACTTTGAAGTTTTTGCCTCCTATTAATCCCTCGAAATCATTTCACGCCTCACTGTATCGCGGTTAACCGGGATCGTGTAAACATCCCTAATGGTGTATGGTTGAAAATTGGGATCGTCAATTCCCTAATTCCACTAATAAATAAACACAAGCGAGGAATCTTAAGTTTTTTATTCTCGTGAGACTTGTGAAGACAAAAAAACAGAATTTTCTTTTGTTCATTATTTAGTTTGCGCTTAGTTTTGCTTATTCTTGTGCTTATGTTAAAGCTAAACTTCCTTGCTTCATTTCAGTATTGTCTTCGTTCAGTGCTTTATCGTCATTTTGTTGGTAAATTATTTTAATTTGCGAATTTAAGTATTTCAATGCATGAGTGTTGGCAAGTCGGGTCAGGCAAAGGACAACACGTCCTCATGTAACTTTGGCTTTGCATGAGCAGCGCCTAAAGACATAAAAATCATACTTATGGCAGGGCGTCCAAGCTTTCAAACACAACCATTTGTTCAGAAATTCATTTTTAAACGAAATAATTCAAAAAGTGAAAACCAATATGATGAACGGTTGAGAATCGCCGAAGATAAAGAGGAAAGATGGCAGCAAAGTGAGTGATTTCACTACAACTCTTAATAAAACAGATAAACAAAACAAAAGCTATGATGTTTGACATATATATACCAAAATGTTTCATTAAAATGCCATATTAAAGTAGAAAGAAAATCTGTTAATGCTTTAATAACGGACATATTTCGTCATTAAAACGATGATATCTCTATTCTTCTATATTTCTAGACAGTAAAGTCTTCGTACAAAGGAAGAGAAATGGATTATCATTCGACGCAAAACATCCTTCCCAGGCACCCTCGATACCAATTCTTGGGTTGCAAGCTACGTCATAGCAGCCATGTTGGGTGATTTTACAAAGCATTTACTTACTTATAATACAAATTTCATCCAACATGGCGAGCATTCCATTGTTCTCTTACTACCAGGGGGATGGTTGCAACCCACCAATTCTTTTGGACTGACCAGACAACTACACCTCAAGCTCTATGGAATAATCTTTCATTTTATATTTCAAAGTCTATTCGTATATTCTGCTTTCAATGTCAGCAATAATTGGGAAATTTGGGATTAAAGGAATGTGTTGCCAGCATGATAACAGAGTGGCACTTCTATACCATTGATTAATGTCATGGAAGTAAGCACAAATCAGTTAACATGCTTGTTGACATGCTAATATGGAGGTGCTTCTTGTGAACGTCAATTGTTCGGATCTTGCATGTAACGTTTAAGTGAAACTTAATTTACAATTGATTTATTCAACTTGAAAAAAGAAGTTGCAATAAGCTGGCAGAGTATTGCAAAATCTTTAAATTATATTTGGTATAATTCAATTTGAAGTGATCACAGTATTAGTCAGACAAGCTATCGGCGTCAAACATTTTGTCGCTTTCTTTTACCTGTTAAGGCTATAACTAACACTGATATAACATTGAGGGATGTTATAACGGTGTTTTCATAGCAGTTGAAACATAGTGAACACAAACATTTTGTGATAAAATCATTTGAAATATCTAACAACAATTTTAAGTTAAAATCGAAGTAAGCCTTCCATGCTAATCGGTTTGCAGTTTACAGCTGTCTTCTGCAAATCATTGTAAAGTCCGTAATAGGACAAAAATTTTAATAGTTCGGTTCGTCTGCAAACACTGGTTTTACGAAATACATGAACTTCAACAGTTTGTAACGACATTATTCGGCTGTTGTTTTTACAGCTATTCTTACAAGGCAACCGAGTGCAAATTGAAACTGCGGTATGTGTTTGTTTGTTATGCTGTTTGATTGTTTGTTTTGTCGTACCGCTAACTTGTTGTTCAGTATTTTTCAGATGCAATAGACGAGAAGATGAAAGAATTGGAAGTCAGGAAGGCGGTAAGTGTTGCTATCATTCGCCAGATTTAACAATTTTGTTGCTTGTGTCTCTTTTAGAACGACCTAGCCTTGGCCTTACCATGGTGAATTAATGCTTCTTAAAGTAAGTGTAACCAATTCATTTTACTCCTTTGATACTTCGATCGGTGTTTGCAGACGAACAATTGTAGATTTTGATCATGCCAAAAGTATAAATATCTTGAGGGAAATCACATCAAAACACACTAACACAAAAATTTGCACATAATTGAGTGTTTTCAATATTCTAACTAAATTAGAGAGTTCCCTCGCTTTCTAATTTAGGAAAGAAATTAATGTATTCCAAAATAGACTTCTGCCACCTATTTTGGAACACTTTTGCACATAAATTTACAATGCGTACACTTGATAATCTTTACATTTTTTTTGTAATAATAAAATCTCTCTTAAGTTGAGTGAGGCCTTCATGAGAGTAAGAACCACAAATTTGCAACATTCTTTAATTATATATCTTCTTAATATTAGTTGATTGTTGCAGTCTTGGGTGGTGGTATTAAATTTCATAGGAAAGGTTGTTTGATGCAGTACTGATTTTCATTATAGTCAGTTATTTTCGTTATGATTAGCGTTGTCACTCTGTGTATTGTATATCAATAACCATCACCTAATCTATTTATAATAATCTATATTATTATCCACTATGCAAGCAATATCGCTTTTGATTGGTCAGCTACATGCGATTAATTCTCGATGTCTGTTGGTATGACGTCATATGTACAAATAATAGTTCTACAATAATGGACGCCATTAATAAAAGCTAGTTTTGGAAAAAATCAAACAACAACGATGGCTGCTATAGTTTCTAAAACGATGTAAGAGCTTTTAAGAAAAACGGATGCGGACACCACTGATAAAATAGTGAAGCTGGCTTTAAACATGCTTGCAACATATTTTAACGAGACGAACTCGAATAAAACCGCTACGGCAATAACATTGAGCTCGGTCTGAATAATTTTTGATATCATGCTCAATCTCGTCCGCTTTCCTCTTGTGCATCTATTTTATCATTAACTACTTATTGCAAAATGTAAACAAAGGTCATGTATTATCCAGTGAATGAATAATCTAGCTGGCTTGTAAATTTGTTGCGACTGAAAAATCAGCAATACAGCTGATACAAACCAATGTGCCGAACGTGTTTCTGACAGGACGCTACCAGCTTTCAAAACAATTTGGATAACTGTTTACATTTTGAATAGTTGCGTGTAGATACGTATCACACGTTCAAAAAGCAAGACGTAAATTAAAATTAGTTATTGACACATTTAGTAGTTAATTAGTTTTTTCTTGTTTATCCTGACACTGTGAAACAGAGGTAAAAATCCAATTTCGACTTAGATCATTTGAACATGCTTGCACTTGTTGCTTTCTCTTCTACATGCAGCACACAAGATGACATTTCACATCTAAAACACTGGATTTTAGTTCTATCACAAAATTATGGTTGTTTATTCGGTAATTTATTCAAACTAGCGAGTTGAAGCTGTTTACCCTTTTTAGACGCATATAAATATTAATGACATATTATTAACAAGTACTTCGAACTCAGGAAGTGCCAATTCCCTATCAAAGATTGTTGATATTAGGATCCTTGTCGTAGATTTTCTTGCATCGCTGCTGTTGTTTCTTTACACAACTCTTGTACTTGGACGTGTTTTCAACCCAGTAGACAGAGTTGTTGAGTCTAATTTCAAATGAAGTTGTATCGCTCTCTTTAACTGCGTCGCAGTTGTCATTTTTCAGCTTGGCACTTGAACGATTTTTCAAACAAAGTCTGTAGGTACTGGCTTACTGGAATGTGGATGTTCCTTTTCACTTTTGAATTTGTGCAGTACGTTAAAGAGGACATTGAGTTTCGGATTGCTCGAGTTGGGCTTTATTTCTTAGGGTTCTTCACCACCAACATGCTCTATCTTGCTGCATATATATCAATAGTGAAACAACGTAAGGCCCTTAACAAAAGCAACGAATCAAGTCACACCAACCAAAGAGCAATACAGTTTCGCCTGAAAAATGAAAAATGTTTTTTGTCATCGGTAGCGATAGTTTGTGTTATTTTTACTGTTTTTTTTCACCAGTTTTTGCCTTGTATGTTCTCATTTCGCTGAAGAAAGCAAAGCAATCGTTTAGTGGCATTAACATTATAATAGTGCGCTACGGTCCTTGGGTGTTTGTTATGGGGTCTTTGAATTTTGCCATCAATATACCGATGTACGTTTGGCGTCTACCTAAATACAGGAAAGCTTTTAAGAAGCTTTATTGCTGCAACTATACATAGGTTCACCGAGGAAATTACTTCAGGTTTTTATATGGAAATTCTAGTTACATTTGACGATACGTAATATGATGTGTATTGCATAGAAGTGTGTTTTTAGCAACAGCACCCTCGCCCACTAAGGCAATTCTCTTCAATTGCATACGATGCTTCTATATACATTCATGAAATTCAAAGTGATTCACTAGAGTAGACAAATTGAATACTACAAAAAAATATTTAAAATAGTTACTTCTTATCCAATAAATATTACAGTAGAAAATTGTAACTCGTTCCAATACAAAGTCAATTTATAAAATGTTACCCCTTCCTATTCGTATTACACTTCGATAGTATAGTTATTATATTTAATATAATTAATAAATACTTTGTACCGCAAAGTAATATAATTAATTTGTTGCGTAATGCCTAAACTCAGTTATTATTGTTATAGCTACGCTGCTATTCACTGCTGAAGCAAAAATAAGTTGTAATAGTATATTATGTATAGACCACGAAATATGCACTTCTCCACAAATCTATATCATAAAGCCTTACAATTATAGTAAATTGTTCAAATTTTTTGTCCTATTTTTCTTCAGCTTCGTTTCAGCAGATAAAATTGACCTCGGTCTGAATAATC
Source organism: Xenia sp. Carnegie-2017 (assembly GCF_021976095.1). Classification (NCBI taxonomy): domain Eukaryota; kingdom Metazoa; phylum Cnidaria; class Anthozoa; order Malacalcyonacea; family Xeniidae; genus Xenia; species Xenia sp. Carnegie-2017. The sequence goes on from NW_025813483.1 coordinate 10,464,266, forward strand.
CTTGATGTTATGTTCAACGTCTTGAAACATTGGCCCGGCTGTCCTCTTTTACGCCCGGCGTATCTATTTTTTGCATTAATTCGTTATTGCCAAACGTAAGAAAACATCATGTATTATACAGTAAGTGAAAAAGCTAACTGCCTTGTGAATTTGTTGAGATTGAAGAATCAACAATGCAGCTGTTACAAATGAAAATGGCGAACGTCTTTCTGACAGGACGACACCAGCCTTCAAAACAATTTTGATAACTGTGTGACATTTTGAATAGTTTCGTGTACATACTTTCAAAGAACAAGACGTAAATTATAATTAGTTGTTCACACATTTATCAATTTGTTTGTTTTTTCTTGTTTGACCTGGCACAGAGGTAAAAATCCAATTTCCACTTAGATTTTTGAACATGCTTGCATTAGTTCATTTCTTGTCTACATGCAACACACAATATGACATCTCCCATTTAAAACACTGGATGTGGATTTTAGTGTTATCACAAACTTATGTCGTTCATTCAGTAATTTCTTCAAACAAGCGGGCTGCTAAAAGCCACTTTAGCCTTATTTAGACACATATACGTATAATTTATATTTACCATAATTTCTAATTAGCAGCAATTTTAAAAAACACTTGAGAAAAACGACAATTTTTTTGAGAGCAAACATGTTTCGACATTATCAGAATGCCATCTTCAGTGCAGAATGATTAGTGATAAGTAATATGATACATAATATGATATGAGTAAATTAATTACAATGAGTATTAAGTATTAATAACTATAACGTAAGTTCTAAAAATAAGTATTAAGAATTTATAACAAAAGTATTATTATAAAGTAAATATAGTGTTGTAGTGGTGAACTTGGATATTTAAATCGGGATTAGTTTTATTAATGTGTAGAGCTTCCTTGATTTTGAGTGAGAAAGTGGATTGATCAGTGTCGATGATTTTAAAACAGGAAGGTGAGAATTTGTTTTACATGAAGGAGAGCTTGAAGATGTTTGTAGATAGTGGAGTTTTTGTCTGTGTGAGTATGTTCCTTTATCCTGGTAGATAATGGCGAGAAGTTTCACCAATATAACAGGGAATTACATCCCGCACATGAAAATTGATAAACTACCATAGATTTGGAAAGTTCGGGAAGTGGGTCTTTAAACGAAAATAAAGATTTTATTTTGAAAGATGTGAAAATAAGTTTAACGTCAATGTCAGTGCAGTAGCGTTTAATGATTTGTGTGAGTTTGCGTTGTGTGTGTCGTGAGTAATCACCTATGTAAGGTAGTTTGAAATAACGTTTATTGTCAGGTTGTTGTATATCGTTAGTGTTAGTTGTGGAGTTAGATGATTCAGTGCTTTTCTTGTTGTCCAAATAGTGTTGTATAGTGTTGTTGATGAAATGAAAAGAATTACGTTGGAGTGAATATTAGTTTCTTTAAATCACGTTGAAAGCCGATGTCTGTGTTGTTGAGTTTCCGTGCTCTGTCGGTCAGTGTTCGTATCAGCCCAATTTGTAATTTAATGGTGTGAAACTAAAAAGTTAGTCAGTAGTCCTGTATATGTTGGTTTGTGGTACGTAGAGGTCATACAGTTTTCATGTGATTTAGTTAGTAAGATGTCAAGAAAGGGTAACTGATTGTCTTGTTCGGTTTCGTATGTAAAGCTTATGCTTTGATGTTGTTTGTTGATGTATTCGTAAAAGAGTAATGCTTCGTCTTTGTTATGAAAAATACAAAAAATGTCGTCAACGTATCTGCGGTAAAATAAAGGTTTGTTGTTGCTGTAGTTATTTAACCAGTTTCGTTCGTGAAAACCCATGAAAATGTTGGCTAGAATGGGTGCAAGGGTGAGCCCATACTTACCCCGTCAATTTGGTCGTAGTACTTACCGTTAAATAAAAAATGAGTCTCGGCCGTAGTGATGTTAAACAATAGTTTTAGTTCTGTTCTGCTCATTTTGAATGTAGGGTTGTTGGTAAAAATTAAATCAATAGCAATGTCTATGGTTTCGGTCAGTGGTATGTTGGTAAAAGGCTTTCAACGTCAAAGAAATAAAGAATTTGTCATGTGGAGCGTTAGTGTTAAAAGATAAAAAATCATCGATAAAACTAAAAGAATCTTTAGCAGAATGGTCATTAGGTATTAGAGGTTGGAGTAAAGAGCTGAGGTATTTGGCTAATTTGTAGTTATACGAATTGATTGAAGAATTTATAGGTCTGATAGGAGGTATGTCATTGATATCGTTTAATTTATGAAGTTTAGGTAAACCATATAATCGAGCTGGCTGTGAACCTCTAGGGTACATTTCTTGAAATGATTTTTCGTCTATAGAGTACATTTCTACAACCTCTAGGGTACATTTCTTGAATTTATGAAGTTTAGGTAAACCATATAATCGAGCTGGCTGTGAACCTCTAGGGTACATTTCTTGAAATGATTTTTCGTTCCTTGTCGGATTTTCGAAATTATGAAAAGCTTACAACTAAGAAACGCAAGGCTGAACTTGATGTCGCCTTCCTTAAAGATTGCAATTCACTTGGAGTTTTTCCAAAGTTCCTGTGTTTTCCACTGCCTAATGTTGACAATCGAGATACATACCACATTCGAAAGCGTTTACTACGAACTGCGATAACGAAGAGATCTAAAGAACTACGGACACTGGATAGGGACCTGACGAACAAAACAGAAGAAATCAAAAGCTTTCTTAACCCAATTGACTGGCATATCTTGAATAAAGCCCTCAAAAAGAATGTCGACAAACAACTAAACAAAATATTTTCGACACACCGTAAGAAACTAAATAATTTGACCAAAAACAAGGCTATACCATTCACTCATAAAGACACTGTCACCAACCTATCATCTGTAAAGCTAAGTGAAGATGAACTTAACGCTTTAAAAAACGGTCTCAACTTCAGCATCAAACCTCCAAAAATCCACTCCTCCGACATTCTCGCAACATTCGAACGAATCCACTATTCATTAAGAAATAAACTTATCAAACAGGAGGACTATTCAATACTAAAAACGGAACTTGGTCACTTGGCACACACGTACGTAACTTCCTACCATCCAACTCCTAAAGACCTGAAGAAACATAAAATTCTAAGGAACATTCGTAATAATGACAAAATCATTGTTCTTAAACCTGACAAAGGCAATGGTGTAGTCATTATGGATCGTCAGGTATACATTAACTCTTGCCTCACTATAATTAACAATTTATCTAAGTTCAAACCACTCGATCATGATCCTACAATTTCCCGTGAAGCAAAGTTACAACGACTGCTACGTAACTTAAAGAAAAAAAACTCTATAGACGAAAAATCATTTCAAGAAATGTACCCTAGAGGTTCACAGCCAGCTCGATTATATGGTTTACCTAAACTTCATAAATTAAACGATATCAATGACATACCTCCTATCAGACCTATAAATTCTTCAATCAATTCGTATAACTACAAATTAGCCAAATACCTCAGCTCTTTACTCCAACCTCTAATACCTAATGACCATTCTGCTAAAGATTCTTTTAGTTTTATCGATGATTTTTTATCTTTTAACACTAACGCTCCACATGACAAATTCTTTATTTCTTTTGACGTTGAAAGCCTTTTTACCAACATACCACTGACCGAAACCATAGACATTGCTATTGATTTAATTTTTACCAACAACCCTACATTCAAAATGAGCAGAACAGAACTAAAACTATTGTTTAACATCACTACGGCCGAGACTCATTTTTTATTTAACGGTAAGTACTACGACCAAATTGACGGGGTAAGTATGGGCTCACCCTTGGCACCCATTCTAGCCAACATTTTCATGGGTTTTCACGAACGAAACTGGTTAAATAACTACAGCAACAACAAACCTTTATTTTACCGCAGATACGTTGACGACATTTTTTGTATTTTTCATAACAAAGACGAAGCATTACTCTTTTACGAATACATCAACAAACAACATCAAAGCATAAGCTTTACATACGAAACCGAACAAGACAATCAGTTACCCTTTCTTGACATCTTACTAACTAAATCACATGAAAACTGTATGACCTCTACGTACCACAAACCAACATATACAGGACTACTGACTAACTTTTTTAGTTTCACACCATTAAATTACAAAATTGGGCTGATACGAACACTGACCGACAGAGCACGGAAACTCAACAACACAGACATCGGCTTTCAACGTGATTTAAAGAAACTAATATTCACTCTCCAACGTAATTCTTTTCCTTTTCATTTCATCAACAACACTATACAACACTATTTGGACAACAAGAAAAGCACTGAATCATCTAACTCCACAACTAACACTAACGATATACAACAACCTGACAATAAACGTTATTTCAAACTACCTTACATAGGTGATTACTCACGACACACACAACGCAAACTCACACAAATCATTAAACGCTACTGCACTGACATTGACGTTAAACTTATTTTCACATCTTTCAAAATAAAATCTTTATTTTCGTTTAAAGACCCACTTCCCGAACTTTCCAAATCTATGGTAGTTTATCAATTTTCATGTGCGGGATGTAATTCCCGTTATATTGGTGAAACTTCTCGCCAATTATCTACCAGGATAAAGGAACATACTCACACACACTCCACTATCTACAAACATCTTCAAGCCTCTCCTTCATGTAAAAACAAATTCTCACCTTCCTGTTTTAAAATCATCGACACTGATCAATCCACTTTCTCACTCAAAATCAAGGAAGCTCTACACATTAATAAAACTAATCCCGATTTAAATATCCAAGTTCACCACTACAACACTATATTTACTTTATAATAATACTTTTGTTATAAATTCTTAATACTTATTTTTAGAACTTACGTTATAGTTATTAATACTTAATACTCATTGTAATTAATTTACTCATATCATATTATGTATCATATTACTTATCACTAATCATTCTGCACTGAAGATGGCATTCTGATAATGTCGAAACATGTTTGCTCTCAAAAAAATTGTCGTTTTTCTCAATTTATATTTAATTATTAACAAGTAATCCGAAGTCACAAAGTGTTAATTCTCTATCAACGATTGCTGTTGTTAGGATTCTTGCTAACTAAAGGATGAATAACTCTCACTATGTTAAACCTTTTGTAGTGAATTTTCCTATTGCATTTATTCAATTTTCTATAAACTGTTTTGGTATCTTTAATAACTTCCTGTTACTTTATGCTCACGCAAAGATCCTTACAAGATCCTAAAACGTTCTCACTTCATCATCAACGTCGGTGTTGTGGATTTTATCGGATCGTTGCTGTTGCTTCTTTATACCACTCTTCTGCTTGGACGTGTTTTCAGCCCTGAAGATCATCAGTTGATAAGTCGTATCTCAAATAGAGTTGTAGCACTCTTTTTCGCTGCGTTGCTGTTGACATTTTTTAGCTTTGCAATTGAACGATTTTTATCCATCGTCTATCCGCTATGGCAAAAAGTTCACGTCTCAAACAAAGTCTGTAGGTACTGGCTTACTGGAATGTGGCTATTCGCTTTAACTACTGAGTTATTGCGGCTCATAAAGGAGAGTATCGAATTTGTATTTCTTCAACTGGGACTTTATTTCGTGGGGTACTGCACCACCAACATGCTATATTATGCAACATATATATCAATTGTGAAACAACGCAAGGCCCTTGAGAAAAGCAGCGAGTCAAGTCATATCAACAAACGAGCAATGCAGATTCCCTGAAAAATAAAAAAAGTTTTTTGTCAACTGTAGCGATAGTTTGTGCTATTTTTACCGTCATTTTTCCCTCTATTTTGCTATGCTTTTCTCGTTTATCTGAAGAATGTACAGATAACATCAAGCAGTTTTGCTCATTGGTCAGCAGTTGTAACGTCTTTGAACTTCGCCAGAACCTCATAACGACAAGCATCATCTGAAAGCTTGTTCAAAAGCTCATAACGACAAGCATCACCTGAAAGCTTGTTCAAAATCTTATAACGACAAGCATCACCTGAAAGCTTGTTCAAAACCTCATAAAGACAAGCATCACCTGAAAGCTTGTTCAAAAGCTCATAACAACAAGCATCACCTGAAAGCTTGTTGAAAACCTCATAACCACAAGCATCACCTGAAAGCTTGTTCAAAACTACATAACGACAAGCAACTTTTACGAAAAGCATGCATTTTGTAACGTGACCAGAATATTAATCTTACTAATTTTTTCCCGTTTTTTGTTACGAAGAATTCTCCTCGAGTCTTGTATTAAGTGTTGTATATTTCTGTATGGCCGAAGGAAAGGTATGTTTTACTTTTATAAGCAAAAACGTGCACTAACTGAACGAATGCATTTACGTGAGGCAGTAATAGATTAAAGAGCCCGTTTCAACAAAATTTTTATTTGCAATATTTAATTTAGATATCAGTGAAAAAAGTTTTTTAATTTAATCAAATCGTTCCGCATTTATTGCTGTTTAAAGTTGGCAAAAATGCTCCTTTTAATGGACCTTGTCCGTCATTCGAAAAGTCAGTGCGTCACTTTTCTGACGTTATGCAAGGGACTCCACAATACAAGATATATATTCCCACTACCGTTGATGACGTCAGAATTTGGCTAGACCCAGGTCAAGGACAGGGTCAATTGAAAAGCCACATGAAACTGCCATAACAAGAACATGGTTTGATGAAATTAAAAAAATTTTTACTTGCAACACTAAAACAAGGTGTGGCCAGAGATTTGCCAGGCGGAAAGCGAATTTTCAATATGAACATAATAGCCCAACATAAGAAATTTCTTATGTGAAGAAATAAACACAAAGCACGCTCGGAAAATAAAACCTTTTATTTTTCTTTACTTTATTTTATTATTGTGATGGCTTTTTTAGAAGTCTTATGTTGGGCTGTTATGTTCATATTGAAAATTCCCTTTCCGCCTGACAAATCTCTGGCCACACCTTGTTTTAGTGTTGCAAGTAAAAATTTTGGCTGATCGATGCACTGATACTGACACTGTTTACATGCCTAATGCCCATATTCCAAAAGTTCATGTACACTCACAATGACTCAGTGTGGCTTCAAAGTCACCTCATAATTATTCGAAGACGGCATGTTCACTTCACTGATCGCTTGATTTGAGATATTTTATTGAAAATCTTGCCATCGGTGGAGAAAATAACTTTGCTATTGATCAGAGAAAGGGTGATTTTAATGTCCTACCCTGTGAGTGTGAGGGAGATTTCAAAATGCGGGTATAAGTTTACGTAGTTGCAAGTTTTCGCCTCTAAATATAAGGGCGACTTAGAAAATGTCTCTTTGTGGCATTAAGATTTAATCATACAAAGATTGTTGAACTTGTCATCTCATTTTATCGATATAGGACAATGAATGGTACACACACAGACATCGATTTCAGGTTTGATTCTTGCTTCTTGCATGCGTCCTCTCTTATTGAGATGGTTAACTTTTCTCCTGAACATTAAGAACACTGTCAAGAGAAGCGCCTTGTTTGAAATTGTGTTTTCAATTTAAGTTTAAATTGAAGTTTGAAAATTTATTAATTTAAAGGGGCGTATAAAACTTTCTTACGAGTCATAAAAAGCATTTTCATAAAAATGAAAACAATAAACTCTCCGCGAACCCCCCTAGTCGTCGAAAACTAAATTATTTATAGTTATATAGTCTGTTAGGATGCTTTAACATATATGGCAAGCGTCACTTTCAGTTACACATCGCCCTTTCATTGGTTCGGATACAGTGTTTTGACTGTCCATTGCTTTCTTTAATGTGTCATCGGACGCTTGATTTTACAAATAAATGTAAAAATAATTCGTAAAGCAAACAATAAAAGTTTTGTAAAACACAAACAAGCCATGCGAAACAAAAAACCACGCACGAATGTGAATCGGAGGCAAAACTGTCGGAAAGTGTGTTTCATTATCCACACTACACAATTTCTGACGATTTATTTTGTAATGGCGAAAACTGCTGACGATGAAGATAAAAGAAAGAAAGTTTAATTTCAGGGCAAATAATGACTTTTAATAAACGTTTTATTAATCTCGCTTGAGTTTACTATTGCGTGTGTCTCCATATGAATATAGGACAGCCGCCTCAATGATCAATCTTCCGCGGTTTTGTTAATTACTCATAATGACATGTAGTACTTGTCGAAACTTTTGAATTAAAATCTTACGGAGTGTTTATTGTTTTGTCTTTTATGAAGTGTGCATATCGACGTGGGGTTATTTTTATTAAATTAGTTCTCGCATTTTGTTAAAATATCTTCTCACTCATGTTGGCAAAAGTTAAAGAAGAAGAATTTGCGATTTTAATAAACTGTCATTAAAAAATCATGAATATTGCAAAAGCAACTTTCGAAATAAATTAATTCATGTTTTATATATGTTGTTGAAACATATAAATAGCACTTCTAATAACTATATAGATTATTGCTATTTAAATATTGAAAACTTCTCCGAGCTCACGAAAGCTTCATTCTGTATAAACAATCACTGATGTTACGATCCTTGTTATCTAAAGAGATGAATAACAGTCATCACGTTGAACAATCACTGAATTTTTATGCTGCATTCCTTCAATTTCCTATAAACATTGTTGGTATCCTTAATAACTTCCTGTTACTTTATGCTCACGCCAAAGATCCTTACAAGATCCTAAAACGTTGTCACTTCATCATCAACGTCGGTGTCGTGGATTTTATTGGATCGTTGCTGTTGTTTCTTTATACCACTCTAGTGCTTGGACGTGTTTTCAACCCTGAAGATCAACTGTTGATTAGTCGTATCTCAAATAGAGTTGTATCACTCTTTTTCGCTGCGTCGTTGATGTCATTTTTTAGCTTGGCAATTGAACGATTTTTATCCGTTGTCTATCCGCTATGGCACAAAGTTCACGTCTCAAACAAAGTGTGTAGGTACTGGCTTGCTGGAATGTGGCTGTTCGTTTTCACTTCTGAGTTATTGCAGCTCTTAATAAAGAGTATCGAATTTGAACTTTTTCGAGTTGGGCTTTTTTTCATTGAGTACTGCACCACCAACATGCTATATTATGCAACATATATATCAATCGTGAAACAACGCAAGGCCCTCGAGAAAAGAAGCGAATCAAGTCATATCAACAAACGAGCAATACAGATTCGCCTGAGAAATGAAAAAAGTTTTTTGTCAACGGTAGCGATAGTTTGTGTTATTTTTACAGTGCTAGTTTCTCCAACGATTGTTTTTCTTGTTTTCCTTTTTCTGAAGAAGAATAGATTAAGCAACGTTGCCAAAAAAATCATACGCTACTTTCCTTGGGTGTTTGTTATGGTGTCTTTGAACTACGCCATTAATGTACCGATATACGTTTGGCGTCTACCTAAATATAGAAAAACTTTTAAGAAACTTTATTGCCGTAATTAGACACAGGTTTCCTGAGATGATTACTTCAGTTTTGCCGTAGAAGTTATATTTAAAGATACGTAATATGATGACTCTGAAGTTTGTATACGTACGAGAATTAAACTACCGGCATATTGTTGTATTTGGTCAAACAGGAGCATCCTTTATGATTCCACCTTTCCAATCATGCCGTTTTCCTTAGTTTGTCGTCAAAACCATGTCTTTCGTTTTCACGGGCTTAGAAACGAGTTTTATAAAAACGTAAAGCTGTGGCGGATTCAAGGTTAGGCAAAATAAATTATAAATGCTGCTGATTTCTAAATTTGCAGAATATAACATTACCTATCGTTAGGTTGTTTTAGTATGTTGCTCATAACGCTGGCTCTGCTAGTGGGGGTGTAGCCTAGATTGGATGTACCATTTAGCGTATGATTCGTTTTTTCATTTTCTCAACTGCTGAATCATACCGTTGTACAAAACTTAACAGCAACTATAGCCCATTCTAACTTCAACTAAAGCTTCCACAAATGATCATAGGAGGGTGAGGGTAGTGGGCAGATCTCACGGTTGTGCTGGTTTTCTCTGACATCAAGGAAACGTCCGAGAAATATCGTGAGACTACTTAAAAGACTACTTAAAGCATAAACGCATGAAAAAAGTTTTACGGCTAAGCAACAGCTCCCCCCCCAAATAAAAGTATGGTTTAGCCCTGTAAAATGTGTTGATGGTGATTTTGCTAAGACAGCAAAGAGTTTTTCATTGACCAAAAAGCTATTATGTCTTGCATGCCCATCTGACGGGGTACTTTATCCCCTAAGATACTTAGTGATGATCTTCCCAGAGGGTTTCATCATTCATCCTTGTCTGCACTCTCACAATTTTAACAAATGCTCAGAATCTGTTATTCCGTGATAAAGTACCTCCAATCTCAGGAATAGAGATATTGCGGGCTGTTCAGTCGGTAGTGTTTGAAAAGATTGAATTATCGAATGATTTTTCCAAATTTGATGGATTTTTTCGACCCAGCAAAAAACTTTTGAACGAAAAATGCAAGAGCTTGTAGTTCACGATGGTAATCTGGCGCTCTATGTTGTGCCTGACGAAAAGCTTTAAAGTACTACACGTGCACTTTGAGTTGTAAGCGACTGCGCTTTTTTCATCAAAACGCAGTTTTTTTACAATGTAACTTCTCATCCAAAATGAAGTTGTAATTGGACGTCTTCATGAGAGCACACTGAGCAGTGGATCGTTTTAACAAGAGAAATGTCAACATGATTTTATGAAAGGAGCTCTGAGCAAATTGAGCTGTACTCGAAAATTGCATTGCTCAAGCCAGACTTTTGTAATATGGTAAGTGAAGCAAGTTCATTGTCGTTACAGTGGCTTTTCGGAACTGGCTCAACTAGAATCCAAAAAAGGCAATTATCTTGATATGAACAGTGGCTAAGAACGGGACCCAGAGTCAAAGTTCGACATCGAATAAATCGTTGGTAAAATTACACCATTCTGCATCGGGCTAGCTTGCTATCCGGGCCAGCTCGCCTCCATATAGTCAGGCCCTAACTTCTTTTAAAAATGTAATTTTCAAAAGAAATCAGCATTGCATAGCAAATATCAGTATTGTATACGAATATTGATCCTTGCCAACTCAATTAACGTTCTATTCACTCCCATGAGAATCGCTGCACATTACTTATATGAACGTGTTTTCAAATTGGGTTAACGACACAACGTCTCTCGCTATTTAGATTTATCATTTTTGCGGTGTTTTGTTTTCCATTGCACTTCGAACGAATCATATTCTCTGATCATGTAGGTGGATAGGGATTAAATATTTTTGAACAACTTGTCTGCATTCTTTTTTTTGCTTGACATTTGTCGAGTGAGGATGTCTAGCTGTAGAAGTCAAGATTTTCGCTGTGTTGACAAAAGGTTTGAGGAAGTTCTTTGTAGTGACGTTAGGGCAAATGATACAGGCTCAATGTTTTAAGAAAAGATCGGCTTCAGGTGAAATTCTTTCACGATTTTCACCTTGGTTAAAGGGAAGAGAAGCTCTGCGTCAATCTCAAAAAAGGTGAATAATGATATATGATAGATCATTCGAAAGATATTAGTGTCGTGTCGGAGCGTGGATTCGAGGATGTAATACACCTAAATTACGATTATGAAGATGTCCTAATAAGGTTTACGTTGTAGTTAAAAGGAAGAATTTAAATCGTTTTAATGAAAGTAGGTATTTGTAAAGTAATTAAGATTGTAAAGCTTAAGGGGCTGATTACATGAGCCCGGGTAGCCGGGATTCAGCCAAGCGATAAATGATTTTGGCGAATGGAAACGATTCAATACTTACCAGATAAATCATTTCGAGCAATTTTACAATATTCTGATGTAATAACTACGCAAAACATTTAAAATTAAAACAACCAATTTGGCCTAATTTGAGAATTACAACAGGAATGACTTGCGGCATTTAACAAACAGTTCTAGTTTTTAACTTTGAAGTTTTTGCCTCCTATTAATCCCCCGAAATCATTTCACGCCTCACTGTATCGCGGTTAACCGGGATCGTGTAAACATCCCTTAATGGTGTAAGGTTGAAAACTGGGATCGTCAATTCCCTAATTCCACTAATAAATAAACACGAGCGAGGAATCTTAAGTTCTTTATTCTCGTGAGACTTGTGAAGACAAAAAAACAGAATTTTCTTTTGTTCATTATTTAGTTTGCGCTTAGTTTTGCTTATTCTTGTGCTTATGTTAAAGCTAAACTTCCTTGCTTCATTTCAGTATTGTCTTCGTTCAGTGCTTTATCGTCATTTTGTTGGTAAATTATTTTAATTTGCGAATTTAAGTATTTCAATGCATGAGTGTTGGCAAGTCGGGTCAGGCAAAGGACAACACGTCCTCATGTAACTTTGGCTTTGCATGAGCAGCGCCTAAAGACATAAAAATCATACTTATGGTAGGGCGTCCAAGCTTTCAAACACAACCATTTGTTCAGAAATTCATTTTTAAACGAAATAATTCAAAAAGTGAAAACCAATATGATGAACGGTTGAGAATCGCCGAAGATAAAGAGGAAAGATGGCAGCAAAGTGAGTGATTTCACTACAACTCTTTTGATAAAACATATAAACCAAACAAAAGCTATGATGTTTGACATATATGTACCAAATTGTTTCATCAAAATGCCATATTAAAGTAGAAAGAATATTTGTTGATGCTTTAATAACGGACATATTTCGTCATTAAAACGATGATATCTCTATTATTCTATATTTCTAGACAATAAAGTCTTCGTCAAAAGGAAGAGAAATGGATTATCATTCGACGCAAAACATCCTTCCTCAGGCACCCTTGATACCAAGTCCTGGGTTGCAAGCTACGTCATAGCCGCCATGTTGGGTGACTTTACAAAGCATTTTCCTTACTTACAATACAAATTTCATCCAACATGGCGAGCATTCCATTGTTCTCTTAGTACCAGGGGTTGGTTGCAACCTATCAACTCTTTTGGACTGACCAGACAACTACACCTCAAGCTCTATGGAATAATCTTTCATTTTATATTTCAAAGTCTATTCGTATATTCTGCTTTCAATGTCAGCAATAATTGGGAAATTTGGGATTAAAGGAATGTGTTGCCAGCATGTTAACAGAGTGGCACTTCTATACCATTGAGTAATGTCATGGAAGTAAGCACAAATCAGTTAACATGCTTGTTGACATGCTAATATGGAGGTGCTTCTTGTGAACGTTCAATTGTTTGGATCTTGCATGTAACGTTTAAGTGAAACTTAATTCACCATTGATTTATTCAACTTGAAAAGAGAAGTTGCAATAAGCTGGCAGAGTATTGCAAAATCTTTAAATTATATTTGGTATAATTCAATTTGAAGTGATCACAGTATTAGTCAGACAAGCTGTCGGCGTGAAACATTTTGTCGCTTTCTTTTACCTGCTAAGGCTATAACTAACACTGATATAACATTGAGGGATGTTATAACGGTGTTTTCATAGCAGTTGAAACATAGTGAACACAAACATTTTGTGATAAAATCATTTGAAATATCTAACAACAATTTTAAGTTAAAATCGAAGTAAGCCTTCCATGCTAATCGGTTTGCAGTTTACAGCTGTCTTCTGCAAATCATTGTAAAGTCCGTAATAGGACAAAAATTTTAATAGTTCGGTTCGTCTGCAAACAGTGGTTTTACGAAATACATGAACTTGAACAGTTTGTAACGACATTATTTGACCATTGTTCTTACAGCTATTCTAACAAGGCAGCCGAGTGCAAATTGAAACTGCGGTATGTGTTTGTTTGCTATGCTGTTTGATTGTTTGTTTTGTCGTACCGCTAACTTGCTGTTCAGTATTTTTCAGATGCAGTGGACGAGAAGATGAAAGAAATAAAAGTCAGGAAGGTTGTAAGTGTTGCTATCATTCGCCAGAATTAACAATTTTGTTGCTTGTGTCTCTTTTAGAACGACCTTGCCTAACCATGGTGAATTAACGTTTCTTAAGGTAAGTGTAACCAATTCATTTTACTCCTTTGATCCTTCGATTGGTGTTTGCAGACGAACAATTGAAGATTTTGATAATGCCAAAAGTATAAATATCTTGAGCGAAATCACATCAAAACACACTAACTAAAAAACTTGCACATAAATGAGTATTTTCAATATTCTAACTAAATTAGAGAGTTCCCTCGCTTTCTAATTTAGGAAAGAAATTAATGTATTCCAAAATAGACTTCTGCCACCTATTTTGGAATACTTTTGCACATAAATTTACGATGCGTACACTTGATAATCTTTGCATTTTTTTTGTAATAATAAAATCGTGCTTAAGTTGAGTTAGGACTTCATGAGAATAAGAACCACAAATTTGTAACATTCTTTAATTATATATCTTCTTAATATTGGTTGATTGTTGCAGTCTTGGGTGGTGGTATAGGGTATTAAATTTCATAGAAAAGGTTGTTTGATGCAGTACTGATTTTCATTATAGTCAGTTATTTTCGTTATGATTAACGTTGTCACTCTGTGTACTGTATATCAATAACCATCACCAAATCTATTTATAATAATCGATATTATTGTCCACTATGCAAGCAATGTCGCTTTTGATTGGTCAACTACATGCGAATAATTCTCGATGTCTGTTGGGTATGACATCATATCTACAAATAATAGTTCTATAATTATGGACGCCATTAATAAAAGCTAGTTTTGGAAAAAATCAAACAACAACGATGGCTGCCATAGTTTCTAAAAACGATGTAAGAGCTTTTGAGCAAAACGGATGCGGACAACAGTGATGAAGTAGTGAAGCTGGTGATCATGTATTATCCAGTGAATGAATAAACTAGCTGCCTTGTAAATTTGTTGCGACTGAAAAATCAACAATACAGCTGATACAAACGAATGTGCCGAACGTGTTTCTCACCGGACGCTATCAGCTTTCAAAACAATTTGCATATAACTGTTTACATTTTGAATAGTTGCGTGTAGATACGTATCACATGTTCAAAAAGCAAGACGTAAATTAAAATTAGTTATTGACACATTTGTTAGTTAATTAGTTTTTTCTTGTTTATCCTGACACTGTGAAACAGAGGTAAAAATCTAATTTCGACTTAGATCATTTAAACATGCTTGCATTTGTTCCGTTCTTTTTTACATGCAACACACAAGATTACATTCCACATCTAAAACACTGGATTTTAGTGATATCACAAAATTATGGTTGTTCATTCTGTAATTTATTCAAACTAGCGAGTTGAAGCTGTCTAGCCATTTTAGACGCATATAAATATTAATGACATATTATTAACAAGTGCTTCGAACTCAGGAAGTGTTAATTCTCCATCAACGATTGATGTTACGATCCTTGCTTACTAAAGGATGAATAACTCTCACCATGTTAAACCTATCCCACTGAATTATTCTGCTGCATTCATTCAATTTTCTATAAACAGTGTTGGTATCTTTAATAACTTCCTTTTACTTTATGCTCACGTCAAAGATCCTTACAAGATTCTGAACCGTTGTTACTTTATCGTCAACATTGGTGTCGTGGATTTTCTTGGATCGCTGCTGTTGTTTCTTTATACAACTCTTGTACTTGGACGTGTTTTCAACCCAGCAGACAAAGAGTTGTTGAGTCTAATTTCAAATGAAGTTGTATCGCTCTCTTTAACTGCGTCGTTGTTGTCATTTTTCAGCTTGGCAATTGAACGATTTTTATCCGTCGTCTATCCGCTATGGCACAAAGTTCACTTCTCAAACAAAGCCTGCAGGTACTGGCTTGCTGGAATGTGGCTGTTCCTTTTCACTTTTGAATCTGTGCAGTACGTTAAAGAGGACATTGAGTTTCGGATTGCTCGAGTTGGGCTTTATTTCATAGGGTTCTTCACCACCAACATGCTCTATCTTGCTGCTTATATATCAATAGTGAAACAACGTAAGGCCGCTAAGAAAAGCAGGGAATCAAGTCACACCAACCAAAGAGCAATACAGTTTCGCCTGAAAAATGAAAAATGTTTTTTGTCCACGGTAGCGATAGTTTGTGTTATTTTTACCGTTCTTTTTTCCCCAGTTTTTGCCTTGTATGTACTCATTTCTCTGGAGAAAGCAAAGCAAACGTTTAGTGGCATTAACATTATAATAGTGAGCTACAGTCCTTGGATGTTTGTTATGGGGTCTTTGAATTTTGCTATCAATGTACCGATGTACGTTTGGCGTCTACCTAAATACAGGAAAACTTTTAAGAAACTTTATTGCTGGAGCTATACATAGGTTCACCGAAGAAATTACTTCAGGATTTTGATGTGGAAATTTTAGTTAAAGTTGACCATACGTAAAATGATGTTGATTGTATAGAAGTGTGTTTTTAGCAACAGCACTCTCTCCCACTAAGAAAATTCTCTTCAATTGCATACGATGCTTATACATACATGCATGAAATTCAAAGTGATTCACTAGAGTAGACAAGTTGAATACCACAATAAAATGTTTAAAATAGTTACTACTCATCCAGTAAATATTACAGTAGAAAATTATAACTCGTTCGCATTACAAAGTCAATTTATAAAATGTTACGCCTTCCTATTCGTATTATACTTCGATAGTACAATTATTATATAGCGGCTTCATGTCTGTCCAAGCTAGCGTCTTCATGTCTGTCCAAGTTAATGCAAATAAACCGTGTAAGACAAAGTTTTGACCAAACCACACTCCTTAAAATCATGTCTGCCTTAGTTTTCAGCAAAATGTTTTATTGCTCGACCGTGTGGTCGAATACCACCAACAAAAATATAACAAAACTTCAACATTTGCAGAACTTTGCCTGTAAAATCCGTTACTGGCACCAGGAAATATGACCATGTTTCGCCACTCTTGCGCCAATTAAACTGGAAGCCTGTTCAACAGTGTCTAGACAATCGGAACTTAGTCTTGACATACAAGTGCGTAAAAAACCTTGCCCCCGAATATCTCTGCAAAAAGTTCCATAAGAGTCCTCACGATCGGGCCACCCGTAATAGAGACCTATTTCAAATTCCGAGGTTCAAAACATCAACGGGCCAACGCACATTTTCGTAAAGGGCAGTCAAATTGTGGAACATTTTAGGCAAAGATGTGAAAGATTCCAAGTCTCTTGATTCTTTTAAGAAAGCTTTAAAAGATCTTTTGTAGTTCCATCTCGAAATGTCACTTTTATCTTTAAAAATCCTTTTAATAATAATCCTTTTTCATACATTTATAAGACAAATATGTATATGTATTTAATTTTGTAAATAGTTACTGAAAAGCCCTATAGGGAGTACCTATTGTTTGTCATTAAAGTCATGATTAAAGACATGATTATATTTAATATAGTTAATAAGTACTTTGTACCACAAAATAATTTAATTTAGTGTTGCGTAATGCCTAAACTCCGTTATTATTGTTATAGCTACGCTGCTATTCAGTGCTGAAACAAAAATAAGTTGTAATAGTTTATTATGTATAGACCACGAAATATGAAATTTGCCACAAAACTATATCATAAAGCCTTACAATTATAATAAATTGTTCAAATTTTTTGCCCTCCTATTTTTCCTCAGCTTCGTTTCAGCAGATAACATTGACCTCGGTCTGAATAATGAATGAATGAATGAATGAAAATCTTTATTTTGACACGCTGGCCTTGTCAACTGGGGTTGATTTCCACAAGGGGCGTGCTTTTGTTCAAAAACAGTTAACAAAATTTACTAAGAAATAAATTATCTACAGAAGAGAAGTTTAAATATTTACAGAGTTTAGTTTATTCCATCAGTTACATGTTAAACTAAATCATAAAATGCAAGCAGCAATTTTCTTTTGAAAAAGTGACACGCTTTTGCTAATTCTGATTTCTGCTGGAATTGAATTCCAAACAGAAGCCCCATCATACGCAAAGCTTTTCTTCAAGGAGTTAGTACTAGGCATAGGAACATTTAGACAACTTGTAATATTGCGTAGATTGTAATCAGTGATGTCTTTTTTATAGGTAAACAATCTAGTAAGTGAATTTGGTCCAGCATTTTTTAATAATTTAAACATCAGCTTTGCTTTAGCTTTTTTCTAAGTATTTCAAGAGGCTCCCACTTCAATTCTTGTAATGCGTTACAATAATCGACATCATTGCCCATGCTTATGATAATTTTTGCAGCTCTATTTTGAAGTTTTTGTAGTCTTTTGGACTGAGTTTCCCCCAATATACACCAAACTTCACAGCAATATGTGAAGTAAGTACTACTTATCCAGTAAATATTACAGTAGAAAATTGTAACTCGTTCCATTACAAAGTCAATTTATAAAGTGTTACCCTTTCCTATTCGCATTACACTTCAATAGTATAGTTATTATATTTAATATAGTTAATAAATACTTTGTACCGCAAAGTAATATAATTAATTTGCTGTGTAATGTCTAAACTTCGTTATTATTGTTATAGCTACGCTGCTATTCACTGCCGAAGCAAAGATAAGTTGTAATATTATATTATGTATAGACCACGAAATATGAAATTTGCCACAAAACTATATCATAAAGCCTTACAAATATAGTAAATTGTTCAATTTTTTTTGTTCTCCTGTTTTTCCTCAGCTTCGTTTCAGCAGATAACATATTGACCTCGGTATGAATAATCCTTGACATTATGCTCAACCTCTTCCAACATTGGCCCGGCTATCCTCTTTTACGCACTGCGTATCTATTTTTTATCATTAATTCGTTCTTGAAAAACGTAAGAAAACGTCGTGTATTATAAGGTATTGAAAAAGCTAGCTACCTGCCTTGTAGATTTGTTAAGATTGAAAAATCAACAATGCAGCTGTTACAGTTGAGTATGGCGAACGTGTTTCTGACAGGACGCCACCAGCCTTCAAAACAATTTTGATAACTGTGTGACATTTTGAATAGTTGCGTGTGCATACGTTCAAAGAGCAAGACGTAAATTATAATTAGTTGTTCACACATTTGTCAATTAATCTGTTTGTTTCTTGTTTAACCTGACAAAGAGGTAAAAATCCAATTTCTACTTAGATTTTTGAACATGCTTGCATTAGTTCATTTCTTGTCTACATGCAACACACAATATGACATCCCACATTTAAAACGCTGGATGTGGATTTTAGTGTTATCACAAAATTATGGTCGTTCATTCAGTAATTTCTTCAAACTAGCGGTTGCTAAAAGCCACTTTAGCCTTATTTAGACACATATATGTATAATTGATATTTAATTATTAACAAGTACTCCGAACTCACAAAGTGTTAATTCTCTATCAACGATTGCTGTTGTTAGGCTTCTTGCTTACTAAAAGATGAATAACTCTCACCATGTCAAACCTTTCGTAGTGAATTTTCCTTCTGCATTCATTCAATTTTCTATAAACATTGTTGGTATCTTTAATAACTTCCTGTTACTTTATGCTCACGCCAAAGATCCTTACAAGATCCTAAAACGTTGTCACTTCATTATCAACATCGGTGTCGTGGATTTTCTTGGATCATTGCTCTTGCTTCTTAATACAACTCTAGTGCTTGAACGTGTTTTCAACCCAGGAGACACTGAGTTGTTAAGTCGCATTTCATATGGAGTCATATCGCTTTTTATAACTGCGTCGATGTTGACATTTTTTAGCTTGGCAATTGAACGATTTTTATCCGTCGTCTATCCGCTATGGCACAATGTTCACGTCTCAAACAAAGTCTGTAGGTACTGGCTTACTGGAATGTGGCTGTTCGTTTTCACTTCTGAGTTACTGCGCCTCTTAAAGGATAGTATCGAATTTCAATTTCTTCAACTGGGGCTTTATTTCGTGGGGTACTGCACCACCATCATGCTATATTATGCAACATATATATCAATTGTGAAACAACGCAAGGCCCTTGAGAAAAGCAGCGAGTCAAGTCATATCAACAAACGAGCAATGCAGATTCGCCTGAAAAATGAAAAAGGTTTTTTGTTAACGGTAGCGATAGTTTGTGTTACTTTTACTGTGCTTATTTCCCCCCTATTTTGCTATGCTTTTCTCATTTATCTGAAGAAAGTACAGATAACATCAAGCAGTTTCGATCAATGGTCAACAGTTGTAACGTCTTTGAACTTCGCCATTAATGTACCGATATACATTTGGCGTCTACCTAAATATAGAAAAACTTTTAAGAAACTTTATTGCCGTGTCTAGACATAGGTTTGTTGACAAATTACTTTAGGATTTTGTTGTGGAAACTCCAGTTATATTTAACTAGAGTTTTTACTTTTTACCACATTTTAATTTAGCACAGCTGCAGTTGTTACGTGACGTGTACACCCCATCAATATTGTTATAGACCTAACACATGCTACTTTTTAACTGCAGCTCTGCAGAGGTAAAAAATTATATAATTACTTGTAACAATATTATATATATGTAAACCACGAAGTAAGCAGTTTTCTAAAAAATGTAGCTATCATAAAACATTTAATTAAACAAAGAAAGTACATCCCTCAATTTTTTTGTTCAGTAATGTTCTTCATCGAACATATTAACATATATGTGGTTTATATCTTCTTGCAGGCATCCCACCACTTGAACGTTATGGTTTAATTTAATAAAATGGCACGTAAGTTAATGCAAGTGGTCTATACAAAAGTAACGCGCTATAGTTACACATTTTAAAATAATTTGAACGAGTTTCAATTACGTCAGTGCAACATGTGACTAGTTGTTTATAGAGTACACGTAAAGAGTAACACTTATTAAATATTAAAACTTTATTGACAGCTCTGCGAACAAACGAGAAAAATCATTGCAGTGGTGTTTGTTTGCAAGTAAATTTTATGATATTTCTCTGAACGGCGTGATGTCTTGTCGTGGTAAATGAGAACTGAGTAGTTCTTAAAAGAAAAGGAGATGATGTTTGGTGTGATGTCATTCTTCCTCGTCCTCATTATAATTTTATAAATTGAAGTAAATTTTTAGTTTTTGCCAAAGCTGACGTGGCCGCCGACGAGAAGTCTGCCGAAATGCAACGATTCATTTATTTTATAGTTATCTTTATTTTGGTTTTCAAAGTTTATGATTAACTCCTTACTGCAAAACGTAAGCAAACGTCATGTATTACGCAATAAATGAAAAGACTAGCTGCTTTGTAAATTTGTTGCGACTGAAAAATCAACAATAGTAAATTGCTCAAATTTTTTGTCCATTTATTTTTACCTCAGCTTCGTTTCAGCAGATAACATTGACCTCGGTCTGAATAATCTTTGATATTATACTCAACTTCTTCCAACAATTGTTTAATATTAGCCAGGCTCAGTAGCGGATCTAGGGTACCTCAAAATTAATTACTGCAGCGGAATTTGAATATATTTACATTTCTAAGCACCTAAGAGACAGGTTCATTGGTAAAATTATATTCTTTAGAAACTCAAAACCAATACTGTTTTTCTGAAAGTACTTTGAATTTAGAATTGAGCAGTTATAATAATTTTTTGAGGAACGCTGGATTCCGCTACTGGCGCAGGCTATCCTATTGTACACAACGAGTATCTATTTTTATCATTAATTCGTTATTGCCAACGTAAGCAAACGTCTGGCGGTCATGTATTATTCAGTACGAGAAAAAACTAGGTGCTTTGTAAATTTGTTGAGATTGAAAAATCAACCATAGAGCTGTTACAAACAGGTGTTTTAAAATAACAGTTTAGCCAGCTCATTGCCACTGCCCTAATGGCAGGCCAATCTGATCCCGAATTTGGCAAAAGTTTTTTTGAGCGGACGCAACCAGCCTTCAAAATAATTTCGATAACTGTGTGACATTTTGAATAGTTGCGTGTAGATACGTTCAAAAAACAAGAAATAACTTATAATAGTTGTTCACACATGTGTAAATTAATTCGTTTTTTTCTTGTTTAACCTGACACAGAGGTAAAAATCCAATTTCGACTTAGATCATTTAAACATGCTTGCATTTGTTCGTTTCTTTTCTACATGCAACACACAACATGACATCTCACATCTAAAACACTGGATTTTAGTGTTATCACAAAATTACGGTTGTTCATTCCGCAATTTATTCAGACCAGCGAGTTGAGGCTGTTTAGACGCATTTAAATATTAATGACATATTATTAACAAGTACTCCGAACTCACAAAGTGTTAATTCTCTATCAAAGATTGCTGATGTTAGGGGATCCTTGCTTACTAAATGATGAATAACTCTCATCATGTTAAACCTTTTGCACTGAATTTTTCTACTGCATTCTTTCAATTTCCTATAAACATTGTTGGTATCCTTAATAACTTCCTGTTACTTTATGCTCACGTCAAAGATCCTTACAAGATTCTAAAACGTTGTCACTTAATCGTCAACATCGGTCTCGTAGATTTTCTTGGATCGTTGCTGTTGTTTCTTTATACAACTCTTGTGCTTGAACGAGTTTTCAACCCAGCAGACAAAGAGTTGTTGAGTCGCATTTCAAATGGCGTCCTATCGCTCTTTGTATCTGCGTCGTTGTTGACATTTTTCAGCTTGGCAATTGAACGATTTTTATCCGTCGTTTATCCGCTATGGCACAAAGTTCACGTCTCAAACAAAGTCTGTAGGTACTGCCTTGCCGGAATGTGGCTATTCGCTTTCACTTCTCAGTTATTGCGGCTCCTAAAGGAGAGTATCAAATTTGAACTTTTTCCAACATGCTATATTATGCAACATATATATCAATAGTGAAACAACGCAAGGCCCTTGAGAAAAGCAGCGAGTCAAGTCATATCAACAAACGAGCAATGCAGATTCGCCTGAAAAATGAAAAAAAATTTTTGTCAGCGGTAGCAGCAGTTTGTGCTCTTTTTACCGTGCTATTTTCCCCTTTCTTTTGCTATGCTTTTATCACTCATCTGGAAAAAGCGGATACCACATCAAGCAGATTCGATCAATTGGCGTTGGTTATAATGTCTTTGAACTTCACCATTAATGTACCGATATACATTTGGCGTCTACCTAAATATAGAAAAACTTTTAAGAAACTTTATTGCCGTGTCTAGACATAGGTTTGTTAAGAAATTACTTTAAGATTTTGTTGTGGAAACTCCAGTCATATTTAACTAGAGTTTTTACTTTTTACCACATTGTAATTTAGCACAGCTGCAGTTGTTACGTGACGTGTACACCCCATCAATATTGTTATAGACATAATACATGCTACTTTTTAACTGCAGCTCTGCAGAGGTAAAAAATATGTAATTACTTATAACAATATAATATATACAGACCACGAAGTAAGCAGTTTTCTAAAAAATGCAGCTATCATAAAACATTGAACAATCGAAGTACATCACTCAAATTTTGTGTTCACTACTGTTCTTTATCATTTATACATTTGGTTTATAGCTTCTGGTATTCACCCCACAACCTGAACGTTATATGATTTAATTCAATCATAAGATAACGCAAGCGGTATACTAAAGTAATGCGTTATTGTTACATTTTAAAAATAGTTTCACTTTGAGCTAGAATTACCTCTTTGCAAGATGTGACTAGTTGCTTATAGAGTTCACGTAAAGAATGATACTTATTAAATATTAATACTTTAGTAATAATATTTAATATTAATACAAGTAAATTTTATGATATTTCTCTTAACGGCGTGATGTCTTGTCGTAGTAAATGAGAACTGAGTAGTTCTTAAAAGAAAGGAGATGATGTTTGGTGTGATGTCATTCTTCCTCGTCTTCATTATAATTTTATAAATTGAAGTGAATTTTTAGTTTTCGTCAAAGCTGACGTGGCCACCGACGAGAAGTCTGCCGAAATGCAACGATTCATTTATTTTATAGTTATCTTTATTTTGGTTTTAAAACTTCTATCATGAACTACAATCGCCATCCACCGTGACAAATACGCTGTTTAGAGCAACATTTAAGTTTGCATAAACAACTGTAGCATTCCTGATCGCACTGGACCGTGTTGTTAATTTTTTTGTATTCACTGGTTGGAAAAATTTATGTAATACTTTCTTTAAACAATTTCTGCATTTCTTTCTCATGCTTTATAACAACGTTCTACTCCATCGATCTTCTCTTCTGATTGTTAACCGCTGACTCATACCTGCTCATTTCCATATATAAAATAAATCCTAATCAATCCTAATAAATCCTAATCCTAACAGTAATTTGAGCTCGGAAATGTTGATGAATTCGTGAAAAAATCTCAACAAACACGAACAGCAGTTAGCGAACCCGAAAGAGATTCTTTGTTGAGTAAGTAGGATAGTTTGTCACAAAGTACTTGAAATTTCTTTGACATGTTTTCAATTATTGAAAAGCTATCTGTTTATTCAAATAATTTGTTATTCACAATTACTTGCAATTTTGCATCGTTTGTCGTGATTATTACAGTTACAGACGAGATAAAGCTATTGTTTTCTTTATATTATTCTATATATTATTTTCTATGTATTATTGTTTTCAGCAAACACATAAAGAATGGCTGGTTTTCTGTACAACGAATAATTTTGTTCATTTCAGTGTTTTAATTAGAGGAAAAAGATGACCTGGCTTATCACTGCCGGTGCTGCCATTGCTGTTGCTGGGGTAGCGTTTGTCAATTCCGGCTTCTTTAATCAACAGATTGAGAAAGCCAGTTTGTCATATTTGTCTGGAATACAGTTGAAAGCATTGGATGGATCAGGGGGAATGGTGAAGTCTTCCGATTTATGGCAAAAAAGAGGTGCTGTCATAATGGTTGTACGCCGACCAGGATGTTCATTGTGTAGAGAGGTGAATTTGAAAGATGATCTGTGGCTTATTGGACTTACCCCAATGGCAGAGAATTTATCATCTTGTGGTGCATTTATCATCCCTCCAAACTATTTTAGTCTATATTTATGAAAAGGAATTTCTAGCATTCACAGTGTATGTTATATGTTGTATTATTTCTGATGGTACTACTATTTCCTCCACCTGAAAACTCATTTGGGACAATTCGCCTTATGGTTGTTATGATTTGTTCTTATAATATTGTTGTGATAAAATTGTAGTTATAAAAACATATGTAATTATCTTGTTTCATCCTGTTATTTTGTCCATAGTTTTAACTTTTTTTATATCTTTTATTTTAGTTTCATAGAGTGAGAGTTAGAAAAAAAGGTCACACATTTACCTTAAGCTTTTGATGTTTTTCATAGGAGGCCGGAAAGCTATCCTCTCTTAAGCCCAAACTGGATAAGAAAGGTACTCCTTTGATTGCCGTGGTTCATCAAACTATTGGTGTTGAAGAATTCAAAGAGTTTTTTCAAGGGAAAATATATTTAGATGAAAAGGTTGGTCCATGCGGAAACTAACTAATTCATGTTGATTATTGTTTTGTAGCCTCCTATAGGTTGTGCTCCCTCTCCTAAGAGGATGTTACCCTCCCCCCCTCAGTGTTATGTGATGTTTCTCCCTCTTATTAATGGGGATAGTTGCATTTATTTTTTAGAGAAAGTTTTATGGGCCATTTGAAAGATGGGAAAATATCATTGTTGGTATGTAAACAAAGGAAAATGTTTTGCTTGAATTTTGAAAGTGTCAGACTGTCAGCTATCCTCAGCTCTTGTTAGGTTGTGCAAGACTTTCCAACTATCTGGCATAATATACTTTTAGAGGCTCTTCAACTGGGCTTTTCATTTTGAAAGCCCATAAAAAAATGTTTCCAAACGACTTCAGAAGTTCAGCTATTTTGTAGTGGGGCTGAATTATGAAATAGAATTCTGGAAAATACCTAAATTTTGATACTGTCTAATTTGTTTGGTTGAAATCTTCTCTCCTCTTTCTTTTATCAATTATTGTAGCATTCTTAGTTATTTGAATGCTTACTTATATTTGTTATTACGTGTTTTAGAACTTTAGTTCAAAATTTGTAAGTTGTAAGTTAATTAATTAATCCGCCTCTCATCGCTGTCAGCGTGATGTTTTTAAGAGCAACTTTAATCATAATAAAGTTGCTCTCTCGTCACCCTTTTGATGGCATGAAGCAATTCTAACACTCCCAATGGGCACTTGGCTGTTATATTTAATTTTATGTACCGTATTGTATCAGTTTGCTGCGAATTCATCTTTAAGGTCTTTTGCGTGTTCAAACTTGGACTAACGCGCTTCGTGCATATAATGGTGGCTACAAAGGGAACATGGAAGGCGAAGGTCGTTTGATGGGTGGTCTCTTTGTTCTTGGTTCAGCCAACCAGGGTATACTACTCGAATACCGCGAAAAGGCCTGGGGTGACCACGCAGATTTAAAGGATGTGGTCAAGGCAGTTGAGAAGATTCAAACTCTTGGCGATTCTGAATTATAAATCATCAATTTGGATTGATAGCATGGATGGTAATTTTGTTTTGGTTTGTCAGTAATGAAGGTTCATGATCAATTTTTCACCGAGAATGTCTCATGTACTTGATGATGTCGTTTTGACTTTAGCTGATTGATTTAATGCGAAACAAAAAGAAAATTGCAATTTTGTATTTAGTATTCATTTCAATACAAGAAAACTGTACGAGAAGGATGAGCTATATTTTACAGCCAGCAATAGTTTAATCGTTGCACTTGCTGTCATTGAAGAATTTTTAACGCAGATTTTTTAACTTGAGGCTTTCTAGCTGATTGGAACACCTGCTTTCATGGCAGTTTTTTGCAAGCCAAAAACCGCCAAGTCAAGTGTGGAAAATGTCGATTGGTTATTTTACGGCAAAAAAAATTGGCTCTCAAAAAGACATATGTAGCTTTGTACAAGGAGAATTGTTGATCATTTTCTTCTATAATCAACTCAAAAGCTATCACTTTTGAAAACTAAACTCCCCTCTTTGAGCTTCATAAAGATGATTAACTTGCTAAAAAGCCCAAACTTCATTTTCAATCTTCGAATATGTGTATCAAAAAGCACCGGTTTGGGATGGTCTTTGGTGCTTTTCCTAGCTCAACTGAATCTGTTCATAAGAATTTTCAAACATTGCATGAATGACAATCATTCCAAGTGAGCCAAATATTGTTTTATTGAAGCGTGAGTAAAATGACTTTAACCTTATCTGCTCTTCTCGACGATCTGTTCTTTTTCGGTCGTTTATTTTTTTTTAATTTGTAAAATCCAGCTATCAAACGCTACGCCCGTGAGAACAAGGTGCAATATTAGTTTACTCTAGTCAAATTTATTCTCAATGATTTTGCTGCTGAGCGCTGCAACAGCTCTTGTCATAGCCGTATGCTGTTGAATAGGGGATTTTGCTGTTCAATTTGTGTAGGTTTTTCCATCACAGTGACATTGTATACATCTTTTTGCTGTCTTTCAATAACTGCATTATGTTAGTTGAAGTTGCATATTCTCTGTGACTCTGTTATTCAATGGTAAGTTGTGAATGTCTTTCTCAAATATATGGTTGTGGCTTGCTTGATTCAATGCAGTAAACCTGTAAACGTCGATCAAGAGCGCTCGTTCAAGTACTGCAAAACACCGTAAATTAGATAAATCCAGCTGGGCCGTTTTTCACTCATGATTTTCAATCACGTCTACTTTATTAAAAGTATTGTCAATTTATAAAATTGATTGAGCAAACTTGAAATAAACTTTGAAAACTAACGATGATGGCAAAAATAGTTGCATAACAGATGAGTTGAAGTCGGGATTTCTTCTTATTCATGTGCTTGTGCAGTTGTTTTGTTTGTCCTCAATAATATAACTTTTTAACTAAGACCTTAAATCTAAAGCTTAATGACGCTAACACAAAACCTACGAACTAGGAACGACAGAAGAAATTTGCATATTTTACGTCGCGGTCCCGTCGACTGCGAACATTCGACTCCTTTTGACAGATGGAAACAAAACAAGGCAATGATCGCATTGCTGTGGATTATATGTTCATTTGTGTCCAAAAAAATGTCAAAGAATGTTAGCATTGTTGAGTATTTTTATGAGCCAGATAATGGAGATAAAAAAGGCCATAGATGTGGCTATTGCAATGGCAGCAACACCAGTATATCTCAAGGTATGCTTTGAGTTGATGAGCTTGTTTAAAAACAAATTGTTAATCCAGATTTTGTTTCACTTTGACGTGTTTCTGTCATCAAAACACAATACATGCCGTTGTTTATGAGGTTTTTGCAATTTTCATTGAGTAAGCGGACAGTCGAATCGGCTCCAATGTACTTATTTGTCAAGTTCGCCAAACAAGATATGGAATTTGGCACTTGCCCCCTGCAATTGACATACTTTTTATCAAACAAGACGTCTATCAGGCGTTCTCTCGGGCTACTCGAGAACAATGTTTGGTTTTATTTGCGTATTATAATAGTTGCCATATAACTCAACTAAATTCGTGGCAATGTTAATCTCACATGTGGCAATAAATATAATGTTTAAGTAAATCGTGTTTCATTATACCTTTCATTAGTGACGCTCACGAACCATGAAATATTTTGATTAGGGCAAGGACTTCATGTTAGTCGCGCATGATTTAGGTAATCCTGCAGCAATACAGGAAAATTCAAATTTTAAACTTGGGCTACTTCAATAGCCTGGGTAATCAGGGTGGCTGGTTGTTAATCAAATGACATATTGTAATACTTTGGTAGGACGTATCACATCATTGATCAGTACAATAGTGAACATGAGTGCGGGAAAAAAATTTCACCCCCCCTGCCCATGTGAGTCTGTCTTGATTAGATTTACTATGGCAATGCTAATTTTCAGGGATGTGGGGTCATCAGATCACCTGTCAAGACTATCAAGATCTCATTGATAGAGGATGGCGCAGGTGACAATACTCACAGCTATGCCATATAGCTATGAGACTTAGCTATTTAGCTAGAATGACTTGTTAGAAACTTAGCCATTTAGCTAGAATGACTTGTTAGAAACTTAGCCATTTAGCTAGAATGACTTGTTAGAAACTTAGCCATTTAGCTAGAATGACTTGTTAGAAACTTAGCCATTTAGCTAGAATGACTTGTTAGAAACTTAGCCATTTAGCTAGAATGACTTTTTAGAAACTTATCCATTTAGCTAGAATGACTTGCTAGAAACTTAGCCATTTAGCTAGAATGACTTGTTAGAAACTTATATATCTAAGTTCTGTGTTATAATTGAAATGTTTCTCCATTTGATAGAAGTGGCGAGTATCTGTACAAACCAGACATGAAGAGAACTTGCTGTCCATTGTATCCGATAAGGTTGGTTTGAATACTATCAACTGGTCTTTCCCAAACCGAATTGTATCCATGGCCCCCTCCTTCCAAAGAAATTTACATCAATTTGATTTTCTTTCAAATTTTCGTGGAAGGCAAGTGGAGAGATGCGCTCTTCTTGCAAATAGATTTAATTGATAAAGCAATATCCTTCACTAATAAAAACCTGAAGTTCTCTGATTTTTACTGACTTTAAAAGTGTCTTTCAATCACAACTCACGATGATTATTTGTCGTTTTGCATTAACACGCATTTCACAGGTGCGGTGTCATGGAGTTCAAACCATCAAAATCGCAAAAAAAGGTTTTGAAAAACGTGAGGAAATTCCTCTTGGGGAAATCATCAGGTTTTTATGAAGAATATGCAGCACGGTGGAATTTTTTTAGAATAGACCACTGATATTGTAATAAAGTATTCCTTTTCGTTTTCTTTAGAAGCTGAAACTCAGTCAAGTCACAATGATAAAGAGCCAAGAGTCAAACAGGAGGCTTCCTGCGAAAAGAAAAATGATGCAACTTTCGCAAATGAAGGTGGATTAAAATCTTTAAGTGACACGCAAAGTATCATTATAAAATAGAAACAATAAAACGCGTTAAGATAATTATCACTAACAGATAACAGAGACATGGACACGTCTCCGTTATCTACCATAAAATATGA
Source organism: Xenia sp. Carnegie-2017 (assembly GCF_021976095.1). NCBI lineage: Eukaryota > Metazoa > Cnidaria > Anthozoa > Malacalcyonacea > Xeniidae > Xenia > Xenia sp. Carnegie-2017. The sequence goes on from NW_025813483.1 coordinate 10,494,028, forward strand.
ATGCATAAATCTGGCTTCGTATCTTTTTTATCAATGAAACGGCTTATGAAATATTGAACTTTCTGTAGTTTTGGTAGACTGAGCTTACCTCCATATTGGTGTGTTTTTAGAGGGACACTCCGTCGGAGCTGATCCCAATAAACCACGATGCCGTAAAGCTAAGGAAATACGACTTCAAAGAAAACGACGGAAGTTGGCTGCGAAAGGACTGGATGTAAGTATCTTGCCCTTGTTATTTAAAAGCACCCAAAAATGGCTGCATTTATAGCGAGAGTTGAATTTAAGAAAGACATAGCTATTTGACATTTGGTTGCAGTCAGCCAAAGGCATGTTTTATGACTTGTTTGGACATGTTATATGAGTAGTTGGACGTGTTATATGAGTAGTTGGACGTGATGTATGAGTAGTTGGACGTGTTATATGAGTAGTTGGACGTGTTATATGAGTAGTTGGACGTGTTTTATGAGTAGTTGGACGTGTTATATGAGTAAATAGGACGTTTTTATAACAGGGATTTACACATGTTTGTTGAGATAGTCAATGCATTTTAGATGCCTGAAGCAGCAAAGAAACAGGACGAAGGCAAATCACTGGAGGATTTAATAGCTGAACATTTACCGCAAAAAGAGTCCAAGCATCGATTGGAGGCAAGTCAGATTGTAATCCCTCCTTTGGATTTGCTTGTATTTTCTTGCATTAACTTTGTGGCAATAACATCATCAGGGCAAAGCTACCTCTTGTCGAAATAGTACATACTCAAAACATTCAAGTTGAAATGTTTTAGTCGAAAAGTTTTCTCGTTAGTAGTTTACTAGGTACGAAAATCTCCTGGTTAAAACATTTCCCTATAATAGTCTTTCGTGGTCAAACATGTCTTGAGGATTTAACATGAAAAACACGTTAATATTTCCGCTTTCTAAGCCACCCTAACCATAATCTTAGTTTTTCGACGACGTATTGGTTCGAGGATGGGTGTATGCATTATAAATAAACGTAGGTGTTGTATTTAAAGCTACTTAAATACTTAAAGAGGGAGAGAAGCTTGCTACATATAAGATACTATTTCAGTTATCTTTTGATAACATAATCGATTTGATACATAGAGTTTTTTTAAAATGAAACTCATGCTTAAGATATTTTTTCGTTGAAACCTTTTTGATGCTCGGCCAGCCATCTTGCGGAGGGAATTTTTGACGCAGTTCACATTTTTCTAACTCCATTTTCAAAGACCAGTGATGTGCATGTTTTTGGCGAAAGTCTTATGATAATTATCTTGCTCGCTTTTAATGAGTATAATGCGGACAGCCCTAATTTTTACGTGGTAAAATTACGAAGTATTCGCTCGCGATTATTCGATCACCGCTGCACTTGCAGGATCGCAGACTCTTTCAATAATTTCTTTGCATAGTGCGTTTTGGTAAGATGCGATCTCCAATTGCCAGAGTTTAAGAAAACTTATCGATCTTCGTTCGAATTATTCTGTAAATATCAAAGAAGAGTGCACAACGACAAAGATGACAAATTGACAGAGAGAAGGGTAATGTTGACCTTATTTTCCTCGCGAGGAAATCAGTTCAAGATCACAGTTGGAAATAATCGAGGTTCTATATATTCCGAAAAGTAATCTAATGAAAGCATAATAGACTGTAGTAAAACAGGTGATCAGTTAACCGAAGAGCTTGGAAACGAGATTGTTTACCCAATTTTACATTTTCATGGAAGCTTATTTTCGTGATTTGTCTTTCCTTTTTTTCGTGTCACCAGATCAACAATTATTATCTTCCCTCTAAATCTTATCGTTTCACCATCAATTCACGTTTCGTATTTACGTTTTTACCCTTTGTAAATGAGGATTATTACATACGCTCTTTGCGATGATTACCAGCGGTTGAAAAGTGTTGATAATATGCAAAAGAAAATCAAATGTATCACAGACACAGGCATGAATTGTACTGTATTTCAGTTTCTGAACATTCTTAAGTCGTCGGATAGTTTTTCTTCATCCAATTTCAAAACGTCCTACTACGTACGCGTTTGTTTCAATTGCTTTTTGCTATGGTACACAAAAATACAATGACTTGCTGCTGTATAAAAAGTGATGACTTCAAGTTGACGCCGTGCACATACACAATGTCTTACCTTTGCACAAGGTACACCAACACAATAACTTGAAAGAATATGCAAATCATTAACTACAAATGGTCATTTGCTGTCTTAGGTAAAACTTGTTCGGGTAGACATGACCGACCGAGTATTTCGATCCACTCTACGTGAGTCACATGACATCTTTATCAAGTATCAGATGAACATTCATAAAGACAAACCATGTGAATGTAACTTTAAACAGGTAGAACTATGAAAATGCATATTTTATTATTTTCCATATGATTTTGAACTGATTTCCTCCACACTATGTAATGAACAGTAAGAGATAATTTTCATGTTTTTACTATCTTGATTACATGTCTTTTTTTGTTTTTCAGTTCAGACGTTTTCTCTTGGATTCACCTCTGGTGGTGAGTTCGACTATTCTTCATTGACACGCTTAATCTGTATGTTTTACTCGATGTAAACATAGTATAAACACTGTTTTCGTTCGTTGTTGCTCATTCATCACTACCTACACTGACACATGTTATCTTAGTTTACATTTTAGGTAGTACAAACACTGTTCTCGTTCTTTGTTGTTCATTCATCACTACCTACACTGACACATGTCATATTAGTTTATATTTTAGGTAGTACAAACACTGTTCTCGTTCTTTGTTGTTCATTCATCACTACCTACACTGACACATGTCATATTAGTTTAGATTTCAGGTAGTGTAAAAACTGATTTCGTTCTTTGTTGTTTGTTCCATTTCTAGTTTGAAAAACACTCGTCTACACCATCGACCGGTTGGGGTTCTTTTCACGAGCAGTTCTTTTTGGACGGCAAGTTGATCGCCGTTGGTGTTTTGGATATATTACCTCATTGCATTTCTTCTGTGTATTTTTATTACGACACTGACTATTCATATCTTTCACTTGGAAAATACTCTGCTTTGAGGTTCGTTTCCTCCTCGGGTTATCTCATATCACTAATATACTATTTAGAATGTCAGTTTCGTTTTGGTAGTGTTTGGTCCAAGCATTTCGAACAATATTACGTAGGAAAGAGTAGAATGCCGTTTTTCGTTGAAAAAGGGATGAATAGCGTTTTGTTGTTTTCTTTTCAGAGAAATTTCCTTTGCGAGGGAGTTGAATCAGTCAAGTTCGGCATTGAGATTCTACTACTTGGGATTTTATGTTCATTCTTGTGCCAAAATGAACTACAAGGTTTGTGAACATTTCGGATTCAAGCAAACATGAAGTCAAAAGCGAAAAAAAACTCAACCTGTTTCGGTCGCGACGTTTTGTAAACTTACATGCTGTAGCGTAGTCAGCTTGGAAATTTGGTCGTTGGTCATGCTATGTAAATTTTAGGTTATTATTTACTTCTCTACAGCGGGCGAACACCTAAATATTTACATAGGTTTCCACTGGCAACAAGAATTTCGTAGTAGCACAAGGGTCGTTATATATTATCTTGCATCCATCCAAACTTCCTATTCACTTCGCACTGTAAGCCGAAAGTAAGCCGAAACATAATTGCTCAATTAAAAAAACTTGTCGTCTACTTAAAATGTTTGACAACCAGAAATCAGTGACAATCAATCAAGGAAATCAAACAAACCTAGCAAGGTTAGGTAGAGCTTCACCAAGCGAAACCACTTCCGTTTCCGGTATGCCGTATGTGATCAAAGTACACCGCGTAGCTTCCATGGAGCTAACGTATGTACTTTAGGTTTTCAGTGACTTAACTGCGCATGTTCCGCAAGATTAACAAATTCCCTTCTCTGGGAAACTGTTCATTTTTAATCATATGAAGGAAATGGTGGAATGACTCAGAGAAGAGCCTCGTATAGCAATCTACTAGCTATATAGACCCATCTCAACTCTACTTTCAACAGTTTTATCACTGCTAGACCAGAATGATTCCGATTGATCGTTTGTCTTTAGGGTCAATACTTCCCGTCATATTTGGCATGTCCTGAAACGTTCTCTTGGATCCCTTTGGAGAAATGTCTTCCGAAATTGGATGCTGCGAAATACAGTCGTCTAGACGAGACTGATAAAGGTTTGGTGATATTTTTAGCAGTTCTTTGGATTTTTTAATGAAACGACGTGAACTAGGAACGATGGTGGCGACCAGTTTTCAAGCGGCTATTTCTTTTTTTTGGGGGGGGAGGGGAGGGGAGGGGAGCGGCACTAAGTTTCGAGTTGTTATTTTCAGCATTGGTAACTCCAATGTTTAACTCTCAATCCACGCTTTTTTTCAATGCGTTTCAGTAGAGCTGTTTAAGGTTGTGATAATTGACACAAATGTACATAATCGTTTTATTTGGATAAAGGTGTTAATGTTTTTATGATTCTATAAGTTCTATATAAAGCGCGGCTACCTCCGTGGGGGTGGTTACCTTCAGGGGGGTATTTACCCAATCAATGACATCAGGGGCATCATAAGAATATGAATCATCTGCTGATATGCAAATTTATGTAGCTCGGCCGAGTTTCCTTAGTTGCGAAAAGTTTTGTTGTAAAGTCCTGCCCAAGCATTACTTGAAAATCTCCGGAACTCGAGAAAGATTCGAAAATTTTCGGAAATATAACCGCTTTATCGACATTATGACAAATACCAGGATTGAAATATAGGCATTCGTACAGGCCATTGTTTTCATTTCATGTAAGAATTATTTCACTTGCTTGTCAAGAGCACATTAGGCAGAATAAACCTCTTTCTCTAGGATTATAAACATGTATTCTCTCAACTTGCAGAAGACCCTGTTGTCAGTAAAGACACCGTCCAAGTTTTATTTAAATATAGAGGTTTTAAAAAACTTCTTGATTATCAGGTGATCGAATTTTCTTTTTAGAAAATCTGTATGCTTTTCAATGACCGTTTATCAATTTTCCTTTTTTTCCTCAGACGCTTAAGGCGCGGTTTCAATCTAAAGACGATGGAGACGAGGTCCAGCAGTATGCTCAACTTGTTGGGTCAGTCGTTGCTCAAAGAATGGCTTTAATTAGGAAATGAATTGAATGCTCATGTGCTTACGAAATATTTATTTATTTTTTTTGGTAGCAAAAATTCAGTAAAGCATTGATCGTGCGCATATCGTCATCAGCTAGGACGATGTAAAACTAGTGAACTTTGTACTTACTGACAATCAGTGGCGTAGCCAGCCATAGCCAGAAGTTTGTCCTATGTAAATTTCGGGGGCCGGTTGCACGAAGCACGGATAGCGTTATCCATTGGATAGCAAATTTTTTAAACGGTTAAAAGACTTCTTAAAAAGAAAAAGAAAAGGTGTGAAATGAGCAATCACTGAAATAAACTATTACTTCTAAGATTACGAAATTTCTTTGTCCCAACGAAAATAAAAACACTTTTTCTACAAGTTTAAAAATTTACTATCCAACGGATTACGCTATCCAACCTTCATGCAACTGCCCCCAGATCATTAGCATTATTCCTTTTCATAAAAATATTTTATATTTACCGTAAGTGAACACCGAATTATTCATATAGCACGATCAAACTGGCAGGCAGGCTAAGCTACTTAGCGAGCGAGTCTCGTCTTTTATTCTATTTTAAGTGCTAAGCAATTTAAACTCAAAGATAGCTAATATTTCTCGTCATGTTTGAATAAAAAGTTTATCTTTGCGCTGTTGGCCGTTTTCTTTACGTTTTGTCATGCCTATCTCTTAGTTTGCTTCCGTATTTTTTGAGATAACTGCTATCCCTGTATGGATCAACTCTGAAAGCTTTTTTCAACGGCACGTCTCGTTCGAGCTTTTATATAGATTTGTGGTTGTAAACACGTGGAGATTGGACACAATTTGTCGTGGTTGGTGTTACGAAAAGGTGAAACTTTAGAGGTTTGTTTGTTATTGTGTCTTGACTGAACTGGATTGCATGTAAGTGGCATATACGCTGTTCGTAGCGTAGTTGATTCGTAGAGTGGTAGGTGAGGTAAATTAGGAGTATGATTTTGATTGATGTTCTATCAAATTGAGGATAAAATGCAAATCGTGAAAGTTCATAGTCTGTATGTGTATATGTAGTTTTCTGCTTTCTCTTATTTTTTCTGGAGTTTTTCAAGTAAGTGGCCTTTAGATTGATAATTTTCTCCATCATGAAAGATAAAATGCTCGCGTTGTCGCATTTTTTTGAAAATTCATGAATCTGTTGTAGAGATTACCACACATTAGCATTTGAAACGCTACTTGTATGTCGAATAATTTTTTGATGTACATTTTTATGTTCTTACCGATAATGTTTTTAGCTAAGAGTTAAAGTTAAGTATAAACCACCATATGCCTTTAAAAAAGCGCAATCTATCTATTCTGATACTATTCTTTACATTTAGATTTAACGAGAGTAGAATTTGTCTGGAGTCTTTTTCCCCTATCTTCTATGATCATTCTTATGTGACGGTTACCATGCAAGGTGGTCGATGTCTTCAAAGAACACCGTTTAAGGTATGAACGGCTTTACTCTTTAAAATATGCTTTCACGATCTGTTTTTTTATGTTTACGACAATTACACTGCAAAAGAACATCTGTAATTCCTTCTGCAATAATCCTTGATAATGTTTTAAGCATGACAAACTATGAATGTGAAATCCGTACGATTTTTTTCTCGTGTAGTCGAATGACCATTCGCTTTTTTTGGCTTAAAGAAATGTAATATATATTATAATACATGCGACACAAGAGGATGGGGGCATGGAAAGACTGCGAAAGCATCTGTACGCACACAGATTACATTGAGCATTTATTTAGGATAAAAATATCACTAAAAATAGAAAAATAGTCACTAGAAATTAAAGATTATCATCTAATATGAAAATATTATTGACACATGAACATATGATGTATTGTCAATAATGAAACATATACCTCCCGTCCGTGTTCGATTTTTGATAACGAAGACAAACTCTGACATAAGATTTTCGATAGCGACAGTGGCACTATGACTTAACTAGAATACTATAACAGACAGAATGTCATCTCCATATTGATTTTTGTCTAAGCGTTATATGCGTTGCTGTTTGGGCATTCAGAGTCTCAGACAGTGCAAAAGGGCAGCTGCATCCCTGGGTAGATTTTTGTTGAAATCTCTAGAATCCATTTTGAATATATGCAGAGGTGCAGTTACCTCTGTTTTTTAAACTGGCTGAGTGAGAAATCAATATACAATGTGCTCCCCCCCTGCAAAAAAGTCATGCACTGGAGATTGCCTTTTCTATTGTTAAAACTGTTTAGTATGTAGCTAGTGAATTAAGTAAAGATTTTAGAATATTATGCTTTCATTTTGGAAAAGAAACTATTTCGTGTTGGCTGTTCTCAGTCTGCCAACATCTTGCTTCAAATGCAAACAACACTGAATCAATTTAAATTAAGTTTGTTTTGAAAATAGTGTTATTTTCTTTGAAGTAAGGTTTTTTGCCGATCCATCGACATTAGCTCGTTTAATCAAACAAATGATATTCAAATTGTCGCTTTTTATGCAAGAGATAATGAGAAGCAATGACGGTGTTCTAGGGAGATGACCACAATGGATTGTGGGATCTTTGGACTTGAGGTTTTTATCGGTTAAAATGTCAACTCCTTCATTATTGTAAGTACAACATGAAGTTTAAAATGATAAGGTTTTTAATCATTTGAATAGTAAGGAGTAGCGAATTCAGCATTAGGCAGTATAAATTACCTTAGGGCTTAGAACGCCATGGGTGTCTGAGTGTCCGGACGCAAGCAACTCTTGGAGTCTTGGTGTCCCTTCTAGGAAGGAAACCAAACAATTTAGCATCTTGCAGGAACAATATATTAAATGCCATGTTTTATAGATGTACCAAATTTTCAATATGATGAACAGGCTTTTCATTTTGATATGATTTCTGTATGATGAAAAAAACATCATTTAAAATAACTAAGAGCAAGCAGCTTTATTGCTATTTTTGTATTCGTGAGCTGTCACATAGTGCACGAGCATTGAACACTCGCTAATTTTCATCCTAAGCTCCTGAAAATTGGTATCATAGATTTTATTCTTTGGAATTTTGTTACCAATGGCATTTTTAGCTATGAAAGTGGTTTGAATTTAATAGTGAGCTGTCCAAATTTATTTTTCCTTCCAATCCTGGATTTGCTATTGTAAATTGTAATCTAGCCTTCGAGCGCACTGCCTTTTAATGTCTCGTTTTCACCAAGCGTTTTTTATTAGTTGCTCGTATCTTCTTGCGGAAATTGACTCTTTCATAAAGTTCGATTGTTCTCAATCGCACATTTCTAATGATTGTTGCTCTTTTAATTAGTTTTAACGATTATTAGTTTTAACGATTATTAGTTTCAACGTAGAGGTTATAATTGCATTAGCCATTCTGTCTGCATGTAATTGCCAGCAAATTCAGCTATTTTTTTCCGATTTCTGTCATTCGCTTACGTCTATTGGCAATATCCTAACGCTGTCTTGCTGCAGACGACAGAAAATAGTTTTCCTTTTTGAAAATTCTTATTCATGATCACTTAACATAGCTTTCTATCAGTTGCAATCAATAAACAGCTGGGACAACACACCTGTTTCGTGCGACGAAAACTTTCCATTTATAATATACACGCATCCGTATATTCCGATACAGTTGGCGTACAGTTGCTTTCAGAAGCTCCCTTCGTCTTTGAGTATTACGAAATTGCCAAATGACGATAAAACAGCGTTTCAAATTTTGTTTGCCTTCTGTTTTTTAGTTTGGTATTCAAGAGAGAAGGTCGTTGGAGTTTGTCGTTCAAATTTGTTAAGATTACAATAGTCTTCGTTTATCCCTGTCATCGTCATTGTATCGACTCGGGTAGTATCCAAGGATTGTTTGCTGTAACTGGCTTATGTTCATGCAGTTAGGTAGGTATGACTGATGTTGTTTTCTTCATTGCAGAATATGTTACACTTGCACAAATACAGTTTCTACAAGTACGTTACACCACTTCTTAATTGCTTTTGCACTTCATTGGATACATTCAGTATACACATGCCCTTTGAAACTACACAATTGAACTTCTCAAGTGTGGTCGTGTGATAAACTCCTATTGATTGCTTCGCTGAAGTATACGCGGAAAAAGATCTTGCAAATTCCACATTAACTTTTAACATCAACTAAAACATTCTCTCCTTACGTTGAAGGGGAAATGTAGTGTATATTGAATGACATAGTTAGGGCTTTCAAATCATTTCCTTCAAACAATAGACGACGATATTTGTTGTTGGTTTGAAAGCTTCTACTTCAAACAATAGAAAAGGATATTTGTTGGTACATACTTATAAATCATCTTCGTAAAACGTTCTCCAGCAGCTGCAAAGTTAGTTGGCAAGACTTACTACAAGCTGAACTAAAAATTTTTTTGCAATAATTCCTTTCTCAGATAACCATGTCTCCATTGTCGCTCGTACCTTATACCCTATTCTTCTTGCTATTTGCCAACGGAGACTCACCAGATATCGTGCTGGGCGGATCTTCTCCGAGCGTTGCTTTCCAGCATCGAAAGTCTCCGATGGTGGTGGTGGTAAAACTCCGTGCGGAGAACTCAACCCTACGAGAGCGGTGCACAAACTTGCGATGAAATTTGCCATATCCGAGATCAACAAAAGAAACGATATTCTTCCGGGGATAGTACTTGCCACCATATTTAAAGAGACCTGCTGTGATCAGGATTATGCTGTAAATGAAACTTTGAATTTTGATTTCGTCAAAGACGCTTTTCGAAAAGAACCGATGAATGCGGGTCACGTGACCTGCAGTGTTGTAGTAATGAGACGCAGATTGACAAACCAGTGGCGGCGATTATTATTGCCGCAAATAGTCATATTGTGAAGGCGATCGTGAATTTGATCGGTTTATTTAAGGTAAGAGAAATGATTGTTCGTAAAATCATATTTTCATTCTTAGTGTAGCATAAATAATCCCGAGCTGACTGACGTTATCTCACGAAAAGTAAAGCTGCTCACATTTTCTGTTATCTTAGTTTATATTTTAGGTAGCGTAAAGACTGTTCTCGTTCTCTGTTGTTCATTCGTCACTACCTACACCGACACACGTTATCATAGTTTATATTTTAGGTAGTATAAAGACTGTTTTCGTTCTCGGTTGTTCATTCATCACTACCTACACTGACACATGTAATCTTAGTTTATATTTTAGGTTGTGTAGAGATTGTCTTAGTTGTATTTCAAATATGATAAGGAAATAACAATATTTTATAACCATTTCGCTCTCTATCACCTTTATTTTTAAGGTTCCAGTGATCAGCTTTACTGCTACGAGTCCTTCTTTGAGTAATATGGACTATTTTCTACGCACTGTGCCTCCGGATTCCGTCGTCGTTGAAGTTATGGTTGATCTCATACAAAAATTGCGATGGAACATAGTAATGGTTCTTTATGTAGACAATGAGTTTGGTCATTATGCCGCTGAAGGCTTTAGGAGGGCAATCAGGTTGACAATGCCAAAGATTTGTATAGTTCATGATGATAAATTTAAGCCAAACTCTGATAAAGCTGAGATTATGCGAGTTGTTAAAGGTATGATAGACAACACGTACTGAATGGTAACTGTTTGCCCTAAATTTACGATGCAGAACAGTTCTTACACTGCCTAAAATATATACAAAGATAACGTGCGAAAGTTTAGGTACTGATGAATGAACAACAGAAAATGAGAACAGTCTTTACACTACCTAAAGTACAAACTAAGATAACGTGTGACGACTAAGGTAGAGATGAATGAAAAATAGAGAACAAGAATAGCCTTTTCACTACCTAGAATTTAGACTAAGATAACGTGTGATAGTGTAGGTAGTGATGAATGAACAACAGAGAAGAACAGTCTTTTCACCATCTGAAATATAAACTAGGATAGCATGTTTCAGTGTAGATAGTGATGAATGAATAAGAAAGAACGAGAACAGTCTTTACATTACCTAGAATATAAACTAAGATAACATGTGTCAGTGTAGGTAGTGATGAATGAGCAACAGAGAACTAAAACGGTCATTACATTACCTAAAATATAAACTAAGATAACATGTGTCAGTTTAGGTAGTGATGAATGAGCAACAGAGAACCAAAACAGTCATTACATTACTTAAAATATAAACTAAGATAACATGTGTCACTGTAGGTTGCGATGAATGAACAACAGACAACGACAACAATATTTTCATTACCTAAAATATAAACTAAGATAACATGGTTCGGTATTGGTTAATGCTAATGCATACCATTAGTAAAGAATACTTTCTATTTCACCAAGACTTTGCTCAGTTTTTATTTATCTTTTTTTCAGATATTACAAACGTTACCAAGTCAAGAATTATCGTATTTTTTGGTACAAAAGAGGATTTTGCATTTTTCCATAAGCGAAGCGGTTCGTTTAACGCGAATGACTACGTCTGGATTTCGTCCGAGTTGTGGTACAGTTCGGAACTAACATCCATTTTACATAAAGTGGAAAACATCCTAGCAATTGTACCAAAGCAAAGTAAGTTGATGACTGCGATTGAATTAACGCATTTGGTCTGTGGTTCGACTGGTTCCGACTGTCTGGTGGAAGTGTTATTATCACGTAGCCAGCCCAACTTTTTACTCTCGATGTGCAAATATTTTTGTGTTCATTGACCGCGAGAAAAATGTATTTCTAAATAAACGAATGATGGTGATCCTTCAGAATTTGCATGGCATGAGTAACTAGTCTGACACGAACACGTGCTACTTCACGAACCCCTTCTCTTGCTGCCATGTTTATAGTAAACCGGCCGTTTAACGCACAGTAAAATCTGACACGAACACGTGCTACTTCACGAACCCCTCTCTTGCTGCCGTGTTTTATAGTAAACCGGCCGTTTAACGCACAGTTTTCAAAATTCGTATGCATGTTATAAACACGAGAAGCTGATGGAAAGCGTACGGCACCTCAAGTGCACGGATTTCTTTGTAATTTACTGTAAAATATTCGTAGAGACACTTTTCCACAAACATTCTATTTTTACAGGCTTTCTTTCGGATCACTTTCTCGAATACTGTGCACGGCACATGCACGTGAACATCACGTCTGCATGTCTGAAAGAGAACGTGGAAAGATCAGTTCACGTTATTCCACTGATATTGAACGCCGTTTTTGCTGCTGCTGCGGGTATTCATCATAGCCTGGGTTGCGAACGCGTTACATCATGTCGCAATAGGCTTGGCAATACCTCTCTAAGGTAAGCTATATACACTCTTAACTCTTATTATTCTCTCCATTTTTTTCTAGATTTTTTTGAATTTCTACGAATTGTTGGAACCTGTGTTCATTGAAAAGTTCTTCCAATTTAACGCGAAAATTGTTTTTGCATTTGGAAGAACTTTGAAATGTAAAACACGAAAGAAGTTCAATTTTACGCTTTTTACAATTGTGTTTTTATCACAACAATTTGTTTTATTGCTAACTTGGTGTAATTTATCAAAGTTTGACCTAATTTATTAACAAATTATTCGATTTATGATTCATTAGAATCTACTTTATTTAATAACATACATAACAACGGTAACTCCAAAAATCGTAAGCATTTTGATTAAGCATTTCTGCTTTATTTAGTTATCATCAGGAATGATTATACTACATGCGTGCGCAGTATATAGATTCGATGTAATTTGATCAAGTTAACAGAAAACAGATAGTTCACTGGAAGCTTTAGTGCCATGATTAAGTTCCGGTTTTAGCTTACGGATGGCGAGTGCTTCTTAGAACAAAAGATTTTGCCAATCCTTGCCCTGTCTATGATGTGACAGTTGTTCAGCAGAAAGAGAGTTAGGTCAAATTGTTCGGTATTTGGTTCGTCCATGTTAAGTTGTAAGAAATCAGTGAGATGGATAAATTCTCACCTGTTCACCAAAAGTTCACAGCTTTTGATGTGTTTATAGATTTTTGATTTGTTGTCTGTAGTAGCATGTTCGTGTAGTCTTGTGCAGAGGCATCTGTCTGTCTTACCAATGACTAATTGGAATTCAAATTTTTAGGAATTGAAGCCGAACTTCATCGTTAATTTGTTTTTCAGTTCCTTGTTAAGAAATTTGAAAAATTTGAATGAGACCAACCATCTTACCAACCAGATCATATCATTTGATGAGAACCGCAACCCCCCCGAATTTCGTTTTCCGTTTTCAAGCTCAATCACACCATCGCTGTACAACGAGGCCAAACAGACCATGACGTCATTGGCAACTGGTTCTGTTCTCGGACTACGTGTAAGGGACAATTGTCTGGTAATGTCAGCAGTTTTATTAACTACCATGCCTTCGATTCTACTTGTGGTATCAACTGCCACAAAGGCTCGTATAAATTAGTGAAAGAAGATTATCCTGACTGCTGCTGGACGTGCAAGAAATGCACCGGGAACATGTATACGAACAGTTCCGATCAATTAAGCTGTTTGAAATGTGCAGAGGATCGATGGCCCAATGATAACCACTCGTCTTGTGATCCAATCAAGCATGAATATTTGAGCGTCTTTTTCACCCCAGGTGTTCTTCTTCTTGTGTGGAACATCTTGGGCATCATAGGGATAGTGATCATTAGTGGTGTATTCGTGAAGCACAGCTCCTCTCACATTGTGAAAGCTTCAAGTAGGACATTGTCATTGCTGTTGCTGCTAGGAATATTTATGGAATTTGTGATAGTCTTAACGTCACTTCGGGAACCACAGAAAGCTTGGTGTACCACGATGTTCGTACTTACTCACGCCACAAGATGTCTTGTTGCTGGAACGTTATTAATGAAGACAAATAGAATTCATCGAATCTTTAGGAAGACCGCCATGATAGGTGAGGTTGAATATTTGAGACATTTAGTGGTTGTTGTTACAAAAATTTGTCGTTGGTATCAAAAATTTTTTCATTAAACTGGAGTCCATTTAAACTCCAGTGTCTTCATCAGGAGTGATCTTTTGTTAAAACTTGTGTCCTTATATACTCCAGTCTAGTGTCTTCCTTATGATTGATCTGATGTTGAAACCAGTGTCCTTATATACTCCAGTCTAGTGTCTTCATTAGCAGTGATCTGATGTTGGAACTTGTGTCTTTATATACACTAGTCTAGTGTCTTCATCAGGAGTGATCTAACGTTGATTGAATGTTATATGCTCTAGTCTAGAGTCTTACTCATTAGTGATCTGATGTTGAAACTTAGTCTTTATATACTCTTATTTCGATTAGGTCTTATATATTCTTGTCTGATGACTTCATCAGGAGTTATATCGAACTGATCTTGAAAGTTGAATTCTTGTATGCTCCCATTCTAGAAGTCTTGTGCCCTCATCAAGAGTTATTTGATGTCCAAATATTCATGCAGCAGTTCATAGTATTGGTCGTGCTATCGAATTGTATTTGTTTTGTTCTCTTGTAGAGCCTCCGCGGTGTCTTGGAAATAACTGTCAACTACTCATCATCGTGATTATAGTATTTATCTCAATTATCATCTCCACAACGGCGCTTTTTGTCAATCCCGAACTTGGAAATGAGCTAATACTTTACGTTAAAAAAGAAAAAAAGAAAACGGCGTTCTTACTTTGCAATTTTATCGGAAGGTACGCATGGAGGTTCACCATTTTATTACCGTAAAAGGGAACTAGTAAGATACATACAAGGGTGTAGGAGACTGGAGACCCACGGCTTTTCCTAATTTTTAATATTGTGAGGCCACGTATGAAAATTCAACCCCATCACTGCCTTCACACGCCTCTTCACCTTTTTTTTCCTCATTTAATATTGCTCTGGACGGCGGTTGCTAAGTGAGTAAAATTATCTACTTTCCTCATCTTTAGTTGCTGCTACCTCAGTGTTTGATTTTGGTCTCAAATACCTATATTCCGTCTTTTCCACTTATCTACCTTCCTCTACTTTCTAACGCATCCTGTCTTATTCTTTCTTACTCAATGCAGTTCGCTTTAGTATTCTCTGTACAGTTGTACTTCGCAATCAACGACCTCATAACAAATACTGAAATCCTAGTGCTCTTTCTTCGGGTGTAGCCACGGTGCTGCTTATAATTGCCAACCTCTGCCCTAAGTCTAGCTTTCTTTTTTTCTTTCCCATTATTCAATTGTATGATTAATCAACTTTATTCTTCTGCAGTTGCTTACAAGTTTGCACGTCTCTCTTATATACTTAAAGACTTGTGTCACTGCACTTCTCTATACCTTAGGAATCTTATCACTCTATAGGTTCCTTTTTAACTCCTAAGTCAAAGACTCAAAAGACAGTTCTACCTGTCACTTCCACGCTTCCGTAGGTATATCATTGCGTTGTTTCTTCATGTGCCTCTGTTTACTCTCCTCAGCCCCCTCGGCATCCAACGAGATCATGTTCGCTGCACTAGTTTTGTCACCTGAAAGCACATCTTGACAACCTGAAGTTTGTCTTAACTTTTCCTTACCTGCCTTACGTGGAAAAGGTAATCGCCACAGCCATTTCTATCCTTTTGCAAAACCTTGTACCGTCTGTTGTTCTATGTTCCTATCATGAATACCTACCTTCGACTTCCCATTACTTTTTCGTCACCATTGAAGTCATAACCATTGCAGTCTGCACCATTGAAGTGATAACCAATCACTTCCCTTACTTCTATGGATACTCTATATCACTTCATCTCGCTCACAGGTAGAACGTCAATTAGAAAGAAGTTCTCCTTTTCAAATGACGTCTTACTAACTTCAAAGGCATCACTAGTCTGTTATTTTCTTCATTTCTTGAACATTCTTGACAAGATAACTGCTACTCAATTTCATGTCCATTTAACACCAAAATAATACAATTTGAATTCTGCTTGCATTGTATCTACGTAGCCTTTCTTCGTAGCCCTCTACTTTTCCAGCTGGTCTATTGAATGCAGAAGATGTCGACCTTTTGTCTTTGCATCATGTCCACCAGCTCTCTAGCTTGTCTTTTCATAGTACTAACATTCAAGTGGCTTTCCTCTCCTTATTCAGACCTGCGGACACTTCTTACTTCTCTCTTTCGACCTACAGGTCAGTATTTCAATTTCCATTACTGCCCTGCAGACTCAGCGCTATCCACGTTTACATACTAGTAATACTGTAATACTTAGATTTTTCAAACCTTTTGTATATTTTTACCACATTTGTTGCAGTAAATAGTAGTATATGTATGATATATGTATATAATATGATATAATATAATAAATAAAATTAAATGATAGTATATGTATATTTAAATGTATGAACTTTACTTGTTTGAGAAATATCTGAACCTCTTGGTAAGTTTTTTGTGCACATAGTTTGCGGAAAGCTTTTATCTGCTAGGCAGTATCAACCACATGACCATTTTTCTTACGACCTGTAACATTTCACTAATTTATAATTTCAGAACTTTCCAAAACACTAAACTTCATATTCTCCTGTGGAGCTACGAATATGGCTTGAGCTTTATATGCACATATCAGGCCTACCTGGTACGCAAGGTCCCAGAGAATTACAACGAGGCGTGGTACATCACCATCACCATGGTAACTATTTCAACGAACATTTTAATATATTTTATAAGTGTGATCGGTGCGCAAGACAAAAACAAAGCATATGTGTATTTCACTGTTAAAAGCCTCACAGCAACCGTTGCCTTAGGATGTATGTTCATTCCAAAGGTCTACATCATCATATTTAAGCCGGAAAAAAATGTCCCGCACAACGTAGCCTCCATACAACTGGGTACATTTGTGGATTCTAAGTCCAGTGTTGTAAAATCAACAGAGAGAACTTCAAATGTCCCGCACAAGCCTCCATACAACTGGGTACATTTGTGGATTCTAAGTCCAGTGTTGTAAAATCAACAGAGAGAACTTCAAATGTCCCGCACAACGTAGCCTCCATACAACTGGGTACACTTGTGGATTCTAAGTCCAGTGTTGTAAAATCAACAGAGAGAACTTCAAATGTCCAGCACAACGTAGCCTCCATACAACTGGGTACATTTGTGGATTCTAAGTCCAGTGTTGTAAAATCAACAGAAAGAACTTCAAATGAATAGTCAAATTTGATGGCGACAAATTTGGCGGCGACAAGATGGAAATAGTTTGTCAAGCTCCACGAAAAGAGTTGCTGTGGACAGGAATTAGAATGATTTCGGCAATCATATCCGTTTTCATGGTCATTTACATGAAGTAAAGGATTTTGACAGTTTGAATGTCTCTATAGATCATGTTGTAGTTAATAGTTTTACTGACGTAGCCAGTAGTATGTAGTATGAGATGTAAATTATCGTGCAGAGGGTTTGCTTCAAAGGAGTTATCCCATATTTAGAGCATGTGGTGTTTTGTCTCATAGAATAGCAAGTTTGTCATTTTAAAGGGAACGACTATCTATTCTATTCCAATTTTCGAATTGTTACATGTTTGACAGTGGTAATGTATTTCTTAAGTCTTTGTGTGTACATAGCAGTGGGGCTTAAGTTGGTTAACACAAGCATGAAATCTTCAAAGGAAGACTTGGACATTTAAATATGAGCATTGGGAAATTGCTTTATATAAGAAAATTAGGAAATTTTCCATGATATGGCAAAATTAACCATAATTAAACCACGGAATGTTAACAAGCAGAAAGTGATCTACAGTATAATGGTTTTGTATAAGCAATATGTGTTACATTTACCACTCATCAAGTGCACGATCAAGGGGATTTCCCTCCTCTATACTTTAAAAATGTTTAGAACATTCTATCGAAAATTTGTCCCAGGGAATGACTGTTTAATGATGCTACTCTTGGCCTGGAATGGGTCTTATAGTGTTATTCTGTGATAAAAGGATTCTAGTCATTGCATGGCTATTACCAAATGAGTAAAGTTTAATATTTTGTTAGCTTTCACATCATCTTATGAGTCAGATCACAAACTACAAAACCTTGCAATTTTATAATACTTTATTAAAAAATAATTATCTCACACAAGCTCACTTTTTCGAATAGGAAAATTTTTAAAGCTTTAGCAAACTTTAACGTTGTATTTATGAGGAAAATTTACCAAGGCAGCAGGAAAATTGCATTTACGAAGTACAGTACAACTTTTATGACAGAATGTATGTGCAGTTAGTCAATGATGAAACGCTGTTTCCCAAATGTCATGCCTGCCTGCGAAGCACATTTATTTGTGCCCATCTGAAGTGGAATGAAATTCAAGCCTTCTTTCAATTGCTCCTTGGAGAATATGCGTGGACTGTATTTAGACTCTTTTGGTCCAAGTACAGGCCAATCAGGATGAAGATCCGCGGCCTGAATGAAGCAAAATTATGGTGATGACTTCACAGATGATTTTTGGCATTTTACTAAATGGCACTAGAAAACACAACGTTATACCTTTCTTGATACAGCATAGATTCCATTGATAACCTACAATTGTAAATGAAACAAAAACATGTTAGTATTAGCATTGTAAAAGTTCCATGGAATAAGATAAAAATACAAGACATTTTCCATTACATTATGTTCACACATACCTGCCCCGGATTAGTTTTCTCATATAGGTCCACAACTTGAAATAGATCCAGTTTTTTGCAATTTAACTTGTCTATTCCGGCCAAAATAAACTTCTCGATATTTTCTCTCTGAATTAAGAACAAAATCATGCATGCCGTGTAATAATGCTCATATATTGTCATTTGCAAACGGTTATCTACAAGATCAAACCTTTCTGAACGCATCTTTCTCTTTCAGGATTTCATTAAATTTTGGAATTGCTCCTTCATAGATGGTATTCATCAACCTTAAAAAGAAAAAATTCATCTGCTGTAAATGCTTTCACCACATCACAGATGCTACTAAACTTACATGCACAAATAGCGACCATCAGACAAAGCCGCACACATTCCATCTCTACCCAATGGATTGTTATAACGCCATTCATTTAATTGCTCTGCTGTTTCAATATCATCAGGGGGGTTGCACAGCAGAGTTCCTGTTACATCCTCCATCCATAAACGTGCGTTTTGTTCAGCCTGGTCATCATATTTTGAGTCCATCTAAAGAAATACGACAGTTTTTGTCGATGCGTGCCATCTGATTCACAAATATTCATTACATTATGCGCTAGCCATAATACAGACATTGCTGCCATATTTTTATAAAAGTTGATGGGCTGTAAACTGATATTTCAGATCATGTGGTAGCAATACATCAGAAGAATGTCCAGTCGGAAAATGAAACAAATTGGCCTGTTTGCCTTTTCGCACGATTACGCGATTGAAAAGCTTTCAAAAGAAACATGTAATTTTAAATCAACAATAATAATTACTGCTTTTCAAACCATAACGTCGCTAATGCGAATTCCCAAGGTTACGACAGATGTTAAACGGTAATACGTGTTTACTAATAGGCAGAAAAATTCGAGCAAACACCCTGCAAAAAAAGTACCTTCATTTTGATTTCACGACTAAATCCATAGCCCATTGGTCTGTTGAATTCTCTCGACATGATTGAAACGAATTCTTACGCGATAGTTCAAACGTCAAAGATCACCGAAGTCAGACAATGCTATGTTGAATGTTGTCATGTGTGCCGAAAGATATATATATGTATATATAGAAAATCTTGAACTACCCCTCCTGAGTTCTCAATATTGGAAAGTTCTTTTGGTTGCTCGACTCCTGTTTCTGTTGAGGAAGAAACTAATTCCGGGGGGGTAGCTAAAGGATTCATGTTGTCTACTCATTCATAAACACTGTTTTGTGAACAGTTTAATTACGGATGACCGATTATTCGCTTTTCGATATATTGGACCTCATCGGATAATTCATGTCGAGTACAAAAGGGTTGAGCTGTGGCGTGCAGGAAATAGAAAACAGAACGACAAATCTGGATATTATCGACCTGTTCAACCAAAAATGGCGGACGAATTTAATAGCAGGTTTCTTGTTTGGCAGTTCGGTTAAAGTGCAGCAGACTGATTTGCATGGGTTTAAAGCCCATGTGTAACTCGTTTGTGATTTGTCGGTTGCATCGGAAAAGAATCTGCGATATAAAGGCGACATTCCATTGAAAACAGGTTTACTTGCTAAGCTCTGATTTATTTTTTGTGAGACTGTCTTATAATAAAATCGGATAATGTTTGAATTCCTTAGAGTAAAGACATTAAAGAAAAATGCTTTGCTTCTAGAAGATTTCTATCCCTTTACAATTGGAGGAAGAAGGTAAAATGGCTCGCTTAAATCGAGGATCTCAAGTCTTATGACAGCATACATTTTACTTTAAGTTGCCTTGTCTTATGAATGCTTATTCAAGGATGGAAAGGACTTCGAAACAGCAGCAGGAGGGGAGGGGGGGCAAGGGGCATGCCTTCCCTTTTACTCATTGACAAGCTTTCGTCATGAGTATGTTCTTGTGCCTCTCTCTACTTTTATACAGGCTCCGCTATCACCGTCATTCGTAGTCGCTACATTTTAATCCTTCACACATACCTAACCAAAGGTTAAAGGATTGCTTGTAAGCCAATTTTTGCCTTGGCTGCGCATTCAGAGTTTTATCTGCTATTTCACATGGGGACTTGTCATTTTATTAAGAGGCTTGTCTAGATTTATCGCTGTGGCGTGATCGCATATCAACGATATTATTGGCAGGGACAAGGCTGTCACGCTTATCGTTGTATATGATCTAATAGTCTATTAGCATGTTTTTGCACTATAGAATTTGCATACTTCATTTATATCAATGGATAGAAATCTACAGTGTTAATTAAAAACAATTAAATAGGATTTTTGTGACGTGGGTTGGTGGTAGGAATACACCAAGGACCGTATATATACTGACCAATTGTGGCCAACACGTGTTTAAGTTTGCATTGCAAACAGATGATCGACTCTTCTGCCAGATATGAGGTACTGCTCTTGAGTGATTAGCTCTTATCGTAAAACTTCATATCGAAATGAATACGTCTTATGAAAAAATTGGCGAAGAATTTTTTCCGCTCGATCTCCCTCCCTCCCCTCCCCTCCCCTCCCAAACTTATCGACTAAGAGTTGGTATAAGTTTTCCATCGTATGAAAAGCTTTTGTAAATTTTCCTTATGTTGAAATGGAAACCATATGGCAATGCTGACGGCCATTCTACTGAAATTCGTGACAGTTGATGCTTAAAACCCCAAGCAAAATTATGCATTTTTTTATAATCCACTTTGAACCCCGTTGACAACACTTATCACAACGTAAAATATCTGTTCGTCGGTGCTGCTCATTGCGCGCAAATATCGATTTACTTTTCCACTTCTGTCGCTCCCATCGCAGGGCTTTAAACTACCATCGTGTTTTTAAATCGTTTCAACGTGTTCAAATGTCAGCATTAAATCAATGCCATTCAGCAAAAGAGAGTGTTGAGTTGTGGTCTTCACGATTGGATTGCCGCAGTTCGACATGTGAAATATTTGTTGCAAAAAGATATAAAATATACGATAAAACTAACAGTCTATGTTGATGCAACATTCATCAAATCGTACAACAAGCAAAATCTCTTTAAAATTAGCATTGCTACACCCTGTGCTTGAACATGTTTGAAAAAACTCAATTGGCATCCCTTGATCGTTACGTAAACAGCAAAGTTTGCTTGAAATATTGCTTTAAAGACTTTATGTTTCTTATCTGAAAACTGGAAAGTTTATTTACTAACTTATGTCATAAAAACGCATATTGATTTACCCTTTTCTTCACTTCGGCTGTCATGCCAAAGCCCGTTGGTCTGTTTATTTTCTCCGATGCCATCTCCAGGTATAGTCTTGTACACCAAACACTATGTCAAAAACTTCAATGTGAGTTGCAGAAGTCTCCAAGCGCTCGAGCTGTCTCACCGACGCTAGACGTAAGACTATATAGTAATTGCCGAGGCTCTACCCTCCGCTATTGAGCCGGTTTACACAATTCCGCGACGGCGATTGGTCAATTTTTTTGACCTCTTGGTGCCCCCAGACAGTGAAATATTTACTTTAACTCGTGTTACAAATTGTTCAATTGCTTGAAATTCTTCAAAACAATTTTATGGTATTTACCCACCTTCTTCCGTGCATCTGTTCGTCAAGTCGACTCGACATGATCGATATTCCTCTACACAAATGTTCTCTTTGGACATATTTTTGCGGTGGAATGAATTTCGTCCAAATTACAATCTATGAACTTGCAACGTTGTAACATATACACTCGTTTAGCTCGTATCTTTGCAGGCCAAGGGTCAGACGCGCCTCAATTATTATTAGTTAGTTTTCTTATCTTTTACTAAGCGTAAGATAAAGGATGCTCTTCTGCGGTAAATTATAATCTGTCGAAGCGATTCTAAAAGGCAGCTGTATTTGTAGAACTTAGTATATTATATGCATTATTACAATATTTTACTTCTATTTATAGACACATAGCTTTAACGTTGGGGGTATCATTTCCCACTCGATGATGTGAAATTTACTTTTCGGAATTAAAGCCACATTCTTCATTTTCGCATGGAGAAGTTAACTGTAGTAAACTATTCATATTGTGGGTTATGAAATTCGCGTGGAGTCCTTTCAAAATTTGTCGAATCACGACGAATTGTGCATTAAAACATATTTATCAAACGTCTCTCTCATCTGAGAATCATTTTAATCGAGTAATATCTTCGTAATTGCTCAATTTTGGGTATGTCAATCGACCATATTAGGAAACAAACAACTACTTATTGTGAATTGTGTCAGGCAACGCCTCAGTTTTTAAAACATCCGTTTTGCCATTCCAGGTCTTCGCCCTTCATACCGATTTCAGTTGAAAATCCCGAAGGAGCTCTGTGTTTTGGCCTTATTTCCAATTATGGTAAGACTCGTTTTCGATTGAATATTTTTGCATCCTAGCCATTTTTGTTTTTACCGTTCGCGCGTTCTTAAAAGTTGCTAGATCCAATACGTTGGACTCATGCGCAGAAGTATGTTCCACAAATTATTTGCACAGCTGACCATGCTCCACTTGACTGAGATTTTTTGGATATGGAGACTTCCATGCAGCACGGTTGAAAATGTTTAAAATCATGAATGTTATCCTAGCAGATAGTTTCGAATATTTACCAAATTTCGTGCTTGTCAATGAGTATTCGTGATGACTGAAAAAGTACGGAAAAAAAACAAACGACTATGTTTTTTTTTTGCTTTCACTCTGTGACATCTGGAATTGTCGGATTGCCGTATCGGACAATCACTAAGCGTTGTTAGACCTGGCCTGCGCACAGTTTAGTTACCTTTCAAGTTGCTTTGCTGTTGACATGATTTGGAAGGTTTCGTGTGTTTCTCTCAGTGCTCTAATAGTAAAACTCGTATGTATCTGATGCACAGACTCTATCTCATTCGACATGCACGGACAGAACATTTAGATGATTTATCGTTTCTTATGTATAAGGACCCGGTAGGGCTTTTTTTACCACATTGTTCTCGTTATACATTGAAGCCGACAAGTGAAATACACCATTTGCTATTGCCGTTATTTTTGCATGAAGTGGGAATTATTTTTTAGCATTCTATGTCCAGTGGAATGTTTTTAGCGTGACCGACCACACGTTTATCTGTGCATCGAAATGACATATCACAATAAAGATATTTCAGCTGATAAACATCTTCATGCCGGTGTAAAGGCTGATTTTCGAATCGTCAGAGTGACTTCGTTCCTCCACTTGTTTTGTGGGTAAGAAACGACTGAGATGATAGTGAGAGTCAGCCTTTTTAATGACGATCCTTTCAAAAATACATTATGTTCAATGAAAAATTTTACTGTCGAATTTATGCATTAGGTATAAACAGACAAGCATGTTGCGTCAATTGAAACTTCTTTGAGATAACTATATGAATGATTTTCACGCAAGCTTTCCGGTTTGTTATGGTTTACGACTTTGGTAACAATCGGATATTTGTCATCAATAGTTTCGTTTTTTTCTCGGAATGTTGATTGGAGATAAGAATCCAAAAATTCAACAACCCCGATGTTCTCAATTTCTCATCGCTTCCTCACTACTTTTGGCAAGCACGTTCGTCGACACTCGTGTTTGACACAAGGTAGGCACAAAACGTGAATGTCCTTGAATGTCCTTGAATGTCCTTGAATTGAAAATGAACAATTGAAGACATTGAAAGTCCTTGAATTTATTAAAACGATCTTGAAAGTCCTCGAATTCTAATTTTTGGTCAAGCTGCATGATGTGACAATTTCCTTTTTCAGAAGTCAAATATCTCTTTGAAAGTCCTTGAAAAGTGCTTGAACTTCATTGCTCTTGCATTGTACGAACAGCGTGACGACAAAAAATTTTTGCAATTTTTTTAAAAAAATAGACATGGCTATTTTCGGTGTAGCTATTTTAGTTATTTCTGTAGCAAGTGGGGAGACATGCTCTCGCAATCGTTAGAGCATGTTTTAATTTACCTATTTTCAAGGGGTATTTTGTCGTTGTTGTCCAGTTATGGATGAAATTCCTTACATTCTTGTAGAAATTATTCCATTAACGCAGGATGTGGAAACAGAAACGAGTTTAAAAATATTTCAAATCACCACTCGTTTGTTAATCATTTCTCGCGAACGTGCTGCGCTCCAAAAATACTCGCGAACGCGCTGCGCTCCAAAAATACTCGCTCTCATTGCTGGCATTGTACAAATACTTCATGTCTGTATTTGCGAGAAGCTACTCCCAGACAAGACAGTGGTGTATATATGGTCAGGCAATCAAGCGCTGTTATATACCGTTTTGTTATCTAACAGAAAAAGAAGCTGTTTACATATTTTTCGCAGTTTTTTTTTGGCTTCAAAAATGTGCAACTACAGACCGTGGTGTAGATAGTACAAAGAGTGGCAGTTAAATATACCGATAATTAAATTAATTAGGTTTGTACATATCTATGCGCACACGTCATGTTCGTTTGCAGTGTCAGTCTTGTGATATAAATACGCCTGTCATGCATGTATATTGAGTAACACCGAATTCACCCCATTTTTATCAAAAAATTCGCATCGCACAATGGAAGAATGACTTACATTAGCAGTTAACATGTTTACTTATGGAAAGTTAAAAACTTTCAATGAAACATAATGTCGGAGGCAAATATCATTGGGAAATCTCATCTAAACTGAAAAAGATTCTCTGCCTTCGTTGAAATATAAGCTCATCTAATTTATCAGTGTTGGTAGTGATGAACGAACAACAGAGAACAAGAACAGTCTTTACACTATCTAAAATATAAACTAAGATAACGCGTGTCAGTGTATGTAGTGATGAACGAACAACAGAGAACAAGAACAGTCTTTACACTATCTAAAATATAAACTAAGATAACGTGTGTCAGTGTATGTAGTGATGAACGAACAACAGAGAACAAGAACAGTCTTTACACTACCTAAAATATAAACTAAGATAACGTGTGTCAGTGTATGTAGTGATGAACGAACAACAGAGAACAAGAACAGTCTTTACACTATCTAAAATATAAACTAAGATAACGTTTATCAGTGTAGGTAGTGATGAATGAACAACAGAGAATGAGAACTGTCTTTACACTACCAAAAATATAAACTAAGATAACGTGTGTCTGTGAAGGTGGTGATGAATGAACAACAGAGAACAAGAATAGTCTTTACACTTTCTTAAATATAAACTAAGATAACGTGTGTCAGTGTAGGTAGTGATAAATGAACAACAGAAAACGAGAACAGTCTTTGGTCTTTTACACTATCTAAAATATAAACTAAGATAACATGTGTCATTGCAGGTGGTGATGAATGAACAACAATGAACGAGAACATTCTTCGGTAAACATCTTTTATCGAAGAAATGTGGTTAATATATTTTATTTAAGAAATATTTTTTCTTCTGTAAACATCTTTTATTTTTATGTAAAATAACAATGATGCGAAACAGACAAATTTGAAACAAATATTTTATATATTTCCTCTTAGGGCCTGTTCACATGAGCCCGGTAACCGAGATTCAGCGAGGCGTGAAATGATTTTGAGTCATTGAAAGGAGCAAAAACTTCAAGCGCAACACTTGCAACCTTTTGTTATAAGTGTCATAAGTCAATTTAGTTGTAATTATCAAATCAGGCTAAATTAT
Source organism: Xenia sp. Carnegie-2017 (assembly GCF_021976095.1). NCBI lineage: Eukaryota > Metazoa > Cnidaria > Anthozoa > Malacalcyonacea > Xeniidae > Xenia > Xenia sp. Carnegie-2017. The sequence goes on from NW_025813483.1 coordinate 10,520,228, forward strand.
TTATTTTCATTTTATAGGTTTTGTGAATTTGCAAAGCAAGAGCAAAGAGAAATTGCTCAAATGAGTTTTTCTTGTGAAATGTTTAATCTTTTCCATTGGCCAAAAATGATTTAACGTTTCGCTGAATCCCGGCTACTGGGCTCATGTGAACAACCCTTAAAATGTATTTATGATTGATTAGCAAATTCTCGTGCAATGATTGATTGATTTGATTGGTTGAGCTCAGTTCTGTTTTGCACAAGCTAATGAAAACACAGCCTTAGGGGCTGATTACATGGAGCATTTTCAACCCTGGGTTGAACTGAACCCTTTTAAGTGAGTTGAAATTTATTGCGATTATATGGAAATCTTGTCCCCGGGGATGGAAATTACCGGGTAAACGCGCGAAATTTAAATATATAAAACATGGCTGCCGAAAATCACAAAAACATAACATTTCAAGTTATTCAATGTGGAATCTTAATAGCGCTGATAATACAGTGCTGTGGTATGGCGGACCAAACTGGGTCGGGTCATCAGCATATATTTTCGCCATTTCCACGCGTATTGCTTCGTATAATCGGACTTTATCAGCATAGAAATCCAAGTTTTGAAACTCCATTTGTCTTTTATAGTTGGCCAAACAGCGTATCAAGTTCTCCATTTTGTCATCCTTGTTCCAACGAAATCTTCTTTCGCGATAAGTGCTTGTATTTACAAGTTCTTCCTTATTTTCCAGATCCTCGTGTATCGTGTCCTCCATTTTGCTAAGGACAACAATCAGACTACGCATGCTCAAATATCTCGGCCCTGGGTTGAAAACAATTACATGGCGCAACTTTCAACCCAGTGCTGAGTTCAACACTGGGTTGAAATGTCAACTCGATTTGCAGAAACAGGGTTGAAATTTCAGCCCCGGGGTTGAACTCAGCACTGGGTTGAAAATTTGCCATATAATCGCACGTTTGGTATAACAAATGTTTCGTATTAAGACTGGGCTGAAATTTCAACTCACTTAAAAGGGTTCAGTTCAACCCAGGGTTGAAAATGCTCCATGTAATCAGCCCCTTAGTTAGACCAATCAGCGCACGCCTTTTTTATGCTTGCATTTGACATCGAATTGCATTGTGCTTGTTGGGGTCCCAGTTGGGAAACGATACTTCTTCTGTAATTTTATCAAGCGCAAATCTAACAACAGCGTAGATGCCATTTATTAACTGTAAGAAAATATTCACCGTAATGTGAATGTTTTACCCTTCATTTCAAAGGAAATTTGTTTAAAGACGTTATAAGACTGGCTATCTGCGCAGCTTATGTTTGAAAATCTTAGGAAATATTGATGGTGTTGGAATATGAATTAACCATGGTGTTAGGGCGTGCACAGGGGATGAAACATATGTGAGCAAAATTTAAATAGCATATAAATCTTAGTCTGGCACTTTTACATTTTGTTTTGATTGTTCGTGAAAAGACTGCCATCAGTTGCATTGTGGAGTTTCAATTTACAGTTTCTTTCCAAGCAAAGACATTCCTTGAATTTATATTTTAGTCAGTGCAAACACTGTGTTTCCTGTGTTTCCACTACCTACAGACACTAACATACGATACCACAGTTTATATTTAAAATACTGTTGACTTGTTCTCGTTCTCTGTTGTTCATTAATCACTACCTACACTAACACACGTTGTCTTAGTTTATATTTCAGATAGTGTAAAAACTGTTCTCGTTTTCTGTTGTTCATTTGCCACTCCCAGTTCGACAAGACGTCAGTCTTTGCTATATCTTATATTTTCATGTATTTTGCTCTTAGATTATGCATCTTTCTTCTTGGTAAGGCTGCAATGCCCGATGATTAAGCACGATGCGACATAATATAGGATGGACTGGTATGTAGTACTTACTAGCAGAGTAGCAGTAATTACTAGTATGCCGCTGTTGCTGATCTAAAGTGTCTACTGTCTTTGTTCTGACGTCCCGCTGTGACGTCAAGTGATGTCTTGCCGGTTCCTTGTAACGGTGCCATCCAGTAACTGTTATCCTGGCGAGAATTTCTCGTCCATACGTAGTTTTAAATAGATTTGATTCGTCTCCGGCGGCGGACTAGTATCCCGAAGGTGGGAGTTCAAATCTCGTCCGAGTCGCATGTTTTTCATGTGCATATAAAAACCGTGTTAGGATTTATATTATTGCAACAGCTTGAATAGCAAGGTTTGATTGGCTTTTAGCTCTTCTCAACCTGCTGTGGCTGGTTGAAAATTGCTTCTTTATCGGCATATTTTAAAGAAATTTCACTACATTTTCAGTAACCACGCCCAAATCACGACCATACTGCGCCTAATTTGTAGGAAAATTTGATGCTCAGACCCCCTACCTACAAACATAGACTTCGCTACGCAACTGGCTTTGATCGTGAAAGGTCTTGAACAATAACTTCTTGTTGAATACCACCCTGTTGTCTCCATGTAATCTACATTTGACTATGTGAAGTGAACCGTGAAATTAAATCGACAAATTTGGTATCCTGCCATTAAAAGTGCTGTTTCCATTTTGCTTTTGTCTGCTCAGAGTCTGCTGCTAGCTATTAGAGCGAATTTTTAGAATTTTTGAAATTCGAAGAAGCAAGAAAATAATTTAGTGGTCAACTGCCGAATGCTTTGGCTTGGCAATAACCGGGACAGGTGCAAAACTTTAGAAAATACAGCATAAAACAAATTTCGAATGTAGAAATCTTGTTTTCTTGGCTTTCAAGATGAGAAAGAAGAGTTTTCGAACGCAGTTGATTTACTGTTCTGTTTCACCAGCTAACCTACTCTACTTCAAAACAATCTATCCTCCCTCCCCTCTTCCCCTGCTAATGTGAAATATGCATAAAAAGATGAACCAGAAAATGATATAGGACGATAAGTCCGTTGGTTTAGTTAAAATTATGGGCTTTTCTGTTAAACACATTGTTCTAAGTGGTACATAATCTACATAATGCGTAATCTAAATAACTGTAAAATTTGAAAGAATGTTGTTTCTAGTGTAGTATAATACTGTGCATCGACAAAATTAAAAAGAACAAAAGTACTTTTAGGAATTGAGTAACTGCGCCCAGATGTCCATGCCGTTTTTGGCATGAACAATAATGCGGAAGTTCTCGGTTTTCCTTAATGGTCTAATTTCCTGTTTTTCATTGAAAGAAAGACAAACGAGGGCACAGTATAGGGAAAAACAATCATTTGTTTTCGCAGTCTTCGTTTTGTTAGAAAAACTCGTGCTGTAAAAAGAATTTATGTTGATTTCATATCTGTTGAGCACTAGCACTCTGATGTAACATACAAACATGGCCGCGCTTTGACTTCACATGAAAACACCAGAGAAAAACACACCATAATGGTCGCAATCTCTTGAATATTTTAGTGTGACGCTTATATAATTGAGCATGCGATTGTCATGGTGTCAGCCAGTCAATTGCGTTTTCTGACCAATAGGAAAAGCGTGATGGCTAACTGTAGCCAGTAGTCGAATTAAATTTACTGCTGCAGTTGCAAAGCGAAGTTGTGGTTCTGTTTGTTTCGTATGCTATGACGTTGGTGCATGAAAATTGCCACGTTGCCACCAATGGTTTCCACCCATTTTGTACCGTGCATCCTGTTCGCGCCGTTCTTTGATCTTGTCATCTTGTCGAGCTGAATTATATAAGCTAGCAAAATGCCGCATCTGTGATTTCAGGTAACCAATCAAAAACGGCCATTACGAACCCCTTATTCGATGGTCACCATTACCAAGCGTAAGTTGATTATTATTAATATAGTGTCACCCAATACTTCCACATGAATTACGGTCAAAGTCAATGCACACAAGTGTGAAATTATCTCTTTTCAGTTTTAGTGTTGTATTGACTACGCTCTACCGAAACAATGTCTCGAGCAGTACCGTCTGGTATGGCTTTCGAAATCAAACGAAAGGTATGAAAAGTTTTTTCCGCATATTGAACATTATGCTTGTAGTTTTTAATACCCTAAATAGTATATAATGTTTAGCAGACTTAGTTCTCTCAATTGTATGTACACCTTAAGAAATCAGTCTTGGGTACGTACATGCGGACGATAATATATTTTTTGAATTGGTATATTATTGATAGTATATTTTGACATGGGAAAGCGCATCGAAGCAATCATTATGTACGACTAGGTCACCATATTCTATTAATTGTGTTGTCAAACCAACAAAAATTCATGTTCGGTAAACTATCAAGCTCGCATTTATTTCTTATTTTAGCTTTCCTATAGTTATATGTTTTGTCCGTTAGTGGAATTTTGATTTTAACTTGCTCGAGTTCTCGGTAGTTAGAAAAATGCCTGATGGCTAGAAGATTCAACAGGTTTCACCAAAGCCGTTCTGACTGTGTAAACAAAACAATATTTCGTCAAGGTTATTGTCGGAATCCGTGTACGCGTACGACCGACGTTGTTTGTAAGCTCGAGAGGGGATTCTTGCTTCAAATTTAACATATTTTACACGAAAAATCTTTCTCACAACTACATTGAAAGCTGGCGCACATTCAATTTTTCTTGTGGCTTTGCTTTTGACCTCATCGTTTATTAATTTATGTGCTGATGGATTGGTTGGTTAACGGGAAGTTTATTCAATAGAGTCAGCGATTGTGCAAGGTGTTTAAAAAAGGGCCAGTACTTAATAATATCATTAAATATCTGCTTTGATGTACAATACAAAAGATGTTTGGTCTCTTGACTAAGCTTTTGTTCGTGACTATTAGCAGCGATTTAAATTCTCAGAGGCCAAAAATCTCACGAACAATATTCTTTTAGAATATAATGTATTTGCTTTATATACCCTTTCTAATCCTCAAATTTTTCCAGGTGAGGTTTGTCAAATTATCATGAAGTGGAGTTTTTCACGTACGGTCCCATTGTCACCTAAGAATACTTTTTTAGAAAATTATTGTTGTCAGTGGAGAATTATTGTTGGTTTCTATTGTTCGCTTGCTATGAAAACACAATAGATTTCTAGACAAAAGAATAATGGTAAAGTTCTGAAATTTGCAAAGCAGGACGACGCTATTGACTGATATAGATCTTGAAAACTGTTTTTGTTTCACTTATGTACGTTCTGATTCATTTTGCTTCTTTCATAAAGCGATTTGAACCTTGGAGTGACGTTACACGTTTGTAGTTGTAGATCGTCCAGACTTGATGTCGACGACGTTTGATAAGCGTTAGTCATCGTCAGAGATGACAAGATATTTTTCGTATTGTTTGCTATATAGCCTGAAGAATAGACGATTACATTTCTATATACAAGGCTCACATTTGTGCTGACATATTTTCTTGGGTTGCAAGCTACGTCGTAGTCGCCTTGTTGGATGATTTTTTGCAAATTTCATCCAACATGGCCAGCACTCCATTGTTCTCTTACTCTCAGGGGGATGGCTGCCACCCACCAATAGGAAGATGAAATTTTATTTTTTCCTCCCACACATTGACTCAGCAATACATATGACCTTCAATACAATGTCTTAGATTATTGAAATATTTGCAGTTTCGCAAGCTTATTATATTACAAGGAAAAAAGTCGCATCATGCAGGCGATGGAAAATAAACAGAGCATCTCTTTTCAATGCAAGAACACTCACCTAACATCTAGAGCAGCTTTGTTATTGAAATCACACAAAGTTTTATCACTAAAGTATCTTTTTTGCTTTCGTATATCTTCTAAATAGCTTTATTCTATACATGTGTAAAGACTTCCTCTTCATTTTTTATGTACATATCTGGGGTTAGTAGCGAAACGGCACCGGAGCTATCATGGAGTATGATTTAATTTTAGTCGTCTTCATTTACCTGTGTCTTATACCAGACACTGCAGCCTTTACAAACGTCCCGTTTACAATGTACGGTCTTTTTGGCACTCTCATATTCTTTTCCTTAGAGGAGAGGAAAACAGACGTTTTTTTGCAAATTGCAGTTATTAACTTTACATGTCAACTATACAAGGTTACAAGGTAAACAAAACACAACTGCGACCATCAACAGAATCGATACACCCGATAAAATCTCACGTTCATTGTAATTAGACTTTTCATAGATATCTGATTGCAAGATCTTTTGAAAGTAGATAAAAATCAATAGTTAAAGTATGTGAAGTATTAAGCACTAGCTGTAAGGAGAGAGGGGGAAGGAGAAGCGCAACAAATCACCTTTCAAATCACCAGAATTCTCAAGTCTTCTTTCATGTACCTCTCCTCCGGCACTGTACGTTTGCAAACATCTAGTCATGCACAATCTCCGATGCTTGTGTTCATTTAGTTGGAGGAAAGTTACGATTACGACGGGGAACTGAATGCGAGATTATGGATAGAGGACGTTACTGGAATATTGATGGACGACCCACCTTCGGAAATAGAGTCTCTTGAACAATTGAACGAATGGAGAATCAACCAAAGAGAATTGGGATCGAAAAAGTTCGCACGAGTCCTCAGAGATGGAATCTTCCTTTGCAGGTCAGACACTGTGATGATGTCATTTCCAATTATAAATCATAGAGGGAGGAAAGTCGGGGGGATTGCGCTATTCTAATCCTAAGAAACTTTTACATTAGAGCAAGGTTTGATATTCTAAAAAACTGCATTCAACACAGTCTGCTCGTGTGTGATTCGATCGTAAACATAGAAGTGCGAAATTTCCTAATGTTTGATCGTAATATTATTGATAATATTTCTAATATTGATCGTAATAATATTTGATCGTAAACATAGAAGTGCGAAATTTTCTAATGTGATTGTGTTCCATATCTTCGAGCGAACAGTTATGCGTTAATTATCTTAATTATTACATGTTTACTTCATCTTAATTATGATAATTATGATAAGTATTTCAATTTTGCCATGTTTACCCAATTTAATATACAGTGTACAATGGGCATTCTCGAAAAACAACGATAAGCGCGCATTTATTTTGGTAGTAACAACGAGGTGTTTCTGTAAACAGCCCCTAACTTTTCAAGCAACAAAGTGTTTTGATAAGGATTAGAGCCTTATTTCTTTCAGAATTTTTGATAAAATCCTATGTAATAAAGGAATTTCAATAGTAATATTATGCAAAATTAAACAACCACCCTTTTTTCGAACAAATTTTATCCTCACTCTATAAACGTAAGACCCAACCAGCGCTCCGTTTTGCTTCCTATCAGTCTAATAATGTCGGTGAGTTAAATAATAGCTTTGTACTTCAGTTAGAAGCTATATTTTATGATTATTGAATTGAAGTTACTACTGTGCTGATTGTATTTTTGTCCAACTTCAGATTAGTGAACACTTTAGAACCGGGAACAATAAAAAAAGTCCATGAAGAAAATCTAAATCGTTTTAAAATGGTAATCCTTTTTAATGGATTTATATTATGTACAATCTCTGATGATGGCTTTGGAATAAAGTCGAAACACGGTGCCATCCAGTAACTGCTATCGTGGCGAGAATCTCTCGTCCATACGTAGTTTTAAAGAGATTTGACTCGTCTCCAATCCCTGTGGGCTTGGTAGCTCAACAGGTAGAGCGACGGACTAGTATCCCGAAGGAGCGAGTTCAAATCTCGTAACATGTTTTTTCATGTGCATATAAAAACCGTGTTAGGATTTATATTATGTTAAAATGGTAAAGTATGGAAATATCTTTCAGGTCAGGGGGGGGGAAATTCACTCACATTTTGTTTCATTTTCAGACAGAGAACATCTACAACTTTTTAGTAGCTGCACAGAAATGGGGTTGCAATGCACAAGATCTTTTTCAAACTGTTGATTTGTACGAAGAAAGAAATATGAACCAGGTAGACGCAGTTGATTTGTTTCTTTCGCCTTATATGTAGTGTGTAATTGTGTTCTAGCCAAATTAACTGAGAAAACGTATTAAGAGACGCGCAGCAGTGTCGGTAGTGACAAATGATTAACAGGAAAAGAGAACAGTCTTTACAATACCTAGACTTTGAAATAAGATGACGTTTGTCAATGCAGGTAGTGGTGAAAGAACAATAGAGAACAAGAGCAGTCTTTACACTACCTAAAATATAAACTGAGATAACATGTGTCAGTGTAGGTAGTGATGAATGAACAACAGAGAACGAGAGCAGTCTTTACACTACCTAAAATATAAACTAAGATAACGTGTGTCAGTGTAGGTAGTGATGAATGAACAACAGAGAACGAAAGCAGTCTTTACACTACCTAAAATATAAACTAAGATAACATGTGTCAGTGTAGGTAGTGATGAATGAACAACAGAGAACAAGAACAGTCTTTACACTACCTAAAATATAAACTAAGATAACATGTGTCAGTGTAGGTAGTGATGAATGAACAACAGAAAACGAGAGCAGTCTTTACACTACCTAAAATATAAACTAAGATAACATGTGTCACTGTAGGTAGTGATGAATGAACAACAGAGAACAAGAACAGTCTTTACATTACGTAAAATATAAACTAAGACAACTTATGTAAATGTAGGTATTAGCTTATGAATGAATAACAGAGAACGAGAACTCATTTAAGCTACCTAAAATATAAACTAAGACAACGTGTGTCGTATAACTGTACCTTAAGATAAGTGTATGTAGTGATGAATGAACAGCAAAGAAGAAAAACAGTGCTTAATTTTTATGGATGTCAGTCTAAGTAGCCGTATTTTTTACATTTAGGTACTAAATGGAATTTATGCAGTTGCTAGAAAGGTAAATATCATTTTTGAAAACACGACGCCGGCTTCATTTATCTCAAAGTCAATTTTCACTTGTCTGTCTTGTTAGGCGCAAATGAGAAGTATCGACGACCAATTTCCAACGTTGGGTCCCAAAGAGGCCAAATACAATCCGCGTAATTTTACCAGAGAGCAACTAGAAATGGGAAAATACGTTTGCGGACTACGATTCTAGTTGGAATAGTTAGACTATATGAAACCTAGCGTGTATATTTTGTGCGTTGCAACAAGAGCACAGTAGTATTTAATAGATATAAAGCTAACATGTTTTGCCAAGTAAGAAATTAGATGATTATACGTTTTGGCTCTAATTGATATACGATAAAAATAGTTATGTTTATGAAGTAGCACGACTTTATCAGAGGAAAACAATACTTCAAATGAGGTATGCCTGCAGCTGTAAACTACCTATTTGAAACCAGCTATAAATTATGACGCTTCGCTACATCCCCACACATTGAAAGTGATGGTTGGTGACACGGCAATATTTCCCACCTTTTTCTCTTTCACAAACTGTGATGTTTAGTACCGTTAATGTAGAAATGCAGCGATATTAAAATGTAGTGTATTTTGGCGAAGAAAAGTGAAAAGGTCAGTGTACGTGTATTCTCATCACGTTTTCGCGTGATGTTTTCATCGTAAAGTTCTTTTTTAAGATGATATTTTCATTGCTGATGCACTCACAACAAAGCAATGTATCATATTTATTTTACATTAATGAGTTAAAAACAAACACATTTAAATGATGTTTCAAATTAGCTTGGGATTACAGAAGTGAAGCTTTACGCATGAAAAAGGTTTGTATCTACCTTAACGATCAGGGCTCATTATTAGTCTTACAAAGTACAAAGAAGGAAAATATGCCATAGACAAGATCAATCTATGGAGCCAATAGGTGCATGAGGCTCATATGCACCTACCATTGGCGTTGAAAAAGTTTTATATTTGTTAAGGGGAAGACTTCCAAAATGATCTACCTAGTTATTTTAAACTTAATTTCTTTTAGTTACTATAGTATTTTTTGTCTACTGTACTAATGAAGACCATAGTCTGAAAATTATTTGCGTGGACCTTTTCAGATCTGATGGCCAAATGCTCTTTCTAGGACTATCGATGTACTGTCAGTCCTTAATCATGTCGTGTTATGCCAGAAGCAACAAGACAGATATGAAGACGACACGTAAGATACTTCCATACTTTCACTTTTCTATTTCCCTTAACGCCTGCATCGTCATTCTTATGTTTTCTCGATTGCTCTTAATAGGACTTACTGATGCACGTCTTTACGCATATAAAAGGACATTTCTCAACGTTAGCTCAATGAATTTGAATTGACCAATGCCCAAACAGGGAATGATTCGTTCGAGCGTGAAATATTTTGCTAAAGATTCTGACTTTTATCACAAGTGAATTGACTGCTAACTCTCACCCCTCCTAACTAGATTATTGGCCTGCTAAAGACTCTTTAGTCGTCTTGATGCTCTGAATAACCTCACTTTGCACATGTGTAGTATTACAGATTTACCATATCTAGGTTAAATGTCTTGTGTTCCAGTTAGCTAATGCTCCTAAATATAGATTACAAAAATTTCCTAATTTATGCATTACACTATTCTATAAAGTTCTATGGTTAATATGACGAACCATTACGATATTCATTATGAATGTTCTAGGTAGTTCTATAGTATATATTGTAAGTAACGAGTATGAAAATTCATCATAGTCGTACTACACATTTATACTTTTGAAAAGAGCTTTTGAAAATCGGGACCAACATACAACAACACTTAAAACGCACGTTCGTTTTCACAGCTGGTTGCGAAGCGCCTTCAATTCCTAATGCACTTGCCTCCGATATCTGGGGCATGGACGTTGCCAATATATTGTAAACATGGATACAGTGTAATCGGTCCGTGTTGCTTAGTATGTCGGGGAAGCTTTGGTGGAACCCTTGAGTTTTCTCCCTATGGACTCGATGCACCAAAGTGTATTAAAGGTGACGTCTTTTTCTTTCATTTCAAAGAAATTGGTGTCAGAGATAGAACATCGTCTTGATTTCCATTTCTTCCAGGTAAATCATCTACTAACTTCTAATGTAACTATTCAAGTTCGGTGTGCCCATTGGTTTGGGATAACGTTAAGGATCTTGGGCTTCATCCGATAGCCATCTCTCGTATATTCTGCGGTTAGACAGGTAAATCTTTTACTGGAAACATGGAAGCACTTGGCTTTGGAGCATCTTTGTTTTCATCTGAGACTGGTGGATAACAATGTATGTACAAGGATGGTATCAAGGACATTCCTTGTTACATTGTCAAAGGCCAACGAATGGTTCATGTTAAGAAAGGTAAGAACCATATGTGGTCATACTTAGGCTATTTAACGGTGTGTCATTGTTAACGGTGCTATCATTAGTTATAATTTTTATTTTGTGAAAAGAGTATTTCTCTGTTTTTCTTCTCTACCCTCCTTGGATGGCTACGAGGCTTTAAGGAGCTCAGTGGATCCTTGCTTTGAGAGACTGAGCCATCATTTCCCTCACTACTTTTTCCCGTATAATCTTACCTATTTGGACCCTGGCTAATACGATACGTGATTATCTAAACAAATGTGGTCAACGCCATCGACAGAATCTTTTGAAACGCACCCGAATCATATTCCTTAAGTCATCGCTCAGAAATTACGACATTGTGATTGGCGGTAGGCCCATTGTAAAAGGTATTTTAGATGCACCTCCCATTCCTCCATGAAGAACGTGTCAAGCACGTGGATGCTGCTATGATATTAACTTATTTGAATATACATAAAGATTTACCGTAGTTGGTTTAATACATGTGAAAATTTCCGAGGAACTCGTCAAGTGCTCTGTGAGGTGTGACAAAAGCACAATTTATCAAAGTTTTCCTTTAATTTGTCAAACTTCGTTGAAAGCTTTGCTAGTTTGTTGCAAATTTAAAAATTTGCGATGAATTCAAAAAAAGATGCATCAAACAACATTTCAAAAAACGATTTTTATGAGTAACCAATGAAAGGATTTCTTTGCATTACCCGCTTTTGATTTTTTGTGTTATTTTCGAGACATGCTACGAAATGACATTGCTCTCAATGAATCAACTGTAGAGAAGGCGATACACAGCCAATTATTTTCACAGTATGAAAGACACGGTACGACAGTGCTTAAACATTGCTCCATAAGGTCATCGTATGTTAAATGTGACGCAGACAATAGCAAAGATAATTACCGAATCAAACGACCGCATTTGTCTTGACAATTTTTCGTCAGTTACTTGTTAATCCAATCATACTACTTCAAATACATCAATCCAATCACACCCTTCAAAATACTACATAACGCAACCACAACCCTTCAAACCACTCCATAATCCAACCACACCCCTCCAAAATACTACATAACGGAACCACAACCCTTCAAACCACTCCATAATCCAACCACACCCTTTCAAATACTTCATAACGCAACCACAACCCTTCAAACCATTCCATAATCCAACCACACCCCTCCAAAATACTACATAACGGAACCACAACCCTTCAAACCACTCCATAATCCAACCACACCCTTTCAAAATACTTCATAACGCAACCACAACCCTTCAAACCACTCCATAATCAAACCACATCTCTTCAAAATACTTCATAATCCAATCAGGCGAAAAAATCATTAGGCTAAAGTTAATTCGTACTGTACTTATGAAGCTGACACGAAATCGCGAAGTTTGCACTTTATTGCCTTTGACATAAAGTCACGACGATTTCAATATACATACAGCTTAAATTCCGCTGTTGGTAGAAATATTTACAGAAGTTTGATCGCCATCAAGTGTTTCGTCCCCATCTTCATCGGCAGCCATATCAAAGAGCTTAATTCGTGCCCGAGACTTTGACAACACACACGCTACCTGACGCGACCCGCTCACCGCGACTCTTACAGCTTTTATGCGTTCAAGGCTCCTGCATTTTACAATGGCATCGGATCCGTCAACATGATGTTCTGTAATCAAATCGGAATTGACTTCCAGTGAAGCGGGAAGCCTTTTCATGATGTCATCTTTGAGATTTGAGACTTTAAACTGCGACAGAACGTAAGAATTTATATCTTCCACTCCCTCCTGATGCAAAAGCACAGTCAAGGTTTCGGAATCGTAAAACTCGAAGTCGACCACAATTATCCTGTTCTCATCATTCATCATCCCTTCGAATCCAACAAAAACCCCTTTAAGTGCAGGAATACTTGAGTCGGCAGATGCTGGTGTTATTTTTATTATATATATTCTTTCCGGAGTGGTTTTACCATCGGCTACAGCAATGTAATGGGTTTCTTTGGATATCTGGGAAACCGTGGGAAACTGCGTGTAACATGGGAACAATTTCAAACGAATATTACATGCCAAGAGTGTTCGTCACAATGAATTAACTTCTCGAAGGTTTTTTTAAGATAGGCCGTGAGCTCCTCGTGAAGGGTAACTAAAGATTTTTCAGGCGAAGCACAAAGAATACAAGAGATCTGGGAAAACTCGGGATTGGACTCTAGAAACTTTAACCAAGAATTGTTCGATGTGCTCACTTGGAACTCGAGCGGTTTCTTCTTCAAGTATTGTCCAACTTTCTCCATGGTGAAACGGGGTTTACCGCTGTCCTGTTGCCCCAGCTGGTGATTCAAAAACTCTGCAATAAGAGCGATGTCGTCTTGATTGAACTGTTTCACAAACGGCGGGATTTCTTCGTCCGTAAGCTGTAGAATCACAAGATAAAGCCATTTGAAGAAGTGTATGAAGCTCTGGAGGGACGTCTCGATAACGCTCAGAAGTTCCTGAATCTTTAGCATGAAGCATCCCAGGACTTTTATGCAATCTTCGACCAGCGGTTCCTTCAAACCCAGGATTCCAAAGCGTTCGTACCATTTTGCCATGCCCGTCAAGTCGTTAAGATGATACAGCATTGCATTGCAACCTGCTTGAAGATTTCTTACAGCGAGACTTTGTATATTGGAATATGACGCTTCGACGAGTTTACCAAGCTTTTTCAGTCCTAAATATCAAATATATAACATAAATATCACGGTTTGTTCATTCGCATCGTATCGTAGCTACTTCACTAAATCAACCCATCAAGGTGTTGAAAATGTATCGTAATAAATTATTTGTTGAAAACACGAAACAAAACCGACCTTTCTCGGTCAAATCATTTACCAGCAAAACTTGCATTTCCGCACTAACTGTCCCACAGGTAAATAAAGTCAGAAATTCCTCGGAAACGCTAGTATCCGGACTAAGGCTGTTCGCGTACTTCTCCAAGTAGGAATCCACCTGCAATAAGGTATCTTCCCAAGCCTCAGACATCGCGTTGAAGGTGCTATCAAGATAAGACATCAGGCTTGAGATCTTTCCATACTTCAGCGCTAGCACTTCAAGCTCCTCGAATCTCGATCGATAGAGACTTGCATCAAATGTTGCTATAGAAATAACTTCATTGTCGGAGTCCGCACATTGTTTCTCTTTCATGACGACAGATAGAAATCTTAATTCAGCATCTAGCGAGACGCTCAAGATTTGACAGCGTAGCGCTGCCTCGTGCGAGTTCATAATAGTGATTTGGTCGATTGGTAGGATGCCATGAACGAGAACAGTTACTACTCCCTTATTATCAGCGACAATCAAAAAGGTCAACGTTCCCTCAAGATCGTCCAGTCGTTTAGGATCCCAGCGCCCTTCTTCCGGCTTCTCGTCAGTCGACTCTCCTGAAGATACGGGAGGAAGACGTGGAAGGAATTTGTCGCCTTTCTCCGTGAAGATTCTTGCTGGAGCAGTATGAGAGTTGCTTTCTGTGGTCGCCTTTGCAACCCAATCGAGGAATTCCGGCTTGGAACCCAACACGTACTCATGAAGACATTCGCTGTTTTCAACGTTTACCAAATTCAATTTACCGTTATCCAAGCCCAGTGCAAGCACTTTACCATCGGGTCGCCATGCAAGGGTCAATACTTTGTATTCGGTTGAGCACAAAGTCCAAACGCGTTGCCACGAAAGCCTGTTCAACCACACGGAGCCATCAACTGTTATTATCCCAATGAGGTCCGTCTTTGGTGACCATTTCATTGTGGCAATTTCGTTTGGACAGCCCAAATCTTCCAGTTTACGAAATGATTTCTCTTCCAGAAGGGCGGCCATATTTAATTCTTACGTTACACTTAGTGTAAGACGAATGTAAACAATCAACAACTTGTCTGGTTTTATCGAGTAAAAAGTAAAAAACATTTCACATTTGTTGTTTCAAAACAAACCGTATATATTAACTCAGCAGTAGCTAAGTTAAAATCGTTTTTAAATAGACAAAGTGAACAAAACTTAAAATTTTGATTTTCAATGGTGAGCAGATTCCTTAGCTAGTGCCCAATCTCTCCACGCGTCCCACGTGGGAATGGTAATTTTAAATTTTAAACAGAAGTACACTTTATTAGACATAATACTTTTTATCGTACATGCGATACATTAGTTCATAGTTTACATTTAAAATGAGTAATTTTGACTATCCATCGTCTGGAGAGAGGCTGAGCAGTGCTCAACGCGACCAACTTTTAGATCAAGTAAAACAGCAAGTTGCTCTAGCAAGCGCTCAAGAATTAATTCAGGTAAAGTTCCCAACATTTGTCGTTTCGTCTTGTAATTTGTAGTTCTGTGTTTGTAGGTGATATTTTGAGAAAGAATTCATTGGTATAAATTTTATCTTATGTAGAAAATGTCGGAGAAGTGCTTCAAAAAATGCATTTACAAACCAGGAACATCACTAGATAACTCTGAACAGGTAGATCCACAATTTTTCATTCTTAGCCGAGCAATGATTTTTTGTCCTTTAGATGTTTGTTTTTGGCCCAGTACTATGCATAAAATTTATTTATAAATGTATATAAAATCCATTAAAGTAAGGCAGAGAATATTTTCTCTTGACTGTATAGTAGCCATATTGGTATTCCCAGTTGAAAGTTATTTTAGTGTGGTTTTATTGTCTCGACTGGAACTCTAAATGCCCATTTCTTCAATGCTTATGGTAATTGATTTAGTATGAGCAAAAATGCTCTAGTTTTTTACCTCAATAAAAATAAATGGCTGTATTTGAGTTTGTTATTCCTTTTGCATGAACTCTTGACTCTCCTAAAACTCATTCAGAAGACATTTAAATGATTTTCTAAACCAATAGGTGCCCGGAGGTTGTGTTACTTCGGGCTGTTTAAATAAAAGTAATGATGGCATCTTTTTTTATGTGAATTTTGCACAAGTTTTTGGAAGAAATGCACTTTCTATGAAATGAGTTTAGTTTTATGTAGCTCTTGGGCTTTACTATGTTGCGTTTTGTGATAAAACATTGCATGACTGGACTTTTTAGAAAGAGAAAGTTTTCCTATTGCCAGAAAAATTATTTATGTCTAACAACATTATGTGTTCAACTAACATTCTTTTTTTGAAACATTGGCTTATCAAGTCTATGTAAATTGGCTTATCTAGTCTATCCTTTTAATGAAAAGATTTAGCCTTTCTCAGCATTGATGAAAAGGTTATCTACCTCCCCTTCTTTTGTGAAAAACATTAAGCATTGCTTGCTGCAAGTCTGTGCTCATACAATCATCACCTACCTTTTCTTCTATCAATAAAATCATCACCTTGTGCCAATTAACCCATTTAAGGGATTTACAATTTGATTGATTTTCAGAAATGTCTTGCTATGTGTATGGATCGATATATGGACACGTGGAATTTAATGTCCAGGACATACAGCGGTCGTCTACAACGAGAGCATGGTGCAAGTTCTGGCTTTCAATAATCCATATTTTTATTGCTTTTCCTTTGACGAAAAATTGACTATATTACACTAGATAAGTTAAGAATTGAACTCTTGTGTCTATCCTCAATGATAATACGTACAATACTCCATAGAACTGAACGGGGAGTCCCCCTCCTCGAGGGTACATGAAGGGATAACTGGGTGTATGACTTTTTTTAACATTAACAAGGTCTGGTAAGGTTTTTTGATTTCTTACCCGGGACTCATCGCTTTCACTTGAGAAAAGTGGCACGTTTGCATTGAAGCAGTGACGAGGCGGGCTCGCTCATTTAGTTCTGCCATGTAATTTTCCCACTTCTCGCTTACTGCGTTGACAATATCATTACAATGTGAAAAAATCGTTATTATTAATGAAATTTATATATATCCGTTCTAAATCATGCAGTCTGGCTACGTCATTGCATTCAAGACGAAATAACTTAAGAAAAAAGTGGCAACAACTGCTTGCAACTGCACATGCTCAGTAGCTACAAAGGAAAATAATCGCCGGCATCAATCGTGAAACACTCGGCGACTTTTGTGATGATTTTTGATTTCAAGAATCGCTTGCTGTAAATGTGCCAAAATGTCAATCTTATACCTATTATGAACATTTGGTCATTTTTGCGTCATGATAATAATAATAATAATGCGTCATAACAATAAACATTAAAGTGACTTTATTTTGTACGATCGTGTGCTGCGTTAATGCCTTTCGAACATCTTTGTCTCAAATTGTGATTGTGTGATGAGGTATTGTGCGTGTGTGTTTTTGCGAGAGAAAGTGATTTCTGCATCTTAGGTTTTCTGCTTTCAAATTGCGGACGTGTTTCATTGTAGGTGCACGATACGATGTCGTCATGGAAACTGACGATGCACGGAAAAGACACGACCAAAGGTATTCAGAATAGCAAGCGTAAACATTTAGTCTCGCCTTGGAGATTTTAAATACGTGTTATTTCTTTATGGATAGATCGTTTTTATAGTTATTGAGTATATATTTTATTCCGAGCGATGATGGGTTCTGTTCGCTGGCCTCAGCTGGCTGTAGCTAATTGCGTTCAGACTTTTCATTCTCAAGGAATCCTTAGACTACCTTGATATTTTTTGTGAATACTTCATGATGAAAAACAACAAGTTTTTATAGTCTCCTCTTTAGACACAGGCTTCCTGCGTGTAGTACACAACTATACTACATTATCCATTAAGAACCTGTCTAACGGGATTTGTACCTTGTTGCTCGGTTTATGTCTTGAACATATCGCAGAGAAGGCTTTCGATTGCTACGCTTCCTATTGTCTGTCTAAAGAAAAGGTTTTCTATTGTCTTTGTGTTTATCATCCTGAGCGATGGTAGGTTTAGTAGCAGTTTTCCAAAACGCACTTGTTGACCAGGATAATGACGATGGACATAATCGTTCAACATAATCTGCGCCTGATCTTGATATATCTCGATCCTCTGAGGATCTCTTAAACCTCGAAGATCTGTTGGGATGAAGTGGTAAAAGTTGAGTTTAATTAGAGTGTTATCTAATTGCTTTACTTAGTAGCTACTATACTTGGTATCCCCTTGTATCCCATTTAGTAGCTAAATGTACAATTCGTTATTGTTCTTCAAACCTCTCCTCACCTGATTTAAAGAGAACGACAGCTTTTAAGCAGGCGAGTTCAGCTTCGCATACTTGCAAGGCGCGAAATCTTCCTGTGATCTCCTGAAGTAACCTGATATCACTCATTGTCATCACGATCCTCTCCGCAGGCGTGTTGTCCACGTGCATGCCGGCTGATGCGAGAAGAGGGGCGACCTCTATGGACAGATTAGTTTGTATAGCACCAAGTATAAACAGTTCTCGCCAACTTTCCTCCAAAAGAATTACTTGATCTCGAAATGGTAGGTTCACAAATGATGGGATGTTGCGAGCCCATCGAACCGCCATGAAGAGAAGTCGGGCGGCTGCCTCGCAGGTGTTATCTTGAGGGCTACAGAACATGGGAAAGCAGTCTTGCCCAGTGTAAGTAGGACTTGGGTATCCGGATCTATAACCGAATTCCCGATACGGCTCTGCAATGATGAGGCTGTTAAGGAACTCGTTGCCAGGCACATTCATAAACTCGTGCTCTTGTAAAGTTTTGGACATGCGCAATGAGTTGGGTTGACGCTCCTGTTGCACGGCTGAAAAGTAGAAATTATGTGCAATTAGTTTTTGGACCGTACGCAGGTTCTGTTCTATATATTTAGAGGATGCTGTTCATAATAATGTATAGCTATAGTGAAATGTATGAAAATAGGTGAGTGTGAATGAAGAACAATGTCGCTGTCGTTGTTTTGTGCCTCTTGGAGTTGTCAAAACAATATGCATTTTTGTCGCTTTATAGACTAGCGACTGTACACTCTCATCATGGTCTTGGCGCGTGCGCTAAAAAATGCGATTCCGATCACACAAGGAAAATCATTTCATGTATTTGATCTATGGTGACCGAAGTTTCATTTCAAATGCATGCGATCAACAACTAGTTTCGTTTTGCTTTGAGGCAACCTTAAATTACAGTTCGTTTACCGTGACCGCATTACTGTCATTCTGCGGTGTTGATAATACTAATAAACGAGAGGATTTTTGCATTATATACACCACACAATTATACTCGGGCAATTTTCCAATTTAACCGAGAGTGTGTTGAATACATTGCTTTTAATGAGAATGAAATTATATATACTTCACGACTTATGTTAATATATTAAGCGTTATTAGCTATTTAAACCTTTATGTCTCTGATGACGACGACGAAGGACGAGTTTTGAACATGTTTCATGGCTTCCTTCGAAACTCATATTAAAAACATTATTCTTTAATCAGCAAACTTAACATGCAGCCTTGCCTTGAAAACATTGTGCACAATATCTTTATATCATTAAAAAACAATTAGCCGTTTACTTTCTTTGGAAAATTGCCCCGTTTATCATTTAATTTCGGAACAATGCGATCGGGGCAGCTGTACGCGAGTGTTGCACAATGATTATAATTTAAAGTTCCGCAAACCCCTAATTTGTTTAGCCAAATCAGACTATAATATCGCTTTAATTATAGACTTTATTGTATCGACTTTCACGCACAGCGAAGTCCAAACGAATCAATCGATTTTTCTTAACAATTTCCTCGCGGCAAGAAAGGTTTTCATTTCGTTTTCAAAACAACATCTCACTATCGAGTTTGCGAACACCTGCCTTTGCTCAAACTCATTTTATTCAATGATTGTGTATGATTGCATGTGTCAATAAAACGCCTTGAATAAGTGTCTGTTGGTTTATTGAATGACCCAAGAGTATCAGTATTATTCTTGTGTGAGTTATCAACTGCAATTGTTTGTATAAATCTCGTACCATCAAATTGGATCAATTATGTTTTCAGTCATAATATACACGTACTGTTTGAAAATGGCTTTCGTGCCTTGTGCGCTTTCATTTTTTATTTTGTGTTTTTTCTTTCGATAAAAGTTGCATAAAGAAACACCGTCCGTTCGCAAAACTTCTTACACTGTTACTATAAGCATAACGTGTGTCGTTGTATGTAGTGGAAAATATAAAACACTTTTATTTGCTGCACCTGTCTTAGCAGTTAATGTTGAATGAATAACAGAACAAGAACAGTCTTACACTATAAACTAGAATATAAACTATAATGATATGTGTCAGTGTCGGTTGTGATTAATTACCAACAGAGAACGAGAACTGTCTTTACTATACCTAAAATATAAACTAAGATAAGGTGTGTCAGTGTAGGTAGTGATGAATGAACAACAGACGTCGAAAAGAGTCTTTACACTATACCTAATATATAAATTAAGGTAGTGTGTGTGTCAGTGTATACGTAGATGAATTGACGAAAGAGAACAGTCTTCACTTTTCCTAAATCATAAATAAAGATGAAATCTGTCCATTATATAAGCTATAAATGCATCATTGTAAGGTTGTATAAAAGACAGACATGGGTATTTTGCGTGCATTTGACCTGCTGTTTTAAGTGCCGGTCTGGCATTTCACTGTTGGATGTATATTTAGAAGCTCTGGTGGCAATCAAATGCAGTCTGTAGTCCTTTTAAGTTTCAGCAGGTTGTCTGTACTCATTAGCGCTGTACTTCAAAGTCATGAACTTGCTGCTTTTTTACAAAAACGCTGTACACAATAAACCGCTCTCTCTGTGTTTATATTCCGCCTCTCACAAGCGTCTGCATCTCTCTATACATTGCATAAATCTGCTGTAAACTATCGTCTTCCCTCCCAATCTGTTACACATGTATCTTCATTAAAACTATTGTCTTCCGTCCCTCTCTGTTTCACACATATATCTCAGTAAACTATCGTTATATATACACATACCAAACTTGTTCATCTTAACTTCGAGGCATTTCTTGTATCGGCATGCTTGACATTGATTCCTTCGTTTCTTGTCAACGATGCAGTTCCCGTTCCCCTTGCACGAGTACACCGCGTCTCTGCGTACACTTCGCATGAAGAAACCGCTACATCCATCGCAGGTATACACACCATAATGTCGGCCCGATGAAACGTCTCCGCACACCTTACACAAGATCTCTGATTTACGATCGACGTTGTGTTCATCGACGAGAGAAGAGCTCGAATTTGTCAACACTTTTTTCTCCTCTTTAAATGCGTTTAGAAAAACAAGCAAGGAATTGTTTGATATTTTCCCTACATTCATTAGATTTCTGTAAATCTGTACATCTGATATCTTCCCTATATTCATTAGATTTCTGAATTTTCAACGAATTTTTGCAATTATAGTCTCTTTGAATGTTTGTGGGAAAGTATGTTTAGTGCCTTTCATGTACCTGTTCAACTATTGTTTTGGTTTGTGTACATTTTCGATGTCTGTATAAGTCTATTTTCGGAGTTAACTGAAGTTTTAAAACCACTAGTGAAAAGGTCTTGCTAGGTATCGGTTTGATGATTTAAATCCATTTATAATAAAAGCCGTTTAAAACTACTTTTCCGATGATTAAACTTCAATGTCTATTAGCTTTTGCAAATTCAACGCGCACAAACATTCAATTTTGCTATCTTTTGATTTGCAGGTCCTCGCCAACACTTCAGCGTCGATGTATGTGTCAGACTGATTTTCTCTCTACGGGTAAATTTTGTGCATCCTCGTTTGGTCTCGGATTAAGCAGACGAAGTTTTGCTTCAAAGTATGTAGTATTTTTTCTTTCTCAATATGGTATCAAATGCTTGGAATTTTGTTTCTCAGTGTGCAGCTAATCATAGTAGGCAATTTTTTACTGTATATATGAGCGAAAAAGAGATTCGGACTTGTTCGCGTTTTTGGTTTCACTTGATGAAGTGTTGTTTCATTTCATTTCACTTTTATTCTTTGTTTGAAATATAACTCGTAAAGGCGACATATACATGATGTAAGTAATCAAGAGATTGAATGCACAGATAAATAAAGGATTATTGTTAGAGCTCTCTACTTTTATAAATGCCTCGTATAATATAGAAACACATAGGTTTTTGTATCAATTTCACAGTTGTTCTTCCTATTCCTCCAAATTGGCTGCTTAAAATTGATGCTAATCATGCATAAATGTTGTATAGAATTGTCATCATATTAAAATAATCAAGGTTAAGATAGATATGGGGCGATTTGATGTTTTATTTTTAGCAAACGTTCATTAAAAAGCGATGCTTCTCAAAATTCTCCCTGACAGAGCTATTTAGAAAGATTGACACTCGCAAAAAGTTCAAAACTTCAAACGATACTGCTCCTTAACGTGTCGAGTCATGGCGTTCATGTGTTTGCAACTGCATCTTAATACCAAAAACACTTACATATAAGATCATCGTTGGATTATTGGGGATAATCTAGCTCACTTTACACTACCTTGTAAGTTATATTTTACCTCAACACACACATGCACACACATATATATTTGTAAATACATACCCATGCAGGTTCGTGTCTGTTTAAGATTTTCTTTGATATCGTGATATGACTGAGTTGGGTATTTTTGCACCGTTGTGAACTAGAGTTCCTTGACCTCAGAACCGAAAACTGAAGCGTCTGGCTGAAACACGTTGCATTTTAAAGCGGCGACTGGCGCAGATGGCGTTTGATCACGTGATGAGCTAGACACCCGTAATATTCTCTCAACTTGCGTCGTGGCGCGGTCGAACTTTAATACTGCCCCAATGACAATTTGACTTGATTGCTGTAGTTTTGAAAAGCGTTCGGGGTTTCGTGTAGTGTGGCAGTAAAATTCTGCTTGCATATGTATATGAATTTTCTTTAGAACAGACTATGTATGTTGATGTTTTGAAATAAGCAGTACCTGTATACGCTTTCGTTTGAGAATAACTTTTTGCATACCTTGGCTCTAAGTCAAATTTATCGCCTGTCAGTCAGTGTAGGCGTTGCAAGTAGACATGATATTGTAGGCACAAATACCAGAAACATTCACCGTTTGATAACCTGTTAAAAACAAGAAAAGCAGTAGAGAAAGCGAGAACACTATACATGTCTGAATATGTTCATCATTTTTTAATGCGACGCTCTTGCCAAGAGTAAGAGAAATCAGTCCGAAATGGAAACTTCAAGTTAGCAAAAATTATATGAATTTCACTTCGTAGTCTATTGCTGAAATCGCGTTAAGTGGATTAAATAACAATGTTGAAACAAATATCGGGGGTTTGATTGCAGCGATGATGATCGGTCTTTGTTTCATATTCGTCACAATATTTTACATATGTAAGAGATGTGTTATGCGAATGCTTATTTATTGCGCTGTTTGCGTCGGTAATTATGATAAAGTTCGCCGAATCAGACGGTTTCTTATGGAACTTTTCGCATCTTTAATGACATTTCAAGAATCTTTAAAAAATTCAGCCATAAAAACATGGCAAATCTTGATTCGATCTTATGCAAGCATATCATTTAACAAACTTTTCAGTAAAGGAACGAATCTAGTAAACATTTATGTACATTTCTTACGTAAGAGTTATGCTAAAAATTGAAAATTTTTAGATCAACGTTCTTTGTATCAGGCTGCACTTCGTGTTGGATATATTTTATGACCGTTTATCTCGTCAAAATGCTTACATAATCAATGGAAGTTAAACTTATATAGACAATTATTTGGTTATTTTTCATCTTCTTTATGGCACTTTCGCTAAAATCCATCTGTCGCATAATGACCTCTGAGAGATTGTATCAATTGCCCTTCATAAATCGAGCGATAGATACTTCGAGTTTAACGTCATTTCGAGGCGTACAAGGTGATAATTATTAAAGTATTGACGATAAACAACACGTGCCTGTAATTTTCATTCGAGACCTCGTAATTGTATCGAAGCGTGGCTGTGCTTTGTCTCTCTTTGAGCGTTTTAAACTAATTTCAAGTGCCGTGTGTGGCACCAACTGGAAGCAAGAAAAAACGCAATTTCCTGATGATACAATGTACACACTGAAAGCCTTTGTTGATATCAACGTATTAAACTCGCGGTGGATACGGACTTGTGCATGAGTGCTATTCTTACGTACATCTCGTGTTGCGTCAACCATTAAAAATTGCATGTGAAATCTCATTCTATCGTAGTCAATATTTGCAAGTATATGATTTCATAGGCTAGGTTGGTCAAATGGCGTGAACGCAATATACTTTGTATCATCTATTGATTGAGATACGTAACCAGATTAGTAGTGTTTAAAGTACCCTTATCTTAGTTTATCCACAGCAAAACGATATATATTATTGCGACCAAATATAGCGCTTTATCGATTTGAGAACTTTATGCAAACAATGTACTTTTTTGCGTACGAATCTCGAGGATCATATATTTTAGATTGGCAATTCCAATGTTAGCAGTCTAAAATTTTCAATGTTCCTTGATTCGTAATTTTCAGTTAAACAATTCAAAAACAATGTTTTGTTGAATTATTTGAAAGTATATAAAGCCATCTTTCAAATCAGAAGCAACCATTGTTATTTGTGTGAGGGTTAACAAGAAATTGCTATATATTTTATTTCTGTTATATGTACGAATATGCAGTCAGTAACGAAATCAGAAATCTTTCTAGAGAGATATAATGGAGAGCGCATGCGTAATATGAAGTCCAAGTATCTTTCGACCGATAATTTTGTCCTCCGTTTTTTTGTAGTTAAAACCGATTCAGCTGTTATGAATTCCGGCGATATTTTTGCATTTCTCCTTTTGTCGAAGTCTTCATTTGAATCCCTTCATTCAATTTCTAGCTTGAGAAACACTTGAAATAATCACATTGTTACTCAGTGCAACGCGGGCTTGCGTTTGCCTCATCTCGTGTCCCTTCAATGACGGCGCGACAGCCAATCACATTTCAGGTTGAAAATTTTGCTTTCCTCGAGTTGCCATATTTTCTCTCGTTAGCCCCCTTGGTGTTCGGTTTTTTCTACCTTTCAAGTAGGGAATTATTAGGAGGGAAGGCTAAAAGAGGCCTTGGTGCTCAATCAATTTTCGCGCATAACTGCCAGCGCATTCTAATTCATTCGACACATGCGTCAATGTTATTTCTATTTATTAAAATACCCCATTCATTAAGTGCCTAAGTTCATTATGGAAGAAAACAAAAACTTCTACAGATGACTATTATTTTGTCTGAAAATTCGGTTCAACACAATATAGGTGACTGCTTTGATTTTCACATTACTACTGATTGTGTTTTCATCGTGAGATTGACTTTCCGGTGATTTTTAAATTTACTGAGAGCGGCGGATGAATGAGAAGGTTGAGGTTTTCTTTTTTCACCTTTCAAGTGGGAGATTATTTAATGGGAGTGTGTATTGAAGTGGAGGATTCGCTTCGTTGTTGAAGCTTCAATATGTCTTTTAGTATGGGGTAATTTAGCCATGACCTTGATGTTTCACGGAGGCCAATCTTCGCAAATGTTTTACGGAGGCTAATCTTCGCAAATGTTTCACGGAGGCCAATCTTCACAAATGTTTCACGTTATTTTAGTTTTCGTCTAATTTTGGTCTATGACCGCCATTCTTAAAATCATGACTTTATCCCAAGGCCTTCCCATGATGCAAAAGTTTAGGTATCATGTACAAAATCACTTGCGTGATCAGCTCTCTTACATTTCTAAAGAAACGAATTGAGGCAATGACATAATGTTATGAAATTTAGAAGGAGCAAAACCGAACCCTGCGGGCTGGCCACGCTATTGTGCGAAATGTATTTTTATTTCCCGTACGATCAAACGGTTCTCGGACGTTTTTTATCACAGCGTGCGTAAGAATCGAGGCTTTTGAAAACACGGCAATCGGAAGGAACTTCGAGGTTGTCCAACAACAACCATTATTAGTAGCGTAACCTGTCCTCAGGTTTTTTGTCTAGAACATCATTCTTCATTTCTTTGAAAATCTATTGTTTTTGTATTGAGTGAGTACAGAAAACCTAGTATAGGAGAGCTGAATTAGTGGACTGGCTACGCGAGTGACGATGACTTTTTGACAATAACGTTGCTTATTGCCCTGGGAGGGAGCAGATAAACACGCACAATCGCCTTGAAATCATACCCCCACGATTGAACACGTGACCATACAATGAAGGCAACGTCACAGGTGAGTGTCATTACAATTGGTTTCGGAAATGCTAATGACCGTGTTTGTCTCGTCTATGTTAAAACCCTTCAAAGAAGTTTCTTGAACGTGTTTTGTATAACAATGAGCACGAAAATTGATGGAACGAAAATGTAACAATCCAAAGCCATTAACGAACCGAAAGCAAGAGAAAGCTAGAGATGTTTAGTCGACTCCAAAAGTTTTTCGGTTGTGAAAAATACCTCAACGAAATTTATTTAATTCGACATCGGCAAGCGTAACTAATATTCGAAAATGCCAGTCGAAACTGGTCGTTAAAACATTTTAATCATAAGATCTGCGTTGTAACCCCATTGAAATCGGAAACCAGCAATATCTCCTGATGTCCCGTACAATATTTGGAACAAATTCATGGAAAGGCTAGAACGATTTTCTGTTCGTCTACTTAAGATCACTGCAGGAGAACTCAACTGTTGAAGAAACTGGGAAGTTGTGCTTTGACACGTCAACTTCATTCGATGATGTATAAATAACGTACAAATGAAACGAATTCGTGAACGAAATTAATTCCCATCCGACACATTGATAAGCCCATGTAATATAGACGAAAAATGAATCTTAACTTCATGCCATGTGCACCTATTGTGGTATATTTCTGATTGTTCCTGTAATTGTCCTCAAACTATTTCACAATTTGTAATAGCCTGATTAATGATTTACAATAAATTTACTATTTGTGTAAAAGGGTCCAAGGAATACGTTTGGGTCGTTTTGTTCTTAATTGAAAGTTCTCTTGGTTTGAATACCGCAATTTTCGTATATCGTAGCATAGTGTAAAAACCATTACGGAGCGGTCAATGAGGATACTTACATGAAGTAATAGTATCTTAACCAGGCGTGAATTTGGGATGATCCAGGAACGCCATGAGACAAACAATTTATCGAAGCCCAGCAAAGTGCTTTTAAAAAAGCCATTTAATGGGCTTTGATATTTATATTTAAAGTTCGCTTTCCGCCCGGTATATCCCTGATCACAATTCTGAACAATTTATCGTGTGAAATTCATCTTCCCACACGTAGAGTTAATCCTCAAATAATTGTTTCTTTTTTTGTTCATAGTTTGTTGCCATGGTGATAAGCTGATGGCGTATGAAAATGAGCAAGACTAAAGAATGATACCCCCACCTTATTGATGTCAAGGTAAGCACATTTTAGACAATCGTCGTATGCTTGTGGTGTACTTTTCCCAACTAGTTTTTGTGCAAACCTCCATATAGGGTAGCCAGTCTTCAAGTTAGTCGTGCTATATGAAAGTCAGATAGTTAGCATTATTATTTCGACAACGAATGAACACCAAACTCTATTTGCATGACACGCGAGCAAACTTGCGGGACGGATTCGCCGCGTTCAAACACAATGGTGTTCGTTTCTCTTGCGTGACATGCTTTAGCACGCGTGGGGGATCTGAATGACCGCGTTTTGGCAAAGAGTACACTGAAACAATTGATCAGGGAAATGTAGAATTTTCACCAGTCACCAAATATGGTTCTTCGTTCTTAATGAACGCGGCCTTGTGTGGATTAAAATATTCAATGGCATGGATTGTATTTTCTCGATTGTATTTTCATAAATTAGGTATGACGACTCCGCTTTAGTTTTGCAAACGAGTTGGTAAGTGAATGAAAGTTTCATTGTGCAATATTGTTGGCATATATTTATTGCTCTAAGTTGTATGAGTTGTGCGCGGTTTTTTGTTTGGTCATTATGTTGTCAGTTGTCTTCCGGTGCTTTTCACGCGTCCTTGCGTTGTAGAATTTGCCAAAAAAAGTCTTGCGCAGACATGATAAAAAAATGTATAAATTCCGCTCATATTTTTTGGACCTCTCCCCGCTATCGCGACTTCTACTGGCGGTTAGAATTTTTTTCGCGAATTTTTTGTGTTGGTGTGGCTATATTGTGCAAGTATTTCATTTCAACCTGTTGTTGAGTAGATCAATTTGATGGCGCATCCGGGGATGAATAACCAAAATAAAACATGGCCGCCAAATATTCAAAACACATCTATCCGCTACAATGTTATTGGCTGTGAATTTCTAAAGAACAAACCAGTCGCAGACTTAAATCACAGACTCTATATTTTTATGTTTCCTCTTAAATTGAGATTTTGGAGTCTAAATGTGGAGTCAGAGATCTAAATCTCTCCTGATAAGCATATACTTAAGCTCTCATCAAGCAAAAAATGCAACGTCCGGCTTATTAGTGCTCTCTTACCGAAGATACACAATTACAACACGTACTTTACACCCCAATAAGGTGTTATAAGTGTGGGCAGGTAAAGACTCTTTACTTCAAATCTGCACTACGACTCCGCTTCGCTCTCCGCGCTTTCCACTACGCCGATATTACTAAGATCGCAATAAACTCCCAATCACTAGAGCAATTTTAAAAAACTTTAAACTTAAAAAACTCACAACTTTAAAGTTGTGAGCTTTTCGCTGTTTTTGTCAAAATACTCACATCCCTGAACAATGGATAGAAATAATCAAACATAATTTTCTCGTGTTATGGTAGTGGCATGTTTTGAAAAATGAAAACAATTTTCGATTAGCACAGCGGTTAAACGTTATGTCTTTGTTGTTCAAAAATTGAGAAGCTGGTCGTCGAAAGATACACGCATTGGGTAGGTTCTACCGTCTTGTGTGACGTTTCCAAGGCTATGACCTTCTCAAATGCTCTGCACAAAGCTTGGTAGTTATGGAATTCAAATAAAATTCTTGTGCCCATTTCGTTTTTAGTGCTTATCACAAGAAGCGTGGTCTTCCCTCTAGCTGAGTTAAGTGCAACGGAAGGATAAAGATGTTAAGTTTTTCATTTCATATAGTTTCAATCCGGTTACCCAGGATAACTCGCTTCCCAAAAGTAGCCCCTAATTCATATCTTTGTATAATTTGTTTATATTTTATGCGGTTTAACGGGTGTTCTCGTTCTGTTGTTCATTAATCATTACTTTCACTGACACACGTTATCTTAGTTTATATTTAAGAAAGTGTAAAGACTGTTCTTGTTCTCTGTTGTTCATTCATCACTACCTTCACAGACACACGTTATCTTAGTTTATATTTTTGGTATAGTAAAGACAGTTCTCGTTCTCTGTTGTTCATTCATCACTACCTACACTGACAAACGTTAGTTTATATTTTAGGTAGTATAAAGACTGTTCTCGTTCTCTGTTGTTCATTCATCACCAATTACACTGACACACGTTATCTTAGTTTATATTTCAGATGGTGTACAGACTGTTCTCGTTCTCTGTTGTTCATTCATCACTAATTACACTGACACACGTTATCTCAGTTTATATTTTATGCAGTGTAAAGACTGTTCTCGTTCTCTGTTGTTTGTGTTTACTTCACATAGAATGCAATTATTTTGGTATTCTGTTTTCTTTAACGCTAGCCAACCTCGCCCGTGATAGCTATTTCCGCCTGACGTGCGTACTATGCAGGTCAAACCATTAACAAAAACAGATAACGTCACGTCCATTACATAATGTTTTCACATAAGTTTCAACTTTTCCAAATTCTTTTTGAACTTTTCAAAACTCGACCCATTTTCGGTCAATCAACTGCTTTGTGCATTATGAGGTTTTGCATCTTATCAACGCGCGTTGTGTGCAAATTCTAGAGAAACATAAATATTTTATTATACGCCCACATGTGTTCATCACGCCGTCGGCAGTTGCATAGACTTTTGAGTGGCATGTAACAAAATGTAAAAAAGCGTGATTTAAATTGGCTTATTTTTAGGATATGATTCCGTGGCCAAACAGACATCCTGAAGTGGTGGATTTATTTGCCAGGGATATACGTTCATGTTGCATCACTGATCCAGTTACTCATTCCGTGTCACGTTACATCGTTCAAAAACCAGCTCTTCATCCTGTCTTGTGCGCAATTTAGTCATCGCTGCTGGAGAGAAGTAGCGAACAGTAGAACGTGTTCGTTTACTATTATTTGCGTTGAACAGAGACTGAGGTAATCGGCAGCATGGCATCTGAGAAGGTAAGAACGATGAACGCCGTACATCAATAGTGAATGTTTTAAAATATTGCTTATTTTCATTGAAATCAACTGACACTTAGTAACGTTTGGAAAGTTCGTTAGTTAAAAAAGGACCGCTACCAATCACGAGTTGTATTCAAAAGACGGGACGTCTGTATGGGGAGGAACAGCGCCCATACCCTACGCTAGGTTTATTTTGTCTAACGAATCGTTGTGTACATTTTTCATTTTCCCGTGAAGTCAACATTCGCTGTTTCATGCTGTTGTTTAACCGAGCAATTTGTATCGACAATTCCTCGCGTAGTAAAGCTACACGCGCTCTATTATTTATCATTACGGCATTTCATTGTGAACTTTTCCTTTGTCTAATTTTCTGCTCAATACTTTCAACTATATATAAAAGTTCTAGCGTTGTATGTAGCACCATCTTGAGCTATGTCTATACTGGTTTTATTACCCATTAACGAGTGTTTGGCCCCAATACGAGTGCTC
This sequence comes from Xenia sp. Carnegie-2017, assembly GCF_021976095.1. NCBI lineage: Eukaryota > Metazoa > Cnidaria > Anthozoa > Malacalcyonacea > Xeniidae > Xenia > Xenia sp. Carnegie-2017. Next base: position 10,550,942 of record NW_025813483.1, read on the forward strand.
GCTCTCGTGGGAGTTTATGCTGTTCACTGTTTGACTGATGAAATGTTACACGTGAACGGCTTTCGTATGTGTTCATCGTTGTCGGTTGTGTATCGACGTTGAACGATGAAGGTAGCCGTAGGTTTTCTAACCTTATCTTTCATTCTTTAAGTGCCATCCTTTATAAGTGCTCGTTAATGGCTTCCAGAGATCGTGCAGTCAACAGATGACTAATTTATTAATTATCATAATATGCGCGTCGACTTGAGTTCTGCGCTTATTTGAAAGGAAGCGTGATTGTTTTCCTCTCTAAGTTATAATAAATTGCAATAGCGTGTAACTTGGCGCCAGACAATGAAGCTTGTCGACAGCCAGTTATCGATCTCAGCGACTGTGCGTGAGATTTTCTCTCATCAGCATATCGTGCGCAAGCCTTGTCCATCCATTCGTGGATCATTCCAGAACGCAATATCCCACTGAGAATTTTGTATTTTTAGCAACGCACGAACGCGAGTTATGCAAATTGTTTGCGACGTTGTGAAATGAATTTTGTATGCGCTCAACGCCAACCGTATCGACAAAGTCCCCATGCAACGAGCGTCGAGTGATATCGTGTTAGAGCTTTCGACTGGCGCGTCAATTTCTCCAACTGAGCGCTTTTATTGGCCATTGTTTTTCAATTCAAATCTTATTTACTATAATAGCCTTGGGTGGTAGATGCAAACACCAATGATTGCATCAACTTATTGTCGGCTTGTATATGCGTTAGCCATTTTGAAGTCGGCCAAAACGGCATTTATATTTGAGTTTTTCGGGCTGTCACCAAAGCTCGTGTGGTAAAACTTATCATGGCGTATTGTGCTACTTACTGTATTTGAGCTTCTAAAAACTCCTGATTAACAATTCCTCGCTTTCAAAGATGGCGGTGCGATTATATTTCCATATTTTTTTTTCAGTTGACCCGTGTTCATTTGGGTACACTGACTACATTCTTGTTTTCTGTTTTGGTGTAACCATTCATTTTTCTCATAACAGACAAAAGTCATTGATCCGTTTGAAACTTTCATGTGCGCAACGCATTTCAACATACGTTGATGAAAAAATTTGTACTGATTATCGTAAGTAGCTATTTAATGGGTTTGGCACAGGAAAAATTTGATATTTGAAGCGCTCTTTTTTGGCAATATTCTTAATTAACGATCTGTTTAAAGTTCGTGGATTTATGTTGTGTAAGTTTCACTCAGTTTTCGCTGCGCGCAAATTTATGTAGAAATCCAGTTTTCCTTAATTTCAATCTCTATCAAAAAGTCGTATATTTAGTTTGAATATGTTTTTCCTCAGTATTACAGCTCGCTCCCGCAATAAAATACTTAAATTTTTACGTAAAATGCGTTTCGACTGACTGCGAGTGATTCTAAACCGCAATTCCAACGATCCTGAACTGTTCGCGTTGACAGCGCCATGTCTTCATGTAAGTGTCAAGGGATGGATAAATTGTCAAAATCCTGTAATTAAGCTCAGACGATCTAGAGATGCTTTAGACGCTTTGCCTCGCGTGTTGTAAACAGATGTTGAACAGTTTTGCGCGGTTGGCGGTTTGACAAATTTTTTTCTATTATACTTAGCGGCATGAACAATCTAGTTTTTTTAACATTCTTATAAAAGTTTGCTCTGTTTCGCAAAATTCCACTTAACCACTTGGATTGGAGCTGTTTGATTAGGTCGCCCAATCGCTGTTTACATTCATCGAAGCGTTATTTATTCTTCAACACCTTTCATAGCTGCGATGAACGATCTCATTTCCCTTTTTATAACTTCCGGTTGCTTAGTATTAATTGTTTTGTAAACATAGAGAAACGGTCGATGAGATGTTCTATTTGGCTGCTGATTCTATGAAGCGAGTTGTCTTGTTTAGTCGGGTCGAAAATTGAACAAAATGAAGGGATGATGACGAATGAGCTTTCATCATACGCTCTTTTCACCGCGGCTAGCAAGGACAACTCGTCTTATTAAATCATCTTCTTAATTGAATAAGTTTATGGTGAAGGAAAGATCGCCCAGATATTGACATACGAATGCCAAATATGAGATGCGCGCATTCCTGTTTAAGAAAAACATCTGTCTGAAATCGTTTTATGTTTCCATGGTTTATCCTTCATTGATTTTATTCATTTTAAATTTGAAAATTGAGGAGGCTCTGTTTACATTCCTTAAGATCAGTACGCTCACATGTTTTTCATTTGCAATGTCATGGCTCGTAAAGTATTTAGGACAACGAATGTGCATAAAGGTGTTTTTTGTGGTAGTTATGAAACTGACTTTGTCCCTTAGGTAGAGACAATCATGTTAGTTAATTTGATCTAGCGTTAGGTTTGTTAGACGGACAAGTTATGTGACGTAATGTTTACGTTTGTGGTATTTTGCTGTGAACTGGGACGTAAGGGAGTTTTATGTTACAAATGTATACATGTAATGCCTGGATTACCAATTTTCAAAATTGTATATGTCTATGTTTAATGATGTATCTTTATGTGCCATGGTGTATTTTTATGTGTAATAATACATCCTTACGTTCATGGTATATCTTTATGTTCAATGGTGTATCTTTATGTTCAATGGTGTATCTTCATGGTCAATTGTATATCTTTATGTTCAATGGCATATCTTTATGGTCAATTGTATATCTTTATGTTCAATGGTGTATCTTTATGTTCAATGGCATATCTTTATGTTCAATGGTGTATCTTTATGTTCAATGGTGTATCTTTATGGTCAATTGTATATCTTTATGTTCAATGGCATATCTTTAAGTTAATAGTATATCTTTATGTTAAATTGGTATATTTCTATGTTCAATAGTATATCTTTAAGTTCAATGGTATATTTCTATATTCAATGGTATATCTTGATTTTGAATGGCGTGTCTTTTTGTTCAATGCTATTCCTTATAAGCTTACGGCATAAAATAGGAGAACCCAAAGTATTTTTAGATATTCTCCGAACGTCTTGTTAGTGATATCACGATATTTGCTCTCGATATTTACCAAAAAGCCCTTTTATCAATTACCTTGTTATTGGCAAACTTCCAATAAACTACAATCCATTTCAACTGTGATTTCAATTCAACCCCAACAGTTATATTATTTTCATTAATGTGATGCATCAACAACATCCCAGCAAGACGCAAAGCGTTTACCGTTTCTGCTTAGCATTGCTAATAGGATTTTGACATTTCGGTCCCAGTTCTTCTAGTGCTTCCGTACTATGAACACAAACTGTCTAGTTTATAAGTTAATGTGCTTATTTTGTTTGATCTTGACCCTCCCTCATCCAGCTCAAAATTTCCTTCTTCAATATGTGTTCCAGGATATCTCTGTTATGCAAAAAGAAATTTACTTTTCTCTCAAATGGAAACCACGCAATTTGATATTCTTGTATGACAAGCTTTTCATTCCATGAATATGTAGAAATTTTGTGTAGAGTGATTTGCATAAAAGTACGAAATTTGCGGGCTGGCTATGCCACTGCTTTCATCATTTATTATTTATAAACTTTAAATATACTTTGGACTTTCCGCAATAAGAATCGTTACGAATCCTGTGATTTATTTTCTGAGGTGCATGGTGACGTATTTGGACAACATATAAGTGCATTATCTCAGGAAAATTATAAAATGATCTTTTAAAAACACGGTTGCTAACTAGTCAATGCTCAAAGAAACCGTGTTTACATAACTCTTTGGAAAGTTTGGGAGAGTAGCTCGAATTTGCTTGAAAACATTCGCACTTTGTGCTCGCGCTTGCCACGCATTTCTCGTTCCCCCCAACTTTCCGCATGTTTCTATAAATCTATAGAAACTCGGAAAATGTTTTCTATTTCTTAACTGTATCACACGTTTTTATAGAGCCCATTTTTGTCTTGGACTAAGTTATATGTTTCAAAGAATTTTCTCGTGCAACTTGATTTCCCAACGTTATTGGAACCTAAATATAGTCAGATTTCTTTCATCACGAGCGTGGTTAGAAGACCTCCTCTTAGATGACGCTCCTTTTAACAATGATATGATCCGTTTTTAATTTTTGTAATCTTGCCAAGGAATGTAGCTGAGGTTTGTTCCTCGTTAACCTCACGTGGCTACAAAAGTTTTTATGCGTTGTAGTACATTCCAGCCGGGACAAAGCCGATAGCAATAAAGATAAAGACGATAAAATGACCTACATCCTGCTCCTCTTTTTCTAGAATGATTCCTCAAACACATGTTTATTTTTCATTTTGATGATTTTTTTCTTTTTTATGCAGGGAAACCTTCCTATGCTGGTAGCTGCGGCAGTTGTTTTTGTTTTCTATTTTCGTGTTGTTGAAGCACAGACATATAAAGTCGTTTACAAAGGTTTGTGCATATGCCCGAGTATTTATATGTTTTTGGCCGTTCTGACTTACCTCTCCTTTTTTCACCAGGGCTTTTTTCGTTCATGCAGTTTTAAGACTGTTTTCGTTCTCTCTTGTTCATCCATCACTACCTACACTGACATACGTTATCTTAGTTTATATTTTAGGTAGTGTAAAGACTGTTCTGTTCTCTTTTGTTCATTCATCACTACCTACACTTAACACCTTATCTTAGTTTATATTTTAGTAGGTAGTGTAAAGACTTTTCTCGTTCTCTCTTGTTCATCCATCACTACCTACACTGACGCACGTTATCTTAGTTTATATTTTAGATAGTGTAAAGACTGCTCTCGTTCTCTCTTGTTCATTCATCACTATCTACACTGACACACGTTATCTTAGTTTATATTTTAGATAGTGTAAAGACTGTTCTCGTTGTCTGTTTGTTCATTCATCACTACATACACTGACACACGTTATCTTAGTTTATATTTTAAATAGTGTAAAGACTGTTCTCGCTCTCAGGTTGTTCATCCATCACGACCTACACTGACAAGTTGTCTAACATTTTAGGCAGTGTAAAGAAAGTTCTCGTTCCCTGTTTTTTATTTACAACTCAACTTATAAGTTGTGATTGTCGCCAAAATTTTCTCTTATTAAAACGCGTTCTAAATACTTTCCTCAGAAATCCCTGACAATAGAGGTAAAGAGTTCATCGTTGGTTTTTTGAGACAGTTCAACCATGAACTGGATGGTGCCACAAGACTGTTTATAACCTCGGATTACAACACAAGGGTTGTTATCACGGCTAGACATACGAACGTGCGTAAAGAGATCCAAGTGAAATCCCGTCAGTTATATCCCATCGATCTTCCGACTTCGATTCGTATGTCAGGCAAGAAGATCGAAAACAAGGGCATTCACATTTTTGCAGAGTCCGAGATCGTTGTTTATGGTTTGAACATAAAGAAATTCACGACAGACGCATATCTTGCATTGCCCGTGGATATTCAAAGCAAAAAGTATTTGGTCACTTCTTTTAAGCCGAGTTACAAATCCCTTATTGGTATTATTGGCATTCACGACCGTACTGTTGTTTTTGTCACCTTCAAGTTCGCGGGAAAGAAATCTTATTTCACGTATAAAGGAGCAAAGTACAGGAGCGGTCAGACTCTGTCCATCACTCTCAATCGTCTCCAGACCTTTCAGGTTGCTCACACGAAAGATATGACCGGCACAGCTATTTACTCAACTCGACCGATTTCGGTGTTGTCTGGTAACGAGTGCGCTAATGTACCATCAGACAAGGGCTATTGCGATCATCTTGTTGAGCACATCCCTCCTGTGAATACTTGGGGACAGCGGTTTATCACTGCACCATTGGCAGGTCGTACTGGGGGTGATTTCTTCCGAATTTTGGCAGCCAATGAAAGCACATCGGTGAGCATCAATGGTAAACACGTGCGGACGCTAAAGGAAGGGAAGTACGTAGAGATTTATTGATTAATACCTCAAGCTGAAAAGGACAATATGTATATGTAGTAGAGTTTGTTGGTTATTTGCATTATGATTTTTATATTGTATATATTGATTGATTAACATCCCATGCCGAAAAGAACTTTATATATAGTAGAGTTGGTAGTCATTTCAATTTGGTAAAATTATACCCCAAGCTTCAAAGCTGCGATAGAGTTAGGTGTGTAGTTCTGTAATGGTTTTCATTATTGTACATGAAGTGTATTTATTAAACCATGCTGGCAAATTGAAGTAAAATGTATTCACTAGACCATGCTGGAAAATTTGTTTCACCAGCAACAGTAGAACATCACGTCCTCAGATGGACTGTTGGTGTTGTGTTGTTGACTGACGTTTCGCTGCTTTCACTCTGAAGTTGACAACCGCTGAGGTTGTCGAAACGTCAGTCTACATCAACACCAACAGTCCTTCTCAAGTCTCTACTAACTTAGACGATCTACATCTACATACATGTAACGATACTCCCGGGTTCAAACCATTCACTTTAGTAGAACATCAAAGTAGAACACAGCTTTCAACGTAATCATTTATTGTTTTTTTTTGTAGATTTGTCCAAGTTGACGTGCCTTCGAACCGCTATCAATACATCGAGACGAGCAAACCATGCCTTGTAATGCAGTTCAGTAAGGGACGAAGAGTCGATAATACTCAAACTGATCCTTTTATGCTCATGATACCCCTGTGGAACAGTACACGGCCCAATATACGATCTCAACGCCAGATCAAAATGAAAAGTACTTCACAAGCTATCTCAATATAATCATTAACACGAAGGAAATTGATGGTTTGCGTTTGGATGGACGAACTCTCCGAAACGAGAAATGGGTGCCTATTTGGGGTTTGTATTTTCTTGTCTGTTTTGCCCATCGTTGCTTATAAGGTTACTTTTAATTGCATTGTTATGTCAGAATCAGAGCGTATTCCATAAGCATTCAAGAACTTTGATTTGTTTTTCCATAAGAAATGCATAAGAAATCTTATTTTATCTTAGCAGGGATGGTCCATAAAAGATACTGCACTTAATCTCCTTATATTTACGCCATATTGGTCTTTTGGAAATCAAACTATCTAATCTATCATTTGATAAAAAAAGCTCACCTGGGAAGAAGTATTTTTGAATGAAAGAGTCAAAGGGAATTCTTATTTTGTTTTGTAGGAACAACTCATTCTGCTGCTCGTATCAAGGTTTCGTTCGGTGTACATCGTGTTATACACGACTCGCCGATTGTACCCTTTGCCGTATTCTCGTACGGCTATGCGCGCGCAGATTCCTATGGTTATCCCGGAGGCTTGCGATTGGCCGATCTAACGCTGGAGTGTGTACCGGGAAATCCCGGAGATGGTTTGGATAACGATTGTGATCGCAGGATTGACGAGGAAATTAAGAACTTCATTGACGATGATGGCGATGGTAAGCAATGGATGTTTCATTTGCAAGACCTTGAAATTTAGGAATGGCTTTATCGAAGGAAAACTCTTTCTAGTAGTACCATTACGCTTGCTTTAGTACTGTTGTGAATAGACTTTTCAATGGTATTTCTGATAGGAAATATATGTCATTTACCGATTGCAAGATCCGAATGGAAAAATATTTTGGGAATATATTAAAAAGGTATTTTTCATCGGCATCGTATAAACGGTAAATAGCGTATTTGTCATTTTTTGCCAAAGAAAACTGTCTATTGGGATCTGCATCGGATTGAACAAGGCGACAAAGAAAACAATCAAGTTGTCTAATAATGTGCTTTGTAAAACTAAACAACTTTTCTTTCAAGTATTTATTTATAAGATTCCGTACAGCGGTTTGATATCGTAAACTATCGCCCTCTGCTACAGCCAATCAGAATGCACGAAAGGCAAGGATTCCGCCAGCTGTTGATTTGTAGAAAATGCTTACTTGATGTCTTTAGTGTAGGCCATGCATTTAAAAATCACATGAAGTTTAGTGTTTAGACGTTGACTCTAAAAGATGAACTATACATTTGCCATATTTGTGTTTTTAGTTCTCTTTGCGTATTGCTTGCCCTAGAAACATCGAGCAAGATTTCATATATGTATATTTATGTACAAATGTATAACAATGTGCCCTCCCGGCTATCACCATAGTAAAATGGTGACTCCTGCATCTTGACTTCTGTCAAGATGTCACAAGCTCTAGCTTGTATTATTTTTAGATTTCTCTGTCGTGACACCCGACTTCTGTTTGTGTCAATGAGTGCTTCAATGACTCGTGACGACTAACTGCAGGATTTATTCAAGCCTGTGAATTTTCCCATCTTGGATTTTTCACAGCGATCAATGGGATTTGCATGATTCAAGTACTCTAAACACCTAAACAAAAAATACGAATGCTTTGCCACTAAAGTTTTGCTTTATTCCGAACTTTTAGGTCGTATCGACGAAGACTTGGTGACCGAGCCCCCGAAAATAGTTCTCGATGTCAAGGCTATTATTGCAAACGGCTGTCCAGAGGAAGTGAAGAAACAACTGAAAGAACCAACTGTCATCTCTGCTCCCTTGTGTACCAGTCGTGGACGAAATAAACTTAGCTACGTGGACACCATGTACGAGAGAGAGTGCGTGCAGTATATCGATAGATTGTGGTTGGTGCGAGACGGTTGCGGGAATCTCGCGAATGTCACGCAACAGATCAGGATTAGACGACCCGAAATGAGGGTTGTATTTCCCAAAGATGTTCGTGGAAAATGTTCTGTTGGAGAGGTAATTATATGAGGAAGGAGAGGGCTAATACATTGGTATTGTTTACTTTATGATAGCTGTGGTAAGTTGTTGAATTCGGAAACATTTAGCTGCTTTAGCAAAGGCGCCATTCAAGAGTTTTAGCTTGGCAAACGGCAAAGCAATCTACCCGTTTGCCGTTGAGGTTAGCCGTTTCGAAAGAAAAAAAATCAGCACGGCCTTGCATAATTAACAGTTTGTCTATAAAAAGCTATACTCACTTTGTGCACTCAAATAAACATATACCTCAGGGCATGACTTGGTGGCATAAAAGTCATGAAAAATTGCTCTAAATCACTTAAAGTTCGTTCACTTGTTAAAAACCTGAATCGCAAAGCAGACTGCAAGGCAATGATCACGTGACTCTCCGGTTTGCACCTGTCTGCTCAGGTCATGCTAAAGCTCTGTATTGAAACAGCCTTGTCTTGCTTTCAAAGGACTTGTCCGTCGTTGGACAACCATTAGTAACAATGAGTTGTAAAAAGGATCGATTTGTAACCAAACATCGCGACTCACCGTCTTTAACCGAGTGCGTTCGACGCGGACAAGTTGTTGGTAGGGAATGGATAGTGAAAGCATCGTGTGGAAGTTCTGTTAAACACGTTCAAAAGTTCCTTCCAGGTATGTCTCATTTTCCTTACATAGACAAGCGATTTCGATGGCTTTTAGGGAAATGTTCACATGTCAACGATTACGGAGATTCATGTATCGATCCTTATCCAGATGATCTGGTTGCACCGCAAAGCAGCTTGATTTAAAATAGAAATTCCCTCTTGCGATGAAGGGCGTACTAATCTCCAATGTGACCATATGTGCAAACTTTTTTATCAGATTCGGTAGGAGGAGCTTAAAACTCTTCCCTCGTTCTGATCTTTGAGCCGAATCTTATCAGACTAAATCTTTTGTTTGAAACGGAATGAGACATGCATATATGAATTTTGCCCTCCAATTAACGAGTTTGCTACGCCACTGCCTTCAGTGTACTAAACCATTCATAGCATGTCCTATGTTGCCTCTCACTAATCATTACTGTCGTTCATTTCATAGATGTAACTCCTCCAAAAGTGAACTTTATTGGTAAACTTCAATTCTTTGTGAAGAGCAATTTCAGAATCAGTTGGAACGCCAGCGAACCATCCACTTTCACATGTGCTTTGAATAATCTCAAGAACACCTTCCTGTGTGGAGAAGGCTGGGGAGAAACGTGGTCTCGCCGTGATATACCTGATGGCAAGCACGTGTTCTATGTTCGGCCTACTGATCTTGCCGGCAACACTGGAGCGACCATTAGTCATCCGTTTCAAGTTGGTAAGTGACCTTCATAGTTGCATTGGGAGTATTGTTAAATGAATACAATGAATATAATAGATAGTGTTTTTCAATCAATGAATGATCACCGTAATCTAAGCAACGAATATTTCGGCCTGTAGTCCAGTGGTAATTTGAATTGATATCGTCAGAATCGTTGTTAAGTCAACCAACCAAGATAGGCGATGAGTTTTGTGTGCTTGAAAAAAATTCACAAATGATCCATCACAAATGATTTCTGAGATCAACTGTCAATGCTATTTGCGAATTACTACTTATTCGTTAAGTCAAAGATAAAGAAATATTTCTGTGAGACTTGCTTCTTTTGTAACGTAATTTTTGTTGATTATTGTACGATTTCCTGGCTTGCAATTTTTGCATGTTCTTTCCGCACGAATTGATGATTTTAATTTATTGTTCTCTGCAGATAATCGTGGACCACGTTTGACTTTCGACAAAGCTTTGAAAACCCTAAGCAATGGACCTATGGCGATCAAGTGGATGTCAAATGAATTAGCCAGATTCAAATGCGGATTGAATCCAGAAAGGCTGGAGCAATGTGGCTCTGGTACCCGGGGAAGGGAATACAGACGCGATCTTCGCGATGGTACTTATAGCTTATATGTTGGTGCCGTAGATCAGATTGGAAACGAGGCTAAAATGATAAAGCATACGTTTAGAATTGGTAAGATCATGTCTACCATCACCAGATGCTATTTTTGTGCATGTAATAACCAATTGCTTTATTTCTCTATGTGCAATCACCAGGTGCAATCTCAGTCTGTTTGTATTCGCCAGATGCTATCTATCTCTCTTTGTAATCACAAGGTGTTATCTTTCTTTGTATGAAATCACCAGTTGCTATCGTTTTCTGTATGAAATCACCAGATGCTAACTATCTCTGTATGTAATCACAAGGTGCTATCTTTCTTTGTATGAAATCACCAGTTGCTGTCGTTTTCTGTATGAAATTACCAGATGCTATCTATCTCTGTATGTAATCACAAGGTGCTATCTTTCTTTGTATGAAATCACCAGTTGCTATCGTTTTCTGTATGAAATCACCAGATGCTATCTATCTCTGTATGTAATCACAAGGTGCTATCTTTCTTTGTATGAAATCACCAGTTGCTATCGTTTTCTGTATGAAATCACCAGATGCTATTTATCTCTGTATGTAATCACAAGGCGCTATCTTTCTTTTTATGAAATTACCAGTTGCTATCGTTTTCTGTGTGAAATCACCAGATGCTATCTATCTCTGTATAAACTATCGTTCTTTGTATGAAATCACCAGTTGCTATTTCATGTAATGATTCATTGTCTGATTTGATTTATGCACCATATTGATATCATATGAACAAAATTGATTTTTACGTACTCTCTTGATTTCATATGTAAACTATTGATTTCACATGTGCAATATTGATTTCATATGAACATTTTTGATTTGTATGCACCATGTTGTCATCATATGAACAATGTTGATTTTTATGTACTCTCTTAAATTTAATATGTACACTATTCATGATGAAGGCTCTAAGCAACGAGTCGAAAGCTTAATAAAAAACATTTAAAATTCGGAGAAACTTTTATTTATCAACTATTGATTTCGTATGTACAGCATTGAATTCAGTCTCTCCAACTATTTTAACTCTACAGATTCTACACCACCAAGAATCAAGTTCGGTTCATCGTCGCGTCTCGACTCAAACGTCGATCTTCCTCTGTTGTCTAACGAATGGGCGCGATTCCTTTGTTCAATAGATGGTTCAGAATACAGTGATTGCGGTTCTGGGCTAAATGGGAGATTTACGGCCCGGGATCTTGTGGAAGGTCCCCATCAAGTTAAAGTTAAAGCGATTGATAAAGCTGGAAACGAGGCTGATCCAATTTCCTTGAAGTGGAATTCTGGTTTGTATTGAGTTGAATTGTGATTCACTCATTCATACATAATGCTATGTGGCAGTTTAAATATGTCTTGGAATTGTCCCTACGTTAAAACATACTTTGATATTTTGGTATCTCCTTTTCATTAGGAATGATCTAGTATTTAAACTTGAGTCCTTTTATAGCCCAGTCCAGATCTGATGTGAAAACTTCAGGCCTTATGTACTCCAGTCTAGTGTCTTCATCAGGAGTGATTCGAGATGTTGAAACTTTGGTCTTTGTGTGCTTCAGTGTAGTGTCTTCATTAAGAATAATTGAAGTTCGAAACTTGAATAAACTGTTTGCGACTTTTTTTTCATTATTTTCTAGACAAAACTTCACCAAACATAATATTTACTCCCGGTTTACCGACCAAGTTTCGGGAAATGCCTAAGATCACGTGGACGTCCACTGAATATGCAAGTTTTGAATGCTCGCTAGACGACAATTCCGTGTTCAAGTCTTGTGGAGAGGGCATAAAAGGCACGTGGACACAATCGAAATCTCGCGGGGGCTTTCACGATTTCTTTGTTCGCGGCACGGACAGAAATGGCAACGTTGGTCCCACTGCCAATTTTAGATTTACGATTGGTATGTGAATATGCAAAGTATCATGTAAAATGAAACAAACTCCGAGGACAATTTCCATCTTTAACTCAATATTTGAAATGAAAAAGAGGAAATTACTGTGGTAATATTTCGAAATTGTTTTAAAAAGAGCCAATACCATGTTGAAAATGGCAAAAATAATAACGCGCGCAATAGTTGTTAAAGAACTGTTTAAAACCAGAACACTAATCCCATAGTTCTAAAAGTTTTTAAATTTTTCACCACGACAAAGTCTTTATTGTAGTTATGTTTCGAATTTATTACAAATTGGTCTGATCTGATTTGGATCTTGGAGTGACCTGATGCCAAAACTTAATGTCTTATGTACCCCAGGCTAGAGTGTCTTCATCAGTTGTGACCTGTTATTGAAGCTTATGGTCTCATATACTTCAGTCTAGTGTCTTTATCATAAGTGATCTGACGTTTATACGTAAGGTCTTTTATACACCAGTTTAGAGTGTATTCATCAGAAGTGATCGGATGTTGAAATTTAAGATCTTATATACTCCAATCTAGTCTCTTCAACAGTGCTTCAACATAAGTGACGAGATTTTGAATTTGTTATAATTTCGAAATATCACTTCATTATTGTCTCCTCTTTTTTCATCTCAAATGTTTAGTAAAGATGGATATTTTATTTGTAGTTTGTTTCATTTTATGTTTTATGATAGTGTGGTTATTTATTTATTTGTATTATTATTCAAAATTGAAGTTTTGAAAAGCGTATTTCACCATGGCTAATTACGTTGGAAAGAAAGTTGGAAAGCTAAAATAAAGATAGCTTTGAATGAAGATAGCCAAGGATTATAGTTATCTTGATTTTGCTTTTCAGCAGTTTTTTTAGATCTACCTAATCGTCATTCCTATGGCAAATACGCTGCTCAAAGCCGTATTTAAGTTCGTTACCACAATCAAGTCTTAGTTTTACAATTATTGTTTAGAAGCATCATGTTTGATTATTATTATTATTTATTTATTTTCTAACATGTCACGATTGTTCACGAAACAAAGATCTGACAATTTATCATAACATTTTATTCCATTGAAGATGACAAGTATCCTTCTATTTAAAATCCTTTTAAACCCTAACTATATATTTAGGTTACAAGTATCTTTTTGCATCCCAAACTTGTTTTATTTCATCCTGTAGATGGCAGGGATCTTATTGTACCCCAAGCTCGTTTCATTCTATTGTAGATGACAAGTATCCTATTGTATTTAAACTCATTTTAAACTCTACGTAGATAAAAAGTATCCTATCGTGTACCTAAATCGACCTTTGCCCAGGACCTCTGGGAGTGACACGATCACTTTCAGGTGGACTAGTAACGAGATGGCTTACTACAAATGCGCATTGGATGATGTTTCTCGGCTCCAGGACTGCGGCAGCGGCTTACTTGCGGATTGGACCACACCTACTTTGACCAATGGCCAGCACACGTTTTATTTGGTCGCAACAGACGAAGTTGGCAATGAAGCGCCAATGTTAAGTCATACGTGGACTACAGGTAAACATATTTTGTCAAACAGAAAACAATATAGACTCGACTTATATGCTGAATATTTTATCCTAAACATGATACTTGATTCATTTTAACAATTTTCCTACAACTGATAAAATATTTCATTCTGATGCTAACTATTTTTTAGAATGAAATATTTTGTATTTGCGCAATGTGTGTTGTTTTGTGTTTTATCCAATAACTCTTTGGCAACCGTAATTTTTGCTAAACATACGACTGATTGATTGTTGACTGCAATATGTAACGATGGCGTCTTGTAATGCATCTTGCGTAAAATCCACTAAAAATTTCAAAGGTTATACAATAGGTTTGATTGCATTTTGAAAAGTATATGGTTCGAGTCTTTGATACATTTGTGATAAAACTTTCATTGCAAATCCCAGGCAAGGAACTCAGTTCCATTGCGTTTGCGCCTCCTTGAAGACCGATTGCTGCTGAACCATGCAAATTTTAAGATTTCGGCTGACTTCAAATACGACCAATTTTTTCCGAGACACCCTGAGTAGACACCTTAAGTTTGTATGAGGAGGAACGCTGTCAGAAAAAAATTCATTTTTTGAGATGACGCCGAATTAATTCCTTCTTACTTCAGATGGAACTTATCTTTCTCAAAGCGCTTCTCCGCAAAGCTTTTTCATTCAAACCGTTGCTCGAATATTCGAAAACGTACGTCGCAATTCATCACAAAGTTTTGTGCGTTTTTCTTAGATAAAGTTGCTCCCGTCTTGGAGTTTACCGACAATCTTCCCAACAACAGCAACGTGAATGTTCAAAAAATCCGTTGGACGTCGTCAGAAACTGCGAAGTTTAAATGCTTTGTCGACTCCGAAACGAATTCCATTCCTTGTGGCTCAGGAAGGAGGGGAAGTTGGACTTCCCCTGAACTTTCGGATGGCGTGCATACGTTCAAAGTGTTTGGAACGGATGAGAATGGTAATGTTGGAGAAACCATTCAACACATTTGGGAAATTGGTAAGATGATGAAATCGGCATGCATCTAGTTTAGTACACAGTCTATTGCAGATGTTATGTTTTTCGATGGTTTTTCATAGCAATCGTCTTCATGCTATAGCATACATGAATCGTGAATCATGAAATAATCTGTCTTAATTGACTAAAAACAGCCAGACGTTCAATTCTAATCTTGTTTGACTATCCCCCCCCCCCAAATGTGATATCTCATCTTAGACTACTCCTACTCCAAAGTACTTTCTGTTTTCTTGGTTGAGAACCCCCACCCCCTGAATATGTTTTCTCTTCTTCGACTTCTCATGCTCAAAAGTACCATCCGTTCTCTTGTTTGACTACTCCCCCCGTTCCACAAGTACTACTACTATTTGTTCCCTACAACCAACGTATGTCTTTTTTCGTTTGACGCCCATCCCCCTCTTACATGCGATCTTTTCTATCGTTTGCATATGTATATCTAAGCCATTGGACTAAAATACATGGAACCCCTCCTGTAATAGAAAAGCCTAATAATTTTTTAAGCCAAATCTTAGTCACCCAGCCACGCGAGACTACACCCAGACACGCGTGTGTAGTCAATCAATTTTCACCCGCGAGAGAATCTCGAAACACTAGACACGCGTGTCTGGGTGTAAGAATTGGCTTCAATTATTTGCTTCAGGTAGCGTTCCATGTATTTTAGTTCAATGGTCCAAGCTATCTAACTACATAAACGTGTCTAGAGTACGATAGTGAGTTGATTATTCACGTGATTTTCCTTTGAAGATACAAGAGCACCGGACGTTGATTTTGCTACGGTACCCGATGCAATTAACAATTCTAAGGCATTATTCAAATGGAAAACGGATGAACCGGCAATATATATTTGTGCTCTCGATGATGATGAAGATGGCAATGAGTGTGGCGAGGGGATAGATGGGGAATATCTAACACCAACCCTCGCTGATGGGGAACATGAATTTAGATTATTGGTCGAGGATATGGTGGGAAATTTGGCACCTTTAATCCGATCGAAATTTAGCATCGGTGAGGATGGCAAAAATATATTGCAATGTTGTTTGGGACCGTTGTACTTGTTCTAGGAAATTTTATTCGTGTTATGTAAATTTTTATTGACTTTGAAGTACAATGTATTTTATAAGGCATTATCTAGTCTTAAAATATATAGATGTATTGAGTTAATTTCAAACAGAAGCCATCTTCAGAACTATTGTTTTAGAAAACGCAACAATCTTCCATCCATGGCACAATCACCCCACACACACACACACCCCGTAATGTTTTACTCGTGCAAATTGCAAATTTATTTGAATTTAACTCTTTTGAGATGAGCATGAGTGGATATTTTTCGTTGCAGACACAACAAATCCTGTAATAACCTTTGATAAACCGGACCCTGAAAAGCCACAAAAAGATCTCAGTGTATCGTGGAAGTCTTCAGAAGAGGCCGACTTCGAATGCAGTTTGGATGACCCCACCCTGTACGAGCCTTGTGGTAAAGGAAAAACAGGGCTGTTCCAAAAAGATGACTTGCCAGATGGGGAACATCGTTTTTATGTAAGAGGAAAAGATAATGTTGGTAATGTCGGAGACCCGAGTGTGTACACAGTGGTGACAGGTAGGGATGTGTGTTGACTATGGATATATTAGGAGTACCTGTTGATCATTCTCATCTATCATTGACGGGACCTAAAATAGAAGCTTTGGGAACAGCAATCGTGATTTTCAGCAATGGATTGAATGATAAAGATCGAACAGTTGTTGAAACATAAGGTTAAAGAAGGCTACCATCACAATACCGTCTAAAATTTCTTTAATTTTAGATCGCTCTCCTCCAAGTGCTCAGTTCACTGATAAGATAAAGCCAATCTCTAACAATACGAGGGAGCGAATCACGTGGTCTTCAAACGAGCCGGCTACATTTAAATGTAAGATCGACGAACGACCAGAAGTTGACTGCGGAAATCGTTTAAACGGAGAGTTTTTAACACCCGATCTTCCCGATGGTGACCACATCTTCAAGGTATCGTAATCATTGTACTTTGTAATACGAGGAGTCGCTTACGTATATAAATAGTACGTGTTTTTCCTTAAGACATTAAAGTATTCTTTGAAAAGCACGGCTCAAAGTACCGGTCTGTCAACGGAAAATGACCATGCCTGTTGATTGGCTGATATCTTACCTTGAAGGTCATTTTGTCTTGTCACATTTTCACATCATCCCAAAAAGCACTACAGTAAAGCAATGCGTTGCTACGTGACTTACGTCTTCATCTCTACGAACATGAAAAACGATAATCTGTTACTCAAAAAAGTTTTTTTCAAAAAAATTATTTAGTGCGAAGTATGTGTATTAGCCACCGGTCAAAAACCGACCTAGACCGGACACCTTTTGGCCATCACTTTGAGCCTTGAAAAACACTAACATGCAAATTTGCAATTGTATTTCTATTTAGCTAACCCCTGTTGATGAAGCTGGTAACAAAGGAAGGACCATTGAACGGAAATGGACGAAAGGTACAGGGATTATAATCTGATGAATAAAAATACTGCTCGGCAAGCTCGTGCGCAGAATGTTTTGCTCCCAGAATGAGCACAGCCTTCTCGGCTGAAACTATGGTTGCGTGACCAATTAACCTAACCCAGACCTTAATTCGTCAAATGTCAAATTAGAATTACTCTAAATCTAAGCCAATCTTATACTACCAACCTTATAATAACCCGGAGCCTAAATCTAGAGAAATATATCCTCTTTCGAGTTTAAGTAGGCTCTTGGATGTCCCCATGTTGTTGATGAGTTGCCATTTAACAAAACATTGGCATATATAACGCTTGCTTGTCAATCTTAGTGTGAAATGTCAACTAATTCAGGGTTCGCATCAAACTCAAATGGAAAATTCGAAGGCCTTGAAATTACTTATTAAGATGTTCTTGAAAGTGCCGAAGTGCTTTGTTGATCGAATTTTTGCGCTATTTTTTTCTATTGTGGAGTTGAAATTTTATCTTAACTCGTATTGCTCTCGATTTATCAGAAAAAAGTCTTTTGTTTCAATTCTGATACTTTTAATGTTTTCTTACTTAAGTTGTGCTTTGTGTGCAATTCAAGATCTTCCTCGTCCTCAATTTTTTCAAAATATGTCCTTGAAAGTCCTTGAAAAGTGTTCGAATTTCATTACTTCAGCATTGTACGAAACCCGATAATTCTCTTCATTGAACTTTCATTTTCCGTTTTCTAAGATACTTCCCCACCAAGTGTCATTTATACAAGTCAACCCCAAAACAATTCGACGAACTCCGTACACTTTAAGTGGAAGTCATCTGAATATGCGGAGTTTGATTGTCTTTTGGATGACGCGAGCACGATAATACCCTGCGGTAATGGCACTGTTGGGGAAAAGAACTTGACTGACTTGGACCATGGGCCTAGAATATTTTGGGTTCGTGGTAAGGACAGTGCCGGTAATGTTGGCGAGTTTGTTCCTCATCGTTGGTTAGTTGGTGAGTACTGCTTTTTACGTCTACTTTGTGTCGTGTTTTTCATGGTGAATCGAGTGAGGTTTTTCCTGTTGATTATAATAATCTTTGATTGCGATAAAGTTGATCGTCCAGGCTAGTGAAGTCCCGAGAAGGACTGTTGGCGTTAGTGTTCACTGGCATTTGAACACTCTTAGGGGCTGTTCACATGAGCCCTGTAACCGGGATTCAGCGAGGCGTGAAATGATTTTGAGTCATTGAAAGGAGAAAAACTTTAAGCTCAAAACTTACAACCTTTTCTTACAAGCATCATATGTCATTTTACTCGTAATTTTCAAATCAGGATGAATTATTTGTTTTCACTTTAAAGGTTTTATGAATTTGCAAAGTCAGAGCATAGAGAAATTACAAATACAAATTTTTGTTGTGAAGTATTTAATGTTTTCCATTTTCCAAAATCATTTAACGCTTCGCTGAATTCCGGCTACCGGACTCATGTAATCAGGAACTTAGGTGTAGTCATTTTCAGAGTCGAGTGACCGCACTAACCTGGGCAATCGACTTCAGAAAAATGCAACAACACTCCCAGAACATTCAATTTAGTCTTTAATATGAAACTATAAAACTAATATGCACAGTAAGAATTAATTGTATCTAACATATTATGGAAGAACGCTTGTTTTAAACGCTGAAAAATTCCACAGTACTCCTTCATGTACATATCTGATAGTACAGTACTCCATATGTACTGTATACCACTGTACTCTTTATGTACATATCTGACCATCATGGTATGCCACAATAAAAGTAAATAAACATTTTTGTTGAATAGAAGTGAATTTCGTTTTGCAAACCTACGAATGCCTAAATGTATCCCGTGCAACACCGCTGTACTGAAAGCACTTCATATGAATTTTCATTAGATACAAATCCTCCAGTGATCGAGTTTACTGGAGATTTGCCTTCCTACTCAAAGACAAGCTTAGTCCTTACATGGAAAACAAACGAAGATTCAATGTTTGAATGTGCTCTGGACGATCCGAAAAAATTCGAGGATTGTGGAAACGGATGGTTTGGACAACGACGGTTGACTAGTCTAACCGAAGGTCCCCATACCTTCTACGTTCGCGCAAGGGATTATCTTGGAAATATTGTCGCCCCAATCTCCCACTCGTGGATTGTCGGTAGGTCGTGATATTATTGTTAATTAAGGACACACGGGGACACAGCATGACCTTTGAGATGTGTGTTTTTCAGAAACAGCAATTTGCGTTTGATAAATTGTAGTCTGTTTGTTTGTGTTCATAGTACTGCCCTTGTGCATTTTTTATTTCATGTCAATTTGAAAGACCAATTGTGATAAAAGCGAATGTTTTTTTTAAAAGATCTGACAATAATACAATGTGTGTTTCATATGACATTGCATTCATATTAAAATCAACGAATCCATACCCCCATACCGTATTCACAACAACCACTTCAGACTTTTTGAATATAAGGAAAATGTTGTTTAGATTCCATTCCCCTCGGGCTGTTCTCGAAGCAGTCAGCCCCGTTGTTGGCACTCCCTACGTCACTCTCTCCTGGACTGCCGATGAACGTTCGAAATTTCTTTGCGCCATTGGCGACGTGGGCAATGTTATCGAATGTGGTCAAGGTACGAGCGGAAGTTGGACCACACCGTACTTACGAGAAGGTCCTCATAAGTTTTGGTTGATTGCTAGCGATGACCATGGTAATCAAGCTGAACCCGTGAGCGTCGAATGGACTGTTGGTAAGTATGTTGCGTCAGAGCCCTGTATTTGTAAGAGTTGGGACACGTATTGTTCTCTGCATTTTGCCTTATGATCAAGGTGATTGGGTAGATATGGTCACATGGGCATCTAGCCGCCGTTTTTGTTCCAAAAGCGCAAATCAAAACCATTTTTACGTAGGAGATAAATTATAAAAAAATGTTTGCAATAATTTTATGTTGCGTTGTAATAGTACCAGTCAAAGCGATAAAGAATAGAAACATACGCGCTCCCTTGTGGCAAAAACAGCATTAAAGCCGTATAAATTACATCCACTGTTTTAAATAAATGCTTCTATATTATTATGACATCTATAAACAACTGAGTTCCGAAGGTCGGGATCGCTGTCTATACATGAATAAGAAAATACAACAGATAATTTGTCTTTCCACCATTTGATGCTCTATATTTGCTGGCTTTTGCAACAAAAATGGCGGACGCTAAGCACTTTTACTTCCGGTGTCTCAACTCTCCTAATACAGGGCTCTGTGTCGCGTTGATGGAAAACAACGAGTTACATTAAACACGAGTTAACAATGAGAAGTCAAACCTTGCTTCTCTCTTAAGCGTTCCATTCAAGTAAGATGCTGTCTCGCCAAAGTAAATAAGCAAATGAATAAGCGTTGCGATACTAGTTTGAAGTTTTAAACCACGATACACATATGTATCTCTCTGACAGGTGCTTAATACACCCAACCCCCACTCCCCTCCTCGTCGTGGCCTTTAGAATAAGTATAAGCTAGTTTACTTTGTCTATTGGTAGTGTGGATGTATAAATGTTGAATGCTTTGACTTCGTATATAAACGATATAAACATAAAATTAGTTGACTTCCTCTATTCATACTGACAATATAAATGTCAATGGTTTGACTTTGTCTTTAAATACCAATAACAGAATTTGAATGAAATTTGAATGAAAATAACACGAGTTTATGGCATACCCAGTCCAAACTTGGAAGGACTGTATGACGTAGTTGTTTACTGGCTACGTCCAACAAGTTATTACTCAGATGATCGTGTCTGAGACTTGTTATGTTTTCATGCTAAGGGGAATTTTTTTACTCTTAACTTAGATAACAAAGCCCCAGTGATCACCTTCTCTAAGGATTCAACAGACAAGAGCGTGACGAGTAGTCCACGCGTGTCGTGGACATCTGACGAGCAAGCTGATACATTTGAGTGTGCTATAAAGGGTTTAACCTCTTTCGAACAATGTGGGTCTGGCTTAAAAGGCTCATGGACTGGTACAAACGTCCCGGATGGAAAACACACATTCTTAGTGCGTGCCCGCGATGCTTACGATAATCAGAATGAGCCATATAGTTTTCCATTTGAAGTAGGTATGTTACTTGATGAAAAAAGGAGTTTGTGTTTGACTCATTGAAAGTAAGTCATGGTTTAAGTTGAGCTGGACGAATTATAGGCTGAATGGTCCTTAAATGTAGTAAGCAAGGAATTTTATTCCTTGTTTATGTTCTGCCTTAAAATTTTTACAGTGTTATTGTATTATAAACTATATCCTTTTAAATGAGAGAAAAATTCGAACTCAATGTGCACTTTAAAAGACAACATTGAGACGTCAGTCAACACCAACACCAACAGTTCTCCTCTATACTTTACCAACCTGAACAATCAACATCTGCAATCATGTCACGAAACTTCGCAGTTCAAACAATTTACTTAAAAAGGAAGATGGTTTTTCACCCGACTGAGAAATCGCCAAAAAAATGCACCATACATGTAACGTCTTTTGATAAAACACAAAGCAATAGACAGTAGCTATTTAAACAGTGAAGATTTTTATGCTGTACGTTTCGATAAGGAGGCTTTTCAAAAAAGGATTATAAATGTGAATGTTCTGATAACGCATGTAGAGAATATCATTCGCTATTTACGGAGTGTCTATTGTGTTAGTTCTAACGTAATGTTTTATTTTCTAGACACAACTCCTCCAACAGGTTTTGTAGTTACTGGTCCACCAAGACGTACCAACAAACCCGAGGCGACATTTTCTTGGAGAACGAGTGAGGACGCAGATTTCGAATGTTACCTAAACAATCAGGTCAACTCGACAAAATGTGGCGAGGGAACCAACGGATT
Organism: Xenia sp. Carnegie-2017; assembly: GCF_021976095.1. Taxonomy (NCBI): domain Eukaryota; kingdom Metazoa; phylum Cnidaria; class Anthozoa; order Malacalcyonacea; family Xeniidae; genus Xenia; species Xenia sp. Carnegie-2017. The sequence continues at coordinate 10,573,291 of NW_025813483.1, forward strand.
TGTTACGACGCAACCCCTGGAGGATGGAAAGCATAATTTCTCGGTCGTTGCCACTGATGATTTAGGGAACAAAGCCCATGTCGTGAATGCTTCCTGGACAGTAGGTAAGCACGACTATTGATGTATGTTCAAGAAACTCTGTTCATTATAAAAAGAAAAGTTTTAAGAAAAAAATTTCGGAGCTTGTGTAGACCATCATGCATTGCGCATTTAAACATTAACATCGCAGTAAAATTGCAGTAAAATCTGAGCAAATTGGCCACTCTTTATTTTGAAGTATTATGAATCGCCAATTTAGATCGGAGCTTGTGGACCATCATACATTGCGCATTTAAACATTAACATTGCAGTAAAATTGCAGTAAAATATGAGCAAATTGGCCACTCTTTATTTTGAAGTATTATGTACCGCCAATTTAGATCGGAGCTTGTGTGGACCATCATGCATTGCGCATTTAAACATTAACATTGCAGTAAAATCTGAGCAAATTGGCCACTCTTTATTTTGAAGTATTATGTACCGCCAATTTAGATCGAGAGATTTACGGAACGAGGAGACAATCGTTTTATATTTCTGAAAGTATTTGTATGTATAAATCTTGACTTGATTTTTCCGTTACACATTTCATACGAGTCTAGATATTTCAACGACACTAAATGTCAGTAATATTACAATGTAAGTGTTAAAAACAAATGTGAATAAAAACAAGCAATAGATTTACGATTATTTTCTATACTATGTTCAAAAAGTTGGTTCAGCGGGATTTTCACTCGTGTGAAAACATGCAGCAATTTTTTCTTGTATTTATTTCACGGTGATAATAGATTCATTTAAAAAACACTTTCAATCCGATGCTTTGACAACGTACAAGCATACAATGCAAATGTACAAGACTGGTTCTTCGTAGTTTAGACCAAAAATCATGACCAGCCGACAGTTTAAAGCAAATTCCGAAAAAAGTAATACTACACCTCTTCCAACTCTGCCTTTGTAAACATCACACTATTTTATTTCTATTTCTTACTTCCGTTTATTTATTTCGTGCGTTGTAAATATATATGTGTATGTATGGTTTTAAATATCATTCTGTCTGAGGATGAATTCGAAAATTTACAGTTCACTTCTCGTCTTGTTTTGATGCATATTTTGCAATCTCAAGATGTCTTGCTTTTTCGGAATTTGCTTTATACTATGGTTCTTCTTCACTTCAGATACCACTGGACCCAATATCAACTTTGACTCCAATCTTCCCAAGCACACGCTTGCAAACCCATCGTTCACATGGACATCTGACGAGATTGGTACTTTCCTATGTGCTCTTGATGGTGAGACAAACTGGGAATCGTGTGGCACCGGAAAAACTGGTACGTGGCAAGGGTATAATGTTCCAGATGGAAGTCATCGCTTTTATGTCAAAGGAACGGACGATTTGGGAAACAGTGGACCTTCGATTGTTCATAATTTCGATGTTGGTGAGTAAATATATTAATATTTCGTACTTGTAGTCATTGGTTCGCTTTGGTAGTTTCATAATTATTTTGAGTAAAAGCGATTTGGAATAGTGCCGAACAAAATTTTCCCAGTTTGTAGAACATCATTAGCTTAGATAAGTAAGATTGCAATGCGAAGTTTATTGGTTCGAAGGGATGAGAGCAGGATTAATTTTTGCCTTCCAAATACCCCCCCCCCCTCGTCCCCCCGTTTCCTCTTTCGCATACAACATAAGCTGTTTTTGTAAATTACAAAAGATCAATAAAATAGAACTGCACGTGAAGAACCTCTCTGTGATATGTTTATGGAAGTGTAAAACTCCAAACCTGTCCATTAATATCGTTGTGCGCTTAGCTATATGTTGTACCTCCATGTTAATCAAAATGTAAAATGTAAAATCTTTAAAGTCACCTCCATGTGTATTAAAACATTTGTACTTAGATGATACCATGTTGTACCTCCATGTTAATCAAAATGTAAAATTGTAAAGTCATCTGTGTATTAACATCGTACTTAGCTGATACCATGTTGTACCTCCATGTTAATCAAAATGTAAAACTGTAAAGTCATCTGTGTATTGACATCGTACTTAGCTGATACCATGCTGTACCTTGATGTTAATCAAAATGTAAAACTGTAAAGTCACTTGTGTTCAAACAACTGTTGTATTAAGTTGCTCTTCCAAGACCCGCGTGTATGAGATTATACAATTGTGCCTAACGCGAAAGTTAGCATTCCAGATGTACATTTGTATATCAGTAGATTATGCTCAATGTTGTGTCGTGAAATGATTGTTAATTTGTGTGAATTTATACGAAAAACGATTTTGACGAATCATTCAATTTATAGACAACACCGCACCAAGGGTGCGCTTGACAAGGACCCCTGAAGTATCTTCAAATCAACCGAATATTGAGTGGAAATCAACAGAACCCGTGAATTTCAAATGTTCTTTGGACGATGGCTTAATGTTTGATTGTGGAGAAAACAGCACGGTTGGATCGTGGACTGGTCGTAATCTTCCGGATGGCCCACGGAAGTTTGTCATCGTGGGAGAAGATAAGCTTGGTAACACGGGCACGTTTATATACTCATGGAGAAAAGGTGATTGGTCTGCTTAAAGTGAGCATGTTATTTTTATTAAATGACAATTTTCCTGTATTATTCCCACGGGAAAAAAGATTGATCATGAAGGAGTCATTTTGATGCTTTGTCCAAGCAGGTTTGAAGGCGCAGGTTTTTTATCATATTTCACTCCAAGCAGATTTGAAGGCGCAGTTTTTTTTGTCATATTTCACTCCAAGCAGGATTGAAGGCGCAGGTTTTTGTCATATTTCACTCCAAGCAGGTTTGAAGGCGCAGGTTTTTTTGTCATATTTCACTCCAAGCAGGTTTGAAGGCGCAGGTTTTTGTCATATTTCACTCCAAGCAGGTTTGAAGGCGCAGGTTTTTTATCATATTTCACTCGAGTCGATTTATTCCTTGAAAAAGCTAAATCTTTCCTGGTACAGAGGCTCGCTTCACAAGTTTGGACAAGTTTTTCAATTTTCTTGCAAAACAGAATGAGTACTTCTTGCTAATTTACGACCAAATAATTAATGAATTAATCGTTCGCTGGAAATATCCACTCTTCAAAATATCTTTTCTTTTGTCCTAGTACAAGCCTGTTTAGTGAGATGTCACTCATCGTCTTGATCAGTAATACTAGTAATAAATTAGTTGTAAATTTGTGATAAGTTAACGAAAATTTCTCACTTAGACACTACTTTGCCTGTTGTGAGATTTGATGCAAACCAACCGAAAGTCACCCGAAGATATCCACGTTTCACTTGGACTTCAAGCGAGGATGCAGTCTTTGAATGTTCATTGGACGATTTTCAAACTTCCCAAAATTGTGGATCGGGAAAGTCCGGCTCATGGCAGAAGCAACAAGTCGATGGCGTTTACGAGTTTTCTGTGAGAGCGACAGATATTAACGGAAACACCGGGGAGCCCGCAAAACATGTCTTTCGAGTGGGTAAGTTTGCCATCCATGTTTGTAGATGTAGGTCATCCAGGTTAGTAGTGCCTTGAGAAGTACTGTTGATGTTGATGTTGACTGACGTTTCGACATAGTCACTTGACTCTGAAACGTCAGTCGACACCAACAACAACAGTCCTTCTCTGGACTCAACTAACCTGGACGATCTACTTTACAAACATGTAACGATACCCTAGTTCAAACCATTCACTTTGACATATCTGTTTAAGAAACTATGCTAGTTAACCAGTTTTAGATTTGGAGCATTGTATGAGATGCATATAACAATGTAAACGTCCAAACATATTTTAATAACTTAATAATGTGAGATGCTTGGTTATGATATGGCTTTCTTTTATCGCAATATTTTATTTTAAAATTTTTGCATTGTTTGCCATTTACAGCGTAGCTTTGGGTTATTTTATTTCTTCAGGATAAAGGAAAGCTCAGCGAGTGCTCTCCGGCATAAAAAAATTTTTATTGCGTTGTTTTCTTTAAGACTTTTCGTGTTTTCACGGACGGGCGTTGTTTTAAGACTTTTCGTGTTTTCACGGACGGGCAAAAGAAATACTTGTGTGGTAAGATGACTTTGCCAGACTGGAAGTCAACTAATCGGCGTGCTCTATTTATCTTTTTCGTGTAATGAACGTATTTACAAGTGTTTCATGTTTCGACAACGAAACTTTCAATATATCACAAAACAAAATACCTTGTCAAATCAGTTGGTTGTAAAACACTCACGCTTTATTGCCACTCAATGATAATGCCGTATTTTCACTGATTACGTTTTTCGATTTAGACAATTCTGCACCCACCGTTGTAATACAGGCAACCAATGATCTCTCGACGTCTGAGCCTGAAATCAGGTGGACATCCAATGAGAATGTTACCTTCATGTGTTCCTTTGACGATGGAAGGTTTTTCAACTGTGGGAGTGGGAAGACTGGCTCTTGGACTGGTAGAAATGTACGTGATGGCCCACACAAGTTTATTATCGAAGGAAAAGATGAGATGTTGAACACTGGCAGACACACATTCACATGGAATAAAGGTAGAAAGATCATCGTTATCTTAGTTAATATTTTAGGTAGTGCAAAGACTGTTCTCGTTCCCTGTTGTTCATTCATCACTATCTACACTGGCATACGTTATCTTAGTTTATATTTTAGGTAGTATAAAGACTGTTCTCGTTCTCTGTTGTTCATTCGTCACTTCCTACACTGACACACGTTATCTTAGTTTATATTTTAGGTAGTATAAAGACTGTTCTCGTTTTCAGTTGTTCATTCTTCACTACCTACATTGACACACGTTATCTTAGTTTATATTTTTGGTAGTGTAAAGACTGCTCTCGTTCCCTGTTGTTCATTCGTCACTACCTACACTGGCACACGTTATTTTAGTTTATATTTGATGTAGTATAAAGACTGTTGTCGTTCCCTGTTGTTCATTCATCAATACCTACATTGACACACGTTATCTTAGTTAAATTTTAGATAGTGTAAAGACTATTCTTGTTCTCTATTGATCATTCATTATCAACTACACTGACACACTTTATCTTAGTTTATATTTTAGTTAGTGTAAAGATTGTTCTCGTTCTCTGTTGTTTATTAATCATTATCTACACTGACACACGTTATCTTAGTTTGCATTTTAGGTAGTGTAAAGAATGTTCTTCCTTGTTGTTCATTCATCTCTACCTACTCTGAAAATTTATTTTAGTTTGAGTAGCAGCAGTCATCTTTGTGTGATATCTTTTGCATTTCCTTTGTATTAGACTCTAGTGGTCCTGAAATTCAAATGGACGCCGATCTACCTTCAGTTACTCTCAGTTTTCCAAGAATAACTTGGAAGTCAAGTGAACCCGCGTCGTTTGAGTGCTCGTTTGATGGTTTTGTTCGAGATATTAAGCAGTGTGGCTACGGAAACAATGGTCGTTGGCAATCATATAAACCAGATGGGCAGTACACGTTCTATGTGCGAGGGCGTGACAGGAATGGAAACACAGGCTCAATTGGTCGTCACAGCTTTAGAGTCGGTGAGTTTATAGATCATTGAGTCTTGTAATCGTCTCTTTGTCTCCTCTCTTTTTCCAGGTTTTTTGTCGTTTTTATGTTTTGGTTTGTTGAAGAGGGTTTGAGAACTGCATGGTAGCATAAATTATCTTACAGAGAATCCCTTTGCGTGCTTAACTAAAACTAAGTTCGGGAAATTTTTTCATCGCATATTGAACCAATTACTAATATAAATCAGTACATTGGTAAGAGTATTTTCATAAGGTAGATGATTGAATTCTCAAAGAATACAACATCTTTACCATTGCAAGATTGTAGGTTGAAAGTGCGAGTTGTTTGTTTTGTTCGACAAGGAAATCTTCTTAGAAGAGTTATGGTGTATGAAGACAGAGATTTTATTTCGTCCGTTTAAAAAACAAAATATCGTCAGTTGTATTTTCGGATAGCAATTGAAGTTTTTTGACTATAGTTTCGGTGCTAGTTTAACTTCAGTAATATGCGCATGTCCATTCCAACGTTATATACAAAAGCCAATCAAATCGCCAGAATCTGACGATATTTTACATAAACTGCGTTCTATTACGAAAAGCCAAGCAAAAATTTGCGTTATGTATCAATGAGTATCTGCAGATGGTTGATGTCAGGGAGTTATTAAAACAAATATCGTTATTTTTTAGATAACACTGCACCCAAAATCACAATTGTTACCACACCAGAGATCAACTCATCCAGTCCCAACATAAGCTGGAGCTCTTCCGAAAGTGTGAAATTCACATGCTCGTTGGATTACGCACTTTTCGCGGATTGTGGGCAGGGTTTGACCGGTTCGTGGACTGGTAACAATATTCCTGATGGTCAGCATACATTTGTTGTTCGTGGTAGGGATGAAATGGGTAATACAGGAACATATAGGTACCGATGGTCACAAGGTAACTGATGCGTTATTCATGCAAATTTATCTTCAAAAGTTGTGAATGGTTACGTGTTTTTTAGTGTATACATGTAATAAGATGCATGTCAGAAATATGAAGTTGGGTTTCAGATAGCGCTAAGTGTTAATCGTGCTTTTTATTTGTATTTCACCTAACTATTACAAAATGACAATCAGAAATATCCATTGGCGTAGCCAGCCCGCAAGTTTGGTCGTGCTGTGTAAATTTTTCTGTCTTCACTCACTGTAAAAACAACAGATTTCTATAGAAATGAATAATAATAATCTGAAATTTACATGGCAGGACCAAAACTTACGGCTGGCTACGCCACCGCAGAAATATCCAAAAGAACTCACATATTTGGAAGTGATAGTCAGACCTACGAAGCAGCATGCAGATATTCCAAAATGATGATAAGAAATTTCCCTAGGGATGTTTGACTTCCAAATAGTATAATAAAATACATGCTGCCAATGGAGAAAAACATAAAACCTATATATAACATAGTTGTACATTCTAGTACTATGTCTTAATGGTTCATTTTAAATGTAAATCGCAGTGGTGCATCTAATGTTACATCATATTGGTAGATCGTAATGGTAGGTGTTAGTTACATTTCCCAGCACTAGGGACATCTTAGTCGTGCATCTCAATGATTGTCATTGGTTCATTTGTACCGTTCAAATGTATCTTTTTGATACATTTCATTTGTGCGTTTTAGTAGTGCATCTGAAGTGTTCAACAAAAAACTTCGTATTTTGAAAAGCCAAAAGCCTGTAAACTTAACAGATATCCAAATATTTTGAACGTTTTATTGTCGTTTTGATGGCCGTAGTTAATAAAATTTCCTTAAACTTTGTCTCTTAAATTTCAGATTCCGTTGCTCCCGTCATCAACTTTCAGCAGACTCCGGACCCCGCTGACCCTTCACCACGTTTCACATGGACCTCCAGTGAGCCCGCATATTTCCAATGCTCTCTCGATGGCGGCAAATACGAGGATTGCGGACGCGGATATAATGGTCAGTGGAGAAGGCGAGTCCCAGGGGGAAAGCATTCATTTTCTGTCAGAGGGAAGGACGCGCATGGTAATACAGGCGAACCAGCAACACACACATGGACAATTGGTCAGTAAACATAACATTTGTTTATGTGAATGAAAAAAAAGATCGCTTGTCTTGCGCCCTGTTGGCTTCTCATTATGAGTTAGTCGAGGCGACGATAGCTTTCATTTAAGAAATAGAAAATGTTTACTGTGTTTGCACAGGCTTATGCAAACCGAGGAGACCTTTGGGAGAACTCGAGAGCAGATCAGTGCCCAAGGCCAAAGGTCGAGGGTTGCACCTGCTCGAGAGTTCTCACAAACGTCTCCGCGGTTTGCATAAGCCTGTGCAAACACGAAAAACATCTTTTAGTTCTTTTATAAAATAAAAATCAGCGCACGCGTTTCATTGTGTGTATTTTATAATTATAATTCTTATCTGGTTTTTAAATTAACTTTCTGTTGCTTCAAATTGCGTAAAAATGTGTAAGAGAGAAGGACGAGGAAAAGCGTTCAAGATATGTATTGAAACCATTATAGCGAGTAAACACAGAAGAAATTAGTTCAATTGGACTAAATAAGCGGTATGGTTCATGGCGGGGACGTGTTCTTAAGAAGAAGGAACGAAAAAAAGAAAGAAGCCACGTACCCTTTCGACCAACTTTTCTTACCTAACCTTTTCTTTTGTTTTTTACATTCCCGACAGATACAAGTGGTCCTGTAGTCACGATAAATAGTCTAAGACTGACATCGAGTGGAGCTCAACTGTCCTGGTCATCAAATAAACCTGCACGCCGATTTGAATGCTCTCTCGACAATGATTATTCGTGGCAATATTGTGGATCTGGGAACAGAGGCAGCAAGGTTTATTACAGTTTATCTCATGGAAAGCACACATTCTATGTGCGGGGCTGGGATATTCGTGGAAATGTTGGCGACTCAGATTCTCGCGAATTCAGTTTTGGTAAGTTTTTGCTTTGTTTCTGTTTCGAGTCTCAAAATGTGAGGTGCAGAGACTGATTGTTAGGGAGAGGGTGGAAATTACGTGATAATCAAGTGGAGTGGAGTGTCAGTAGAAGAAATGTTGTTGCTGGAAAAAGAAAGAAAGTTGCAAGAATGTTGAGCGGGGTGTATGTTGTGTATGTGACAAGAGAGGGGGAACGCGGTATGAGAGGGGAAATGTGGTGGTAAAAGGGAGAATATGGTGAGAATGGGATAATGTATGTATAACAGAGTTGCAGAAATGTATCCTAAGACTTCTGTTAATGAGTTTTCCACGTCCTATATTTCAATTTTTTTTATTGTGTCATCTCATGTCTCTTTTCTTTTTCAATTTATAGATAGAACACCTCCGAATGTTGTTATTACTTCCAAAGAGACTCAATACAGCACTAAAAATCCATTATTCACGTGGAAATCTTCAGAAAATGCTACATTCAAGTGTGCTATTGATGACACTCGTTTGTATCAGGATTGTGGCAGTGGCTTGACTGGCCAACACATTGCCAAAAATGTCCGCGATGGCAGACATGCTTTCTTTATGCAAGGAACTGACGAGTTTGGCAATATTGGTCCACATGTTCAGCACATATTTACTGTCGGTATGAAGCGCACCTATTATTTTCACGTTTTAAGGAACTTGCTTCTAGTTTTCATCTGGAGTGATCTCATGTTGAAACTCGAGATCTGGAGTGATCTTATGTTGAAACTTGAGATCTGGAGTGATCTCATGTTGAGACTCGAGATCTGGAGTGATCTCGTGTTGAAACTCGAGTTCTCATACACTTCAGTCTAGTGTCTTCATCTGGAGTGATCTCATGTTGAAACTCGAGTTCTAATATACTCCAGTCCAGTGTCTTCATCAGGAGTGATCTCATGTTGAAACTCGAGTTCTTATATACTCCAGTCTAGTGTCTTCATCTGGAGTGATCTAATGTTGAAACTCGAGTTCTTATACACTTCAGTCTAGTGTCTTCATCGGGAGTGATCTCATGTTGAAACTCGTGTTCTTATACACTTCAGTCTAGTGTTTTCATCAGGAGTGATCTTGTGTTGTAACTTGAATCTTTATATACTCCGGTTTATTGTTGTTTTTTTTGGGAATGATCTTATTTCGTAACTTAAGTCCTTATATACTACGGTTTAACGTCTTCATCAGAAATTACCTGATTTCGAAACTTGAGTTCAATGAACAAAAGAGATCTTGTATAGAAACTTCATTCATTAGCTATAATCTCCGGTTTAGTTTCTCTTGTTTTTTATAGCGATTTGATTTAATTATAACGAACCATTTCGTCTATTTATTGATAGACACCGTTGGGCCCCAGGTCTCCTTCACGAGTAACGTACATCGGACAACAACTAGCCCACGTGTAAGAATAACCTGGATTTCATCAGAAGTAGCTAATTTCACTTGCACTGTCGATGGAGAATCAGTAAATTGTGGTTCTGGCACCCGAGGAGAGTTCACAACAAAGATGCTTCCTGATGGTACACATACATTCTCGTTGGATGTTTTGGATAAAGTAGGAAACAGGGGACAATCTATTTCAACAAGCTGGAAAACAGGTTAATTCTTGATGTGTATTTTTATGCATAATTGTGGGCGTTTGTTAAGATATTATTGGTAACATGATTGAGGTGGATTTACCTGAGGGGAGCAGTGATGTGTGCGCACTACTTCTCTATCTTTGGTTGGAAGGATTGAAAGAGCAGTGCCATTTTCTCACCTGCAACTCTTATACCCACCAATCAAACAAAAGCAATCGTCATTTGTGTTTAATGGTGCACACTTCATAAAAATATCCGCCAACCAAGGCACCAGAGTAACATGGCACTGCTACATCCAAGAAGTGGCTACCGAAATATAATTGAAACTAGAGCACGCCACCCCTCCCGCACGCACACATACACACAGAGTCACCCTGGATTCATATCCGTAACGTAACATTATCGCGTTCAACAGCCGGTTAAAGTTTGTACGCAATGTAAACAATTGCTCATAAGCAATCTTCGGCTGTTTGTATTTCTCGAACAATGCTGACCTTTTGTCTATTTCCATGACAGATTCCCAAAGTCCGGAAATATATTTCGATCCTACGTTACCCAGAAAAACGTCAAGCAATCCAACGATAGCTTGGACAAGTTCCGAGTTCTCAACATTTGAATGTGACCTGGATGGAAAGCAGAAAATCAGGTGTGGTCAGGGTACTTCTATGGATATGACTTTTGGTGTAACAAGTGGTCCCCATACCTTCTCTGTGCGCGGTACAGATAACCATGGGAATGTCGGGGAATGGAAGCGATTTAATTTCGAAGTTGGTAAGTTTGGAAGTTTGCATATGTTTTGATGAATTAAAAAATGATAGAAATTTGGCGAAACTTATTTATTGGTTGAAAGTGTCAACATACAATCAAGCCGTTTTCTTCATTGTACAAAATGATTGTGCTGGCTCCTTATTGTTCCCTGGCAGGTAATGAAGTGGGGAGGTAGGAGGCTTGATGACATTTGCGTTTAAGGTTTATACTCAATAATGAATCCTATTTCAAACATTTAAGAAATAAAAGATGTTTACTGTGTTTGCACAGGCTTATGCAAACCGAGGAGACCTTTAGGAAAAGTCCGAGACCGAAGTTCGAGGGTTGCACCTGCTCGAGAGTTCTCTCCAACGTCTCCGAGGTTTGCACAAGCCAGTGCAAACACGAAAAACATCTTTTACTTCTTTTATAAAAAGACAATAATGCGAAACAGACAAATTTCAACAAATGTTTTAATTTTTTTATTAAAATTTATTCATTTGCAAATTGTCTTTGATCGATTTTTCTGATTGGTTGCATGAGCTAAGATCGTTAGGCACAGGCTTATGCAAACACAGCTCTAGACCAATCACCGTACTCGTTTTATTGTGTTTATTTTATAATTGTACATAAAGGTTCATTCCTGCGTTCCCAGGTTGGCTAACATGAGCCACCGTGTAACTGTGGGCAAAATAATCGAATGCGTGTTTCTACGCTTTATTAATTTAGATGCAGATGGTCCTCTTATCAACTTCCCGGATGACCAATCAAAATTGACGAACGCTACGCCAACATTCAAATGGACATCTTCCGAGAAAGCCGTCTTCAAATGTGGAATAGATAATAGTTTCAATTTGCAGGATTGTGGCGAAGGATTAACTGGTAGTTGGACAGGAAAGAATATCCCCGATGGATCTCATGTTTTTATCGTGGTTGGTACGGACGAGCTTGGAAATCAAGGACAATATGCTCAAATGAAGTTCACTGTAGGTCAGTCGCTTATGCTATGACTAAAATGGCGTCCATGTTATTTCCAGGACTTCATCGGTTGTAGCGAATTTAGCTACTTGGTATCAAATCTACAACTTAATTTGAATTTTAACTGCCGCTCTTGTAGTTGTGTGTTATTTGTTGCCAGTTAGTGGATAACGATACCAATTTTTTTGACCTGGAAGGTGGAGATGTTAAAATCGGCACCATAGATTGTGGCGCCTCGTGAGATTGAGCCCTTGAAGTTTTAGAAACGTTCCTATGCTCCTGGTTTTGACCTCCGTGTTATTCACGATAAGAGAAAGCAGTTTTTGTTATTTTTTTAAAAAGCGCCTTTTTTGCAGATAACACGGTTCCCGAAATAACATTCCCGGAGACCTTCGTAAAGACAAATTCCAATCCAGAAATCTCCTGGCGCTCTTCTGAAAATGCCCAGTTTGAATGTTCGCTTGACGGTGGTGACTTTGAGGGTTGTGGCAGTGGTTTGAGCAATCGCTGGAGTCGAGACAATCTTCCTGACGGAAAACATACGTTCTCTGTTCGCGGTCGCGATAGGAACGGAAATGTTGGAGAAGTTCAAACAATTGAATGGACAGTAGGTAGGAAAGCTTTAAGTTTTACTTCATGTGTTGTCATTGTGGAGTCGCAGCTCTTGGTTTGCACTACAAGCAATACAGTTCTAGAGTCGTTTAATGTGTTCTCACAAAACTGAGTAATTATTTTTCTCGTTGTAAACTTGTATTTTATTTCAGAAAAATGTAAAGCTATAAATTATGTTGTTTTAGACGGACAAGATCCGACGCTGTCCATCACGAGCAACACGCCAGCCAATAACAATAATCTACGTCAGACTATTTCGTGGAACACAACCGAGCCCGCAAATTTCGAATGTAAACTGAACGGATTTGTGGTGAGTTGCGGAGAACTGGGCACTGAAGGATCGTACACTACTCCTAATCTAGAAGATAAGGTGCATACGTTTGAAGTTACGGCTATCGACGATGTTGAAAATCGTGGCAAGCCCACGTTTGTCACTTGGAGGACAGGTACGCGCTCTCTTTCTCGTTTGCAGTCATTTTCATGTCAAATTTTTGCTAGTTTATATAGTTTTGCCTGTTTATATGCCTCGCCGGTGCTAAAGAAGAAGTTTCTATCGCACCGAACAAAACACTAGACACATATCTGTGTGGGAAAAACTATTGGTCAGGATGAAGCTAGGATAAGTTTTTCACATGAGAATTTTCCTGAAATTCAAGCAAGCGCAAAAGACATGCTTATCACATAACTACTCGAGCGATATTTCGGTAACAGATCCAGTGATCTTGTACAAGTGGGAAGGCTGATCGTATAACGAGTAGGATCTCGATGAGTGTGCTGTCACCATCTGACCATAAACATTCAAACATCGATCGTAATAAAGTGGCATGCCCCCCCCTCCCACCCGTCACAATACTTTTTCCTGGAATCTGCAATCTATGGGTGATCCCAAAAGCGTATCTAAGAGTATTAGCAGTTTTAGAACTCATTCTTAATACTGTTGTTGCCTAACTTCAAACCTCTCGTGAATCGCCGTTATGGAAATGCGTGTTAGTTATAAACTGTTGTTATTAAAATAATAAACAATTTTTAGACACAACATCACCAGTTCTATCTCTGACGAGTCGAAGTCCATCGCGAACAAATCAACCGTCGCAGACAATAAGATGGAGTTCCAATGAACCCAGTGTATTTGAGTGTATGCTCAATGGACGAAAGGTTGAGTGCGGAAATGGAACCTTTGGTATTTACACTACACCAAACTTACCCAACGGTCCTCAAACTTTTACTGTCAATGCCGTGGACAAAGTTGGAAATAAGGGTTCGCGAAATTCATCAGCTGGTTTCTAGGTAAGATTTTCGAAAATTAAATATGCAGCATAATTTCGTTTGACGTGATTCAAATTCAACGTGGCTTGCATAAAAACCGAGAGCCGTCATGCCACTATATTTGGCGTCACAAGCTTGAAAACTGACAGGCTTCATTTTTGCATGTTTTAGCGTACTCATAATTCAATTGTATTTTATGGATTAGGTCATGCATACGTTAATATTGCACTGCTAGCAATCGTTTGTCTAACTTTTCACAGTTGACATGATTAGATAGATATTGAGGCTGTGCAGTTGCGTTTTTCCAAAAAGCATTTAAAATGAAATAAATTTTGGTGTGTATCTTTTCAGACAACGAACCACCGGTCATAACACTCACCGACGACATTTCTTCAAGTACGAATAATCCACGTGTGCTGATTACATGGAACTCGACTGAGCCCGCAAACTTTGAATGCACACTGAATGGCGAACAGGTTGACTGTGGCAGAGGAACAACTGGAATATACACAACACCTGTTTTACCCGACGGAAATCATAAATTCGTTTTAGTCGGTGTGGATGATTTGGGTAATAGAGGTACACCAATGGTTGTTGATTGGTTAACAGGTATGTGTTCATATTGTCTATTTCACAAATCTCACCAAAACAATCTGATGTTTTTCACTTTTCCACATAGACAAAAAAGGCCCTGGATTAAGCATCACCAGTAGCAATCCAGCAAAGACCAACAACAAACAGCAGACATTTAGGTGGACCTCTACGGAACCTGCGACATTCAAATGTACACTAAATGGAAGAGCAGTTGATTGTGGCCAGGGTACCAATGGACAATTTACTACCCCGACATTGCCTGATGGCCAACATACTTTTCAGGTTAATGCCGTGGATAATCTGGATAACAAAGGAACACCACAGACTGTCAGGTGGACTACAGGTGAGATTGGTGTATCAACTTATCTTCATGATATTCATTGATAATACTCGGTTGCTCAAAAAAGATTAAAAAAAGCATTATGTTTTTACAATCTGTAGATAGTAGAGCGCCAGTTCTGACATTTACAAATGACGTGCCATCAAAATCAAACGATCCAGAAGTTTCAATCTCGTGGAATTCTGATGAGCCTGCTGACTTTGAATGTACTCATAATGGTTTGTCTGTTGACTGTGGTAGTGGAACCAGGGGCGTCTTCACCACCAGCAACTCACCTGATGGGAACAATGTATTTACTGTAAATGGTGTGGATGATTTGGGTAACAAGGGGGTACCGAAGGTCATTAGTTGGTTGAAAGGTAGGAATCTTTATTTCATATATTTGATGTAGAAGAATGGTTATGACAAGTATTGATTCATCGAATTTTTTCTAAACTTCGATGAGAGTTTATAATTTTTTACAAACTTTGCTGGCACGCACTCTTTTAACATGCGTTTTGAACATCTTGTTCATTTCGTATAGACACGACAGGTCCTGGACTGACAATAACTAGCAGCAATCCACCCAAGACCAGCAATAAACGACAAACATTGACATGGAGCACAACTGAACGTGCAACATTTGAATGTACACTTGATGGAAAAGTTGTTGAGTGTGGTTCGGGCACAACAGGTCTATACACTACACCTTCGTTACCTGATGGGGACCACGAATTTAAAGTGACTCCTGTGGATGATTTGGATAACAGAGGAATTGAAAAAACCGTTAAATGGTCCACAGGTAAATTCTCGTTCATGTACTTAAATTAGATAATGTTGGAAGGAGTTCTTTTTCCTTAACTAAAACTATGGCGGAGTTATTTCTTTTTTCATCAGCTGATGAAAATGAATTATGAGCTTGATTTTTATATACAGCAAGTTTTTATATACACAATATTAATCCTAACACGATTTTTATATACACATGAAAAACATGTGACTTGGAGACGAGATTTGAACTCGAACCTTCGGGATACTAGCCGAGACAAACAAGCTCATAAGCTACCAAGCCCACAGGGATTGGAGACGAGTCAAATCTCTTTGAAACTGCGTATAGACGAGAGATTCGACTTTATTCCAAAGCCATCATCCGAGAATATACTTAATATTATTCGTAACACGGTTTTTATATGCGCATGAAAAACAATGAAAAACGGTTTTTCACATGCATATAAAAATCGTGTTAGGATTAATATTTTTAGGATTCAATTTTATAATAGGACGTCAACAGGTAGATCGGCGGACTAGTGTCCCAAAGGTGTGAGTTCAAATCTCGTCCAAGTCACATGTTTTTCATCTACATATAAAAATTGTCTTGGTATTAATATTATGTATATTCTCTGATGATGGCTTAGGAATAAACTAGCATTAACTAGGTAGGAATTGAATAGTTTTTGTTAAAACTAGATAATGATGGAGTAAATTCTTGTTGTATATCCAAAACTGGACAATATGTATCTTCTCTAGATACGACAGGCCCACGTACCCAGTTCACCAATACTGTACCATCAAGCACCAATCAAACTATAGCAAAACTCAGTTGGAGGTCAAACGAGGCAGCAATCTTTACGTGTAGTCTTGATGGAGTCGAGGTACCTTGTGGTGATGACACTAATGGAACTGTTGGTAGTTATACGACACCCGATCTTGGTGATGGTAGACATTTCTTCTCCGTGTTGGCGGACGATCCATTGGGAAATATTGGACGACCTGTGACATTTTCATGGGATATCGGTAAGTTAAAAATCAGTGTAGATGTGAAAACATTTCGGCAAAGTTATCTTTCATTTCTTTTGGAAATTGATTTCATTTATTATTTTTTATTGGAAAAAAATTGCATTGTAGTGATTTTAACGTCAAGCTGGTTTCGCCAATTTAAAATGGTGTGTATCATTTTATGTATGATTCACATACATGAGAGCCTGTTCTCGTTTTCTACTTCTCTTTCATTACTACCTACTTTGACACATCTTACCTTAGTTTATATTTGTATTTTATATAAATTCTGTTTGTTCTCTGTTGTTTATTCATCACTGATTGTATAAACATTGTTCTTGTTCTCTGTTCATCACTTCTAACATTGACACACGTTATCTTAGTGTAAAGGCCTTTTGTTTTAGATTCCACTGCTCCAGACGTGGCTTTCTCATCATCTTTGACAAAGAAAACTCGAGGAAATCCTTACATTACTTGGAGCAGCTCCGAGATCTCTCAGTTTGAGTGTACTCTAGACTTAGAAACAACCTCTAAAAAAACTAAGTGTGGCCGAGGCAGATCAGGTCAATGGAATGGATTTAACATCTCCCATGGTCCTCATACGTTCTGGGTGCGAGGTACTGACAATCAAGGAAATGTTGGAGAGTGGAAGCCTTTCTCCTTTGAAGTTGGTAAGATTATTATTGAGTTCGGGTTGCTGTGTTTTTTGATTCTATGTACTTTTTGACACAATGCTTTCAGTGAGCAATGCAATGGCACGAGAGAGGTTGTTAATTGTGATGTTGTCAATAGAGATGTTCTCTATGGAGATGTTGTCTAAAGAGATGTTGTCTATAGAGATGTTCTCTATAGAGATGTTCTCTATTGAGATGTTGTCTATGGAGATGTTGTCTATAGAGATGTTGTCTATAGAGATGTTGTCTATGGAGATCTTGTCTATGGAGATGTTGTCTATAGAGATGTTGTCTATAGAGATGTTGTCTAAAGAGATGTTGTCTATAGAGATGTTGTCTATAGAGATGTTGTCTATGGAGATGTTGTCTATGGAGATGTTGTCTATAGAGATGTTGTCTATAGAGATGTTGTCTAAAGAGATGTTGTCTATAGAGATGTTGTCTATAGAGATGTTGTCTATAGAGATGTTGTCTATAGAGATGTTGTCTATAGAGATGTTGTCTATAGAGATGTTGTCTAAGAGATGTTGTCTATAGAGATGTTGTCTATAGAGATGTTGTCTATAGAGATGTTGTCTATAGAGATGTTGTCTATAGAGATGTTGTCTATGGAGATGTTGTCTATAGAGATGTTGTCTATGGAGATGTTGTCTATGGAGATGTTGTCTATGGAGATGTTGTCTATGGAGATGTTGTCTATAGAGATGTTGTCTATAGAGATGTTGTCTAAAGAGATGTTGTCTATAGAGATGTTGTCTATAGAGATGTTGTCTATAGAGATGTTGTCAATAGAGATGTTGTCACAACCAAGTCTGTGAACAGACATTTTTGTCAATAGAGATGTTTTCAATTGAGATGTTGTCAATAGAGATGTTGTCAATGTGGATGTTGTTCATAAAGATGTCACAGAACACTATTTATTTTCTATGTTACAGATTCCGATGGTCCTGAAATCACATTCAATGATCATCCAAAGAAGTTCAGAAGTAACCCTACATTGACGTGGTCATCATCAGAACCAGCGAACTTTAAATGTCGCATGGAAAACAGCTTGGAAGGGTTCGATTGTGGTAATGGAATGACGGGTCAATTTACTGGAAACAAAATTCCTGATGGTCCTCACAAGCTATTTGTCTATGGTGTGGATGATATGAATAATATTGGTGATGTGAAAGAGTTGCGGTTTCATATTGGTCAGTCTTGCATATTTTTCTTACTTAGTTTTGCATATTAATAATAAGATTAAGAATATGTTAGCAGTATCTTCCTGATTTGCTGGGCTTTGCTCAAAATATTTAGAACCAAATGATCTTAAATGCATTTACTCCCTTAAAATTAATCCGGTGTTTTGATATCCTGTCAAAGATAGAGGTTGTTTCAATTGTATGTGTTGATCAGATAAGAAACCACTTATTCTCTTTTTTTTGTTAACATTAAGATTCAACCGGGCCAAAAATTACATTTTCCGCCGACCAACCTACTGTAACGAAGAATTTTGCCACCTTCAATTGGACGTCATCTGAATCTGCAAGATTTAAATGTGCTCTGGATGATGGCAACCTGGAATTTGTAGACTGCGGCGAGGGAACTAGTGGCACCTGGTTTAAAGATAATCTTCCTGATGGTCCATGGCGTTTCGTGGTTTATGGCGTAGATGATATGAATAATAGAGGCTCTGAAGTCGAACACAACTTTGTTGTTGGTGAGTCAGTTTTTGTTATTTTGATTTAGGAAAAAGGGTTGGTAAGAAGTTAGTGTGGTGAGTGTATAAGAGTATTTCAAAAAGAAGAGTATATCAGGACTCAAGTTTCAACAGATCACTCCTGATGAAAGCACTAGATCGGCGTTCATATGGACTTATTATTAGATCTCTCCGAACTGCACCAGAACATAAAATAACGGAATGAAATTCTTCTACTAGATAACACTGGTCCTAAGATCGTATTTGTAAATCCACCTCGTTTAACAAACAATGTGCCGACATTTGCTTGGACCTCTCAAGAAGATGCCGAGTTCATGTGCTCGCTTGATGGCGCTGATTACGAAAAATGTGGTAGTGGAAGAACTGGAATTTGGACTCGTAACAATTTACCACATGGCAGACATACATTTTCTGTCCGTGGAAAAGATAAGAATGGCAACGTTGGCATTCCTGTTCCTCATGTCTTTAATGTCGGTAAGCTTTTCTCTTTAACATGTCTTTAATGTTTGTAAGCTTTTCTCTTTAACACGTCTTTAATGTTTGTAAGCTTTTCTCTTTAACATGTCTTTAATGTTTGTAAGCTTTTCTCTTTAACATGTCTTTCATGTTGGTAAGCAGTCTTGTGTAGCTTGTCTTTAATTATAAGCAGTATTTTTTAGCTTGTCTTTAATTGTCAGCAATCCTGTGTAGCTTGTCTTTAATTGTCAGCAATCCTGTGTAGCTTGTCTTTAATATATGTAAGCAGTCCTATTCAGCATGTTCTTAATATCGGTAAGCTATCCTGTTCAACATGTCTTAAATGTCGGTAAGTTATCCTGTTCAGCATGTCTGTAGTCGCAGTAAGCTATCCCGTTTATCATTTTTTTTGCTAACTTTGAAGGCAAATTAATGAATTTTTATTTTTTATGTTCATTGATCTTATATAAAAATTATCAGAATTAAAACTGATTAAAAATACACTTTCCTATACTTAAATACACTTTCCTTTTTTATGTTCATTGATCTTATGCAAAAACTATCAGAATCCAAACCAATTAAAAATATACTTTCCTAGATACTAGACCTCCTAATGTTATACTTGCTTCAACCACGCCAAAAACATCGAATTTCTCAACAACCTTCAAATGGACGTCAGATGAAGAAGCGACGTTTCTCTGTGCTATTGACAACTCTCTGCCTGAAGAATGTGGATCTGGTATCGACGGGGAATGGACAACTCCAAGACTGAATGATGGAGATCATGTTTTCTTTTTGATTGCTACCGATCTCGTGGGTAATAGAGCTCCAAAGAAAGCAATGCGATGGACAATCGGTAGGACATGCTGTCATTCCTAAGTATTTTCCCGTTGTAATCCCCCTACCGATATTTTGGATAGGAGAGCCCTAACATTAGAATATGATGGCTAAACAGTAAGAATTTTATTGCCGTCCCTATTAATCTATTGTAATCCCTTGCAGATGAAATTGTTAATCACGAGTTTTCGAATATAGCCATACCATACATCGATTGACAACATCTTTGACCACACATTTCCGCGATAGTTCCCCTTCATCTATAATTCCGCTGTAGTTCTCATGTATCTATCATCATTTACTGAGCATGTAACCATTTACATTCCGCTTTCCGCCCTCATCTACTTCTTGCGATTATATTATCTGTTCATATTTTATGGACTAAACTACTTGAAGACATATAATGCATTTCAATGGAATGTACTTGCATAAACCATTGAATGCATAGACCATTGAATGCACAGACCATTGGATGCATGGACCATTGAATGCAGAGAACATTGAATGCATGGACCATTGAATGCACAGACCATTGAATGCACATACCATTGAATGCACAGACCATTGAATACACAGACCATTGAATGCACATACCATTGAATGCACAGACCATTGAATGCACATATCACTGAATGCACATACCATTGAATGCACAGAACATGGAATGCATAGACCATTGAATGCACAGAACATTGAATGCATGCACCATTGATTGCACAGAACATGAAATGCACAGACCATTGAATGCACACACCATTGGATGCACAGATCATTGAATGCACAGAACATTGAATGCACAAAACATGGAATGCATAGACCATTGAATGCACAGAGCATGGAATGCACGGACCATTGAATGCACAGACAATTGAATGCATGCACCATTGATTGCACAGAACATGGAATGCACAGACCATTGAATGCACAGACCATTGGATGCACAGATCATTGAATGCACAGAACATTGAATGCACAGAACATTGAATGCACAGAACATGGAATGCATAGACCATTGAATGCACAGAACATTGAATGCACGGAACATTGAATGCACAGATCATTGAATGCACAGAACATGGAATGCATAGACCATTGAATGCACAGACCATTGAATACATGCACCATTGAATGCACGGACCATTGAATGCACAGACCAATGAATGCATGCACCATTGAATGCACAGAACATGGAATGCACAGACCATTGAATGCACAGACCATTGGATGCACAGATCATTGAATACACAGAACATTGAATGCACAGAACACGGAATGCACGGAACATTGAAAGCACAGATCATTGATGGCACAGAACACTGAGTACACAGACCATTTAATATCAAGAACAATGGATGCCCAGACTTCATGACTGTGATTTCTTTTAGACTCAGTTGGTCCAAAAATCTCATTCCTGTCTAACCAACCCACTTCTACAAGAAGCAGTCCTACAATTAGATGGACCTCTTCAGAAAACGCGAGATTCAAATGTGCCGTCGAT
This sequence comes from Xenia sp. Carnegie-2017, assembly GCF_021976095.1. NCBI lineage: Eukaryota > Metazoa > Cnidaria > Anthozoa > Malacalcyonacea > Xeniidae > Xenia > Xenia sp. Carnegie-2017. Next base: position 10,594,802 of record NW_025813483.1, read on the forward strand.
AAGGGTCAGCGGCAATTCGTTGATTGCGGTGAGGGCTTTAGTGGGGAGTGGACTGGGACGAATCTTCCTGATGGTGTTACCAGATTTTTAGTCTATGGTGTGGATAAGACAAATAACCAGGGACCAACATCTGAACATCAGTTCACAGTTGGTAAGCTCTTTAAAGTGATTTCTACCCTGATGTTGTTTGCCTATACTGCTGTTAGTAGGCCATTACACAACGGTTGGGATTACCCAACGTTAATTGTGGCTTGTGAGTATTTTAAAACGTTAGCATCGTTCACAGTTCAATATTTAGACCTACACGAAATAACCGAATTACATAATTAATTTCCAAAGTCTTCGCAAGAGGAATAATTTGAGCTACACAACACGAAGTAGCAACAAGTAGTTGCTCAACTCACTAAAGTTTACATTGTTTCACCATTTCTTGACAGATAAGTCGTAGCAACAACATACTAAACTTTACATTGTTTCATCATTTATTCACAGATAAGTAGTAGCAACGACTCACTAAACTTTACATTGTTTCATCATTTATTCACAGATAAGTCGTAGCAACGACATACTAAACTTTACATTGTTTCATCATTTATTCACAGATAAGTCGTAGCAACGACATACTAAACTTTACATTATTTCATCATTTATTCACAGATAAGTCGTAGCAACGACATACTAAACTTTACATTGTTTCATCATTTATTCACAGATAAGTCGTAGCAACGACATACTAAACTTTACATTGTTTCACCATTTATTCACAGATAAGTCGTAGCAACGACATACTAAACTTTACATTATTTCATCATTTATTCACAGATAAGTCGTAGCAACGACATACTAAACTTTACATTGTTTCACCATTTATTCACAGATAAGTCGTAGCAACGACATACTAAACTTTACATTATTTCATCATTTATTCACAGATAAGTCGTAGCAATGACATACTAAACTTTACATTGTTTCACCATTTCTTGACAGATAAGTCGTAGCAACGACATACTAAACTTTACATTATTTCATCATTTATTCACAGATAAGTCGTAGCAAACGACTTACTAAACTTTACATTGTTTCATCATTTCTTGACAGATAAGTCGTAGTAACAGCTATTTGCTTCAAATACGAAACTTTGCAATGTTTCACGTTTGGTAAAGATACTTTAGATATGCAGAAACCTAGCAGTTATAATCACATGTTTTAACCCAAAAATTATAAATGCCTTGTCTTATATCACATTTTGCGCTTCCAGATACTCGGCCACCTCAACTGACCTTCTTAGGGGAGCTGCCTAAAACAAGAGAACAAAATCCAACCATTCGTTGGTCATCTAACGAATACGCCTCGTTTGAGTGCATGCTTCAAGATAACGTCATATTCGATTGTGGCTCAGGAGGCGAGGGATCATGGACGGGTAGGAACTTGGTTGACGGTCCACATATTTTATATGTCCGTGGTACAGACCGTCTGAATAACACGGGAGAATTCATCTCGACGTCATGGAAAGTTGGTGAGGCCTTTATTTTGAACGAAGTACAGTAGTTTTGTTGCATGTACGACTGCAAAGCATGCCGGGCACGAGGAATACAAAAAATGCCATCGTTTTAAGGCCACGTTAATACTTATCACTCTACATTACTCTTTGTTTAGCCGGAATCATGTAACCACTCTTCTTGTTATATAGCCTCTCCTTCTCGTGGTTACTTGTTCTTTGATGTTAAACAATTGTTGGTCGAGGGCACCGTGAAGTGTGAATTTTTTTCTGCTTGTGTTGTGTGAAACTATTTCTAGGTTCAAAAATGAATGAAAAACTTCCGTCAAATGATAGAATATGTGCAAAATATTTTCTGTGGTTTTTAATATTCCGTGTATATCTTCATTTAACCGTTGTTGTCCATGTGATTTTTCGTAGACGAGAGTGGTCCGCGGTTGCAGTTCCTAGGAAAGATACCATCTAGAACAAGACGTTTTCCTCGACTTCGTTGGCGTTCAAATGAGTATGCATCCTTTGAATGTTCATTGAACGGTGGAGAATACAGGAGTTGTGGCAATGGAATGCTGGGATCTTGGACAAAAGATGAAAGTCCAACTGGAAAACAGGTTTTTATGGTCAGAGGTCGTGATGTTAATAAAAATTATGGTGATCCTATTGCAGTTACTTTCATTGTTGGTAAGTTTCAAGTTGAGGTAACATGAAGTACACTAATAGCCTGAAGAATATTACGTGACTCTTGTAACGCTTTTTATTATAAGATGAAACACGTTCATTTTCTTTTCATTCTCAATACAGATACTACCGCCCCAACAATAAATCTCTTGGAACCACTTCCTACGACAACCAAAAGTCCAACATGGACGTTCACATGGACTTCAAGTGAACTGGCGAACTTTAGTTGTGCCGTAAACACTTTAGCCAATCCAGTCGATTGTGGGTTTGGATTAAATGGCCGTTTTACGACCCAGCCACTCACAGATGGTCTACATCGCTTCTATTTATTGGGGGAGGATGCAATTGGCAACACAGCAAGGGTAATCACACATAGATGGGTCGTAGGTAAGGATACAACGTCACATTTATACTTTCATCGACTGCAAGTAATATCGACATTACGTAATTTCTTACCAGCATGCATTTGTGGACGGGGCTAAGGACGAAGCTCTGCGACTTTAGGGAACATGCCCTCACTCCCAGTGACTTTAGGGGACATGCCTTCACTCCAGGTTTAACAGTCAAACAAGTCTGCCATATTGTTTATAGAACGGCATGGTAAATAAAAGAAACAGACAGTTTTCAAATGCTTATTAGATTATGAATTTAGCCGAACATCTCATAAATTTGTGTAAGTGTGAGTACTTTAGCATCTCACTTCAATCAAACACCAAAAAATTCCCCGTTGCTGTATGCACAAACCCTTCAAAATGCGCTTTCTGTGAACCACTTTCCCTTTAGTCGAGATTGAATTTTCAGCTTATTTTAGTGTAAGATTATACTGATCTCACTGAACAAATCTATGAGATGTTTGGCTAAATTCATTGTTTGTTGAGCGTTTAGAAATTTGTACTTTTTTCTACACTCCTCTGTAGAATATTATTTATACTACGTTTAAATGCATAACTCGTAATGTTGTAATTGAAAACGTTAAAATGCTGAAATTTTTATCCACAAATTAACTGCAAATGTGACCTTGTACCGTGTGGCTGGACAATATTGTCAACTTTGTGGTCCAGAAATATTTCAGAGCGGACATGTCCTCTTGTTTGTGAACTGATATCGTTGTAGAAAATTTCACACTCAACTTAGCAAATTTATTATGAATTGCTGTGAAAATTTGTTATTCTATCGTAATTACTGATATTTTCATTGATTTGCCCATGATTTCGCTTACTTTATAAACAGATAAAACGAAACCAGAGATCGTGATTCTTCCCAATCAACCTGGAATCTCCGACAAAGACATAACAATATTGTGGAAAACGGTCTCCAACAAGCCAGCAAAGTTCGAGTGCGCGCTAGATGACATGAACCAAATGGAACCTTGTGGCGAGGGCACTACAGGGTCATGGTCCGGCATTCAGATCCCCGATGGCAATCACTCGCTGTATGTTCGAGCCAAAGATGGGTTCGGTGATTATGGTCAGGTCCAGATACACTCTTGGAAAGTTGGTGAGTGATTTTTCTTCTGATTAGATGATATGAATCATTTCATTGGTTTGCGAAAGTGGGAATCCTCTTTTTCTTATCTTCTTTTATGAGCAAATTGTCTTATTGAATAACAGCTGTTTTTGAATCAGAATGTTGATTTCCATTTTGTCCGCATTTTATTAGCCATATTTGTAATTTTATGCAATCACTCTTTGTGTACAGACGTTTAGTAATGTGTATGCCATACAGCCATAAAAAACATGTACCATGCGGGGAAATAAAAATCGGCTTATTTTGAATCGTTTTCTGTTTCAACAGGCAATATCAACAACAAATTAAGCTAATGAATAAAAATTGCAAAAGTTTTGCGATTCTGTTGACGGCCACTCGGCTGCAATGTATATGTTTTATTGGCTAAATAAACTTACAGTAAACATTCTCATTCATTATTTTGCTATTTAAATGTAAAAGGGGATGCCCCCCTTCGAGAAAAGTGAGGGAGTTTCAGCCCTCCTTCTCCCCCACTTTCGACGAACCCGATTTAGCCAAAACATCTTGTCTTCAGCAAAAAGAAGTGCATGCTATCTTGTATTCAGCTATGAAAAGGTGGATGCATCTTGTATTCAGCTATAAAAAGGTGCATGCATCTTTTATTGAACTATAAAGAAATGCATGCTATCTTGTATTGGACTATAAAGACGTGCATGCTATCTTTTATTCAGCTATAAAGACGTGCATGCATCTTGCATTCAGCTATAAAAAAAGTGCATGCATCTTGTATTGAACTATAAAGAAGTGCATGCTATCTTGTATTGAACTATAAAGAAGTGCATGCTATCTTGTATTCAGCTATAAAGAAGTGCATGCTATCTTGTATTGAACTATAAAGAAGTGCATGCTATCTTTTATTCAGCTATAAAAACGTGCAGGCATTTTGTATTCAGCTATAAGAAAGTGCATGCATCTTGGAATGATTTGTGATGCTTAACAAACAGTTGTAGTTTTTACTCTCGAAGTTTTGCCTCCTTTTAACGCCTCCCTGCTAGCCGGGATCATGTAAACAGCCCCTTAGCTGTAAAGAAATGTATGTTTTTCCTGCCAGCAGTCATAGTGAGGCTTATGCTATCTTATGATTAGCCTATTGGTACACTTTATTGTTTGGCAATCAGCTCAAAAAAGTTCAAAAGTGAGTATATTATATTTATTTTTAGACACCAAGGTTCCTCAAATTCGATTAGTGGGCAAACCTCCCCTGCGTTCCACGTACAGCGTGGGCTCATTCTCATGGACATCTGATGAATTTGCAACGTTCTCTTGCGCCGTGGATGTTGCCGAGTACGCTGTACCATGTGGCAGTGGCTTCAGGGGGAACTGGATGACTTCAGAACTCGACGATGATACACACTCATTTTATCTCTTTGCGGAGGACGCTAATGGCAACCAAGCTGATCCTATTACTTATCAATGGACTATAGGTAAGAATGTCATTGAACGTGTACTCACATCGAGAAATAACCAGGAGCGTGTCGGATGGGGGACAGTCGTGTGGGGTGTGGCATCTCTAATAATATCTAATTCTAAGTATCGTTGGTCAAAAAATTGTTGAAAAGTTTTCAGTTTTAAATGTCGAAGTTGGCCACTTAATTTTACATTATCCCTGGAAGAATTTTTTGAGTTTGTTGCACATATTGAGTTACCTTTGAGGTCTTCGAGTTCTCAACATGTAAATATTGATGAAGAAGTAGTCACTGTCACTGTAACTAGTTGGTTGACCTCATATCACGCTCTCCAATCCACTTTCGCTCGCCATGCATACCCCCTTGAAATAACTGAAGTTAAGTGATATATTTGCTATGAAACACTTGCAGTAAACTGTAATATCAAATATGACCTTCGTACAAACAGACACGACCCCGCCAGTTGTGACATTGGACGAAAATTCAGAACGCGTATCCGGGCGGAGCGTAACAATAAAATGGAGGGCGAACGAGAACGCCATTTTCCGATGTTCTGTCGACAACGTATTTGACGATAGAGATTGCGGCAGCGGTCTTGATAGTCAGATAAAATTGACGGATCTTGAAGACGGAGAACATAGCGTATGGATTAAGGCCACTGACACTTTGGGAAATTTAGCTCCGTGGAAAAAACACACGTGGGTTGTTGGTAAGTCATTCATTTGCTCTTATGAATATGAAAGGGCCCAAAAACTGCATGCCCGATTGCGCCGTCAACAGTATTTGCTAACATATTGCTTTGTATAAAAAAAAATAGTAAGTTCGCATGTGTTGTTGTTTTCTTAAAAGATTAAATGCATTTCTCTGCTTTTCGAGCATAAAAATGTTCTAGTTTTATCAATGTCTCGATCGTTGCTTTGACCTGCCACTCGCCTTTGTCAAAAAAGGGGTGGGGAGGGGAGGGCAACCTGTTTGGCAACGACACTCCGATAAGTGAAGAAATTCTACAACGGAGATAAGCGGCTCAAATTTCGATACGACATGTCAAATCTGTCTAAGTACAAACTAAACTAATGATTGTTTTGTTACATTGCGTTGGATTTCGAGAATAACATTTCTTATGAGCAAGCACGAAATCATGGATAAAGAATATCAACGTGAAATGAACGAAAGTTTAGTTTGAGTCATTTCTGAGGTATTTGATGACGTTTTGTATGAGCCGAGCGTTTTTCTTTACTCATTTAATTACCACTTTTTGATGCTCTATCGTATAAATGTTGGTGACATTAGGAGCTTTATAACTTGATGTTGCCGACACATATTCAAGTTTGCATACAGCAAATTTGGGACTGCGGAGCATGTTTATATGAGGGAGGTTGCGGGGCTGCTTATGATATGAGGGAGGTTTCGTTGCTGCATAATAAAGCAGACTGCAGGATCAATGGTCCCCGAAAAATTTCTGAGGTTTGCGGAAAAAAATCTTTTAAAAATACAAAAAGATCTTTGTCTAAGGACCTGCTCTGCGGTCCTTTGATAAAGGAATCGCTTAGAATTCCCGCCCGCCCCAGTAAAGGCTGTTATAAAGTGAATGGTTTGAGCCCGGGAGTATCGTTACACGTTAGTGGATGTAGACCGTCCATGTTAGTAGAGTCCTGAGAAGGGCTGTTGGTGTTGATGTTGACTGACGTTTCCACAACCTTTGAAAATTACTCCTCACTCGACTCTGAAGACTACCGCTTTTCGAAACGTCAGTCAACATTGATACCAACAGTCCTTCTCGGGACTCTACTAACTTGGACGATCCACATGTACAAACATCTGAAGATTGTTACGTCTCCATCAATGTTACTGCGAGGTGCTTCATTCAATGGACTATTTCAATATCACTGAAATAACACTCTTTTGTTCAGATTCCAAACCGCCCGAACTAGATTTTACATCTAAACTACCCAACAAGACCAGCGGTGATGTTAAATTCTTTTGGAGGTCAAAAGAGGAGGCAAGTTTCAATTGTGGTACGGATGCCGATAACCTTACAGACTGTGGCGTTGGTGATGTTGGGAATTGGTCCGCGAAGAACCTATCCGATGGCGATCACGTATTCTACGTTGAAGCCATTGACGAATTTGGAAACAAAATTAGGATTCAACACCAATGGACCGTTGGTATGTAGATTTTCACACTATCTCTGTTGCTTTTGTTATCCTTAGATAAAGTGTTCTTTTCGCTTTTCTCAGTTGGGCTTTCCCTCCCTCTCTCACACCCCCACATGTAATGCTTTGCTCTGTGTTGTTGTATGACCCCATTTATGTATTGTTTTATTTTTTGCTTCACCATATACTTTTCTTCGCTATTTTTTGTGCCATATCTTACTGTAATAAATGCGTTCATATCCCCTGGTACCCTGCCGTAGCTTACAATATCCTTTCCTCTCGGTATATTATCCTTTTGTACGTTATTTTATCTTTATTCTGATGTTATACTTAAACTGAATCCTACTGTATCCCACCATACGTTACTACAAGACTACAATTTATCCTACTGTATCCCACCATACGGTACTAAAAGACTTCAATTTATCCTATGTCTTAGACGACAGGCCACCAATTTTGTCCTGGAGAAGAAGGGTTCCAGCCGTTACATCCAAACGAGTTCGATTCAAGTGGAGATCGAATGAAATCGCAGACTTTTACTGCGGTCACGAAAACTACAACGATATGAAACCGTGTGGTACTCTGAATACAAAAGGAAACCGCATCATAGATAATCTTCCCGAGGGGAAACATCTGTTTTGGGTGCTTGGCGTTGATGAAGTAGGAAACAGAGGGCTGCCTTTAAGTCACGAATGGATCGTTGGTAAGCACATTTTTATGCTCGTATTCTAAAAGTGACGTTGTGCCACACAAAAACCATGCTCCAACTTTACAAATGAGTTTCATTTTGACATCGATAGCAAGATTTTTGCTAAAATACTTCAAATGAAGCAATCAGTGGAGTAAAAATGCCGTCTTCGAACAATTATGAGCTGCTTTTCAAGCTTCACTCGGTTACTGTGACTGTGAGTTTGAGTGAGTTTTTAGAATACAGGACCCGGTTGCACGAAGCCTGGATAACGTTATCCTTTGGATAGCAAAAATCTTCAAACTTGTAAAAAAAGTGTTTATGTTTTTCTTGCGACAAAGAAATTTCGTAATCTTCGAAACAATATTTTATTTCAGTGATTGTTCAGTTGGACTCTTATACTTTTTGCTATTTAAAAGGTTTTATAAAAGCGTAAAAAATCTTGCTATCCAATGAATAACGCTATCCAGGCTTCGTGCTACCGGCCTCTGACGTTATTTACTAAAGATAATATGTACGAACCATGAGAGAATTATGAGATCAACTTGTCTTGTATAGACCAAACGCGATGTTGAAAAATTATCTCATTTTATAAATCTTAAATTTTTTCCAGTCGTGCTCTCCTCACTAGCGATGCCTTCTATACCTTTATAAACTTCTTTTCAACAACATCTAGTTGCCGGTTTCACAAAGACCAAATAGTGCTATCCACTGGATGGCAAAATTTTTAGAAAGCCCAAAAAGTCTCCAAAAAAAGGAAAAATCTACGATTTAAACTGGACAAGAACCTGGTTCTGGAAGTACAAAATTTGTTTGTCGTATAAAAAATATAAACACCTCTTTTCAAAGTTTGAAAATATTACTATCAAATAGATAACGCTTCCCCCAGATGTTTAATACAATATTACACCTTTTGCAGACACCAAAGGTCCAACGTTGTTCTTCGATCAGCCTATGCCAAGAAAGAGTGGACGAAGCGTAAGATTTTCATGGCGCAGCAATGAGAGAGCTAGATTCCAGTGCGCTTTTGACAACATCAACACTTTCTTTGACTGTGGTGAAGGCTTTGAATCGGATCTACAGTCGAACAATCTCAGACGAAACGGTCTGCATTCGTTATATGTAAGAGGCACAGACGATTATGGTAACGTTGGTGAGGTGATCAGAGCTGAATGGACTGTCGGTTTGTATTCCTTGCTATATTTTTGTTACAAAGCGTTTTTTTGTGATGTGCTGTTTTTTTCTCACCAATATAAATTCACGTCACGTTAGGGGGTGACCTTAAAAGAGGTTTGGGGCCGAATAAATTTTCACACCAAAATGGTTAGCGCATACTTATTTGAGCTACACATTCTTCAATAGCAATCTCTATTTATTACAATACCCAATCCAGTACGTGCACAAGTGCTTTTTGAAAAAGAAAAAACACATTCGTATGATCTATAAGTTCGGAATAATTGATAAAAAACGAAAATGATTTTCATCGTTAGCGGTTTTTACATCATATCGTTAATATATTTTCAATCATCTAACTGTCTGACGAAACAGACAATGGCATGAAAGATTCTGCTTTGGAAATAGCCCTGTGTGAATCTTATATGTATAAAATTATTTAAATATGTAGCTTCAAATAATGGTCAAATACTTAATTTTCACTGTGCAGATCTGGTCGCACCTGTTATATAAAATTATTTAAATATGTAGCTTCAAATAATGGTCAAATACTTAATTTTCACTGTGCAGATCTGGTCGCACCTGTTATATAAAATTATTTAAATATGTAGCTTCAAATAACGGTCAAATACTTAATTTTCACTTTGCAGATCTGGTCGCACCTGTTATATAAAATTATTTAAATATGTAGCTTCTAATAATGGTCAAATACTTAATTTTTACTTTGCAGATCTGGTGGCACCTGTTATATATAATTATTTAAATATGTACCTTCAAATAGTGGTCAAATTTCCTAATTTGCGCTTTGCAGATCTGGTCGCACCTGTTATTGTTGATGTCGGCCCTCTACCGCGTCTTTCAAACCCGAATCCCATCATCACATGGACAGTGAACGAAGAAGCCGTGTTCGAGTGCGCTTTGGACAATAACAATTATATTGGTTGCGGTAATGGTACTGATGGGACATGGCGTGGGCGTAATCTCCCAAAAGGAGACCATAGAATCGTTGTACGTGCCAAGGATCCCCAAGGAAACTTAAACAAGCTTATTGATCACAAATTTGCAGTTGGTGAGTGTTGTCTACGAAACTTTTACCTGGGGGGGAGGAGGGGGGGAGAGACAGACTACATCATTGATGATAAATTTTCTGTTGGTGAGTGTTGTTGCATGCACAACTTTTACCTGTGAGGGGTGTGCAGACTACATTATTGATCATAAGGTCTCTGCTGGTTAGTGTCGTGTACGAACCCTTGTTCCAGGAGGGTTGTTTGATACAAAACAAGGAATATGCTTACATGTCTCGATGTTTTCATATCCTAGCTATGAGGTTCTCCATAATGAACTTCTTTCCGTGTTTACCATAAAGTTATCATGACTTGACAATCAAAGCAAGATTAACTTCACCATAGATTTATCATGACTTGACAATCAAAACAATATTAACTTCACCATAAAGTTATCATGACTTGACAATCAAAGCAAGATTAACTTCACCATAGATTTATCATGACTTGACTCATGAGCTGACAATAACGCTGTATTTTAGGTATTCCTGATAATCGTGGACGAGAGTTCATGTTGGCGTTCATGCAGCAATATAGGGAACAAAGACAGGGCTCTGTGAGTTTGTTTATTACAGCTGAAAACGATACTACAGCCACTATTTCTACTCTCAGTGGCTTCAAAAGACGGATAGAACTGGAGGCTGATGAACTGAAGCGAGTTGAACTACCTATAGAAATCCGACTTTCTGGCAAGTATTCCTAAGACGTTTATATAAGTTGATTCTGGGTTGCAAAAGTCTAGCTGTTGGTCGAAAAGGATCACGTTTTTTGGAGGCTTTGAACGGCTCTTTTTTTACGTTTTCCCGTATTTTTCATTTTTTAATTCCACTCAAATTAGGATGTTTTTTTTTCGTTATGGATAAACTTACATCCTTTCAATTTCAGTTAAAACTACAGTGTTCTCTCTTGCTTTGCGCAGAAAAGATGCGCCTGCGGTGACAAGGATTATTTAATGCGGCTCATCAAATCCAACTTATCGAACGTCTTCATTCCATTTCAGGTACACAGAAAGAAAGAAAGGGTATCTCTGTGATCGGAGAACAAGAACTCGTCGTTTACGGTCTAAATATCATGCCTCATAGTACGGATGCTTTTCTTGCTCTGCCCACAGACATTCAAGCTACGGAATATTATGCCGTATCTTATACTGTCAGTCAGAATTCTCTCATTGGTGTTGTTGGTATATACGACGACACAATTGTTTACATTACATTGAAAATGACACGTAACGTTCCGCTGATCTACCAAGGCGCAATTTATCGTAACGGTGAAACCTTGATTGTTGAGATCAATCGACAGGAGACGTTCCAACTTGCGCATTCTGAAGATTTAACCGGAAGTAGGATCGCATCCACGCGCGTGATCTCCGTCTTCAGTGGTAGCGAGTGTGCAAACGTGCCCAAGAAGTTTGGTTTTTGCGATCATCTTGTCGAAATGCTTACACCTACTAGCACTTGGGGTCGACGATTCGTCACTGCGCCGCTGTTCAGCCGTAAAGCGGGCGATTTCTTCCGAGTGGTCGCCTCAAAAGACAACACAATGGTCACGTTTCATCCACGTGACGTACAATACCTGAATGCTGGCGAGTTTATGGAACGCGATATTCCTTCGGACGAGTATAAATTTATAACTGCCTCTCATCCTTGCATGTTGTTACAGTACAGTAAGGGAGCCGATGCGGACAATACCAATACCGATCCCTTCTTACTCATGATACCACCCATTGAACAATACGCATCCAATTACATTCTTTCCACACCGGATCGGGCTAGACAGCAATATTTCCAGAGCTATATAAATGTGATTGTTTTGACCAAACATTACCGTGGTGTGATCGTTGACGGTCGTCCTGCGTATCTCGCCAATTCGTTTAAGCAGATTACCGGCACACCATACTCTGCCTCCGCTGTAAGAGTCACGAAAGGCGTTCATCGGGTCGACCATACTTCTCCTATCGTCACATTTGGTGCTTTCATGTACGGCTATGCTTGGCGTGACTCGTATGGTTATCCGGGTGGGCTTCGTCTCGCCGATATTACAGGGGCGTGTACGAATGTTGATACACCTGCGGATGGCATGGACAATGATTGTGATCGCAGGATAGACGAGGAACTGAAAAATGGTATCGATGATGACGGCGATGGTAGGATAGATGAAGATCTTGCAACCTTCCCGCCTACAATTGAGCTGGAAAGTCTTGTACATGAGTATGAAAGTTGTACGTTTGTGGTGAGTGTTTTTTTCATTAGGTAGTTAATGGATTTGTGTGGGTAGCTAGTGCATTTCCATAGATAGTTAACAGATTTTAATTGTGTGCCCTGTGTTATAAACAAAGAGTCGAGCTTAGTTACTTCTAGTTAAATATCAAAGAAAATACTCTGTCTATGTGGTTTTGTAGTGGGAAATGACTACCGTGCCTTCGTAGTGGGAAATGACTACCGTGCCTTCGTAGTGGGAAATGACTACCGTGCCTTCGTAGTGGGAAATGACTACCGTGCCTTCGTAGTGGGAAATGACTACCGTGCCGTGCTGTCATTTTTTACCTGCCAAACGGTCCCTTCACACGCCCAAAACAGTCTGGAACACGTGTAAACTGCTCGTTTGTTTTACTTTTTTGATAACACACTTTTTTTATTTAGTTTTGTTTCGTCATTTTTTGCCTGCCAAACGGTCCTTTCACACGCCCAAAACAGTCTGGAACACGTGTAAACTGCTCGTTTGTTTTACTTTTTTGATAACACACTTTTTTTATTTAGTTTTGTTTCGACTTTCACGTACAATTGAGTTTTAAAAGATGTCTCTCAGAAGCTACATTATGTGTTTTGCCAAACGCCAAAACAGGCGATTTATTTGCCCTTGTTATCAAGTAAATTGGAGTAATATAAATGGATTTGCACTTTGCCCGTTTTAAAAACTTTTAACTGCTCCGAATCTCTTTCATCTCATTCTCGAGTCAGCCTCAATGTCCTTTAATTTAAAGTTTTGCAACCAAGACCATCGAATTTACATATTGAACTTCATCTTTGCAGGTTGATGCGCTCGTACCACGCCCCAAAGTCGTGAGCTCGGCAGAGTGTGATAGCAAGGGTTCCCTACGTGTGTCTTACTATGACAAGGTTTCCGAAAGAGATTGCATTCATTCCATCAATAGAACTTGGGAGGCGTCAGATGGCTGTGGTAATGTTGTATATCTAAGTCAGATCATCGAGATAACACGACCCCGTCTCACGGTTCGATTCCCCCTACACGTACCAAATGGTTGCGCGGGCTCAATTGCTCTTTCTGAGACAGGGCGACCTCAGGTGAGCTCCGAAGGCAGGAAAAAGGCTTTCTTGTCATAGTACTTTAACGTTGTGCATTACGCTTGTCTATAGTAAACGTTAGAGCCACTGAATATTTTTATAAAACTATGGAACAATGGAAAGTTCAAGGATTGAAATTATAAGAAAATGATGCCTGACGAGGACTTGAGAAAATTGCCAAAAAGTTGAGAAATGCTCTTATGATAAATGTTCGCATCATATGATGATAAAGATGATTTCAAAACGCTGATTTACTATTGTTCTATATTTTATCTATTGTGGCTGAGTCAAATTGTTTTTTAACATTGGTAAGATGAAACCTCGTTCCCAGGCTATTTACTTCGACGCTATCGAGGTCGGACAAGATAGAGAATTGATATGTTTGGTGCAAAGTTTTAGTGGCAGTTTTTCCTTGAAAAACTGTCATTTGGATTGAATTGTTTGATTAGCGATAAATCATACAGCGAAATTACCTTAACATTGGTTTGCTCTCAAAAGAGAAAAGTAGATCTCAGAATCGTTGTTAGCTTTTCATTCTTCTCCTCCTGTCCATACATACAGACTATCTTAGTTCATTTTTAACAAAATAACCTTCTTTTCTCACATCCTGCTTTGTTTTTGTAGGTCGAAGGTCCGTGTGACAGAGAAAGAGTTCGTGTAGCGTATCGAGACAATATCTCGAAAAAGGAATGTCAAGAAAATGGATTGTTGTTGGAAAGACATTTCACTATCGATGAAGTCTGTGGAAGGCAATACAAAGGAGTGCAGCGAATATATCCAGGTAAGTTATGAAGCTTCACTTCATTTCAACAATGATATAAGATAAACGACCTCGGTGAGGTGGTGATGATGTGTCTTATTTTGTTTTTGGGTGATAGTGTTTTTGTGTTGTTTGGTAGTGGTGATGTTGTAGGATGGTGGTCGTGTGTGGAGGATGTGTGTGGTGGGGCTGTTGTGTAGTTATGGTGTGTGATGTTGGTGTGTTTGTGGATGTGGTTTTGGGGGTGGGTAGTGGTTCGTGATGGTGTTGTGTGATATCTTTCTATCATTTTTTTCTTTATAACTGCGGTGTTCATTCATTCATTCATTAATTCATTCATTCATTCGTCACTCTTGTCATAACTGCTGTCGTCCTTTCTTTTCTCAACGTTTGATCCCTAAACCTACAGCAATGTTAAATGTTTTTCACGTGTGACTAACTTTGGTTTAACTTTCGTTTTATCAACATTACTGGGATGTTCGGTTGTGCGACACTCTGTCATGTGAAACAACGAAGTTATTTTTCGTAATTATATTTTCTTGTTGTTATAGGTGCTCGGAATTAGATAAACCAAAAAATATTCCTCTGGAAATAGATAAGCATATAATCCATCTCAAAACTCACTAATGCGTCTATCCCAACAACGTATGCGTGTAGCTGCTGAAAAGTGAACTCTTTGACATTAATACCTCAAGGTGTGAAAGGGAGACATGTCGTCTTGTTTATAATCATATATTTTTATGTTGTTACTTTGTACAAAAATTTCATTTTGTGCTATGAATAAATATATACCGAAAGGTTACGTAAGTACATTATTCAAATTAATCATTTATTGTTTCTTCACATATCTCGAAGAATCCCTTGCAGCAACGATTTGTTTCAAAAGCTTCACGTTTGAAAGGGATTGGCTAGAAGCTAAGATGTTCTAATGCTTTGCTTAATACGATTATCATTATAATTATTATAATTATTTTGAAGATGAAATTCACGTTAATTGTGTAGTTCCCACTCTGAAGAATTTCCTTTGATCATCAGGTAAGCGATGAATTCTGAAAAAATCATCCACTTTTTTACTTCTGTTTCATTTCATCATATTTTATTCTGTGTTTTCAATGTCCCTAAATATCCACTCTATAGACGGTATGGGGGTAAGAGGAACACGTATGTATCGAGACTTGAGCGGTGAGTCGCTCGACTTCTCGTACAAAGATTTAAGGCTGACATTAAAAACTCGACAGAGTTTTTCTTCTTTCAGATACCATGTATTGCCACTAGATTGCTGTTGCCTTAGTGTCGACGGTGTTGAAAGCTTTTGTGGGGGTTGTGGTGAGAAGGCAGGAGCTTGAGGAGATCGCCCAAGAAATTTATCTAAACGCTTGGTTAAAGTTTTCTTTGATGTGATTGACTGTTTTGAAGCAAACGTTGAGTTCATTATTATTCCAGCAACGACACGCTTGCTTATTTCGTCTTTCATTGTTTCCAAAAGTGGCAAATCTTCAATCGTGTTAGTCTTATTTTCCTTGTGGAACTTCTCTTTCTGTTCATCTTCATCTCTGTTCGTTGTTTCTGGAAGTTTTTCCAAGCTTGGCTTGTTCTCCTGTTTGTCATTCATCAGCACAGGCAAAAATATATCATTTTCGCCCGTACGTCGTCTCTTCAAACGTTTTGTTTTGTTTTGAGAACGATTGAAAAGGTTTGGATGAAGATCTTTGGTTGTAGTTGAATACTTGGCGTCCATTTCTGGCAACATCGTTTTTAACTTTAGCTGACTTTTGCTTGAATATGGAGCATTATCTGTTCAAACACTACATTGTCAGTCTGCGAAATAAGGCGAATGGACTCGAGCAATAAAGTTAAAACTGAATCCCTTGCAACGAACAAATTTTCCTTTTCACATTTTTCCTTGTTTATTTAATGTTGAAATCGTGAAAAATGTGTGACTCGGCATTTCTTTCTTTGCTAATAAATCAATAGTTAGTAAGACACGATAGCCATTATTATTCAATATTTTTGTGTTCATCAATGCCCATTATAGCATTAAAAGATTGACCGGCAGTATTAAATCTATGGGAAAAGAAATTTTAGGCGTCTATTCAGGCATTTAATATGAATACACTTCGTAACATTTTTTATAGGGTATGAAAAATTTCTATTAATCATCTTGAAATATTGACTCGATCAAAATCGCCGGGGTTTCTTGCCCTCTGGGTTTTCGTAGATAGCGACAAGATTTCAGCGTCTCGGCCCAGTTCTCTTCACTAACCAGTTCTTTCTTGTCGTGACTGTCCATCTTTAGAAACAGCTCATTGTATCTTTTTGACGTCGAGTCTTGGACCGTCGGCGTGAGTTTGCCATTAATTGAATCAACTTCGGGCGTTTTCGTGTCGTATCGCTTTTCCGAGGACCGACCAGCGTCAGCGATATGCTCTTTATGGTCCTCATCGTGCTCTGTAAAGTTCTCACGGATATCAAGGATCTTCTGTCGTTCATATTTCTTGTCTTGTATTTGCTTTAGCTGTTCCTGTGGTGCTTCCCAGCGTCCTCCACATCTATTTTCTGCGCTCACCCCATTACTCCATTGGATCTTATATTTCTTCTGCTTGTTGACATTCGACAATATAGGTAAACGTAGATCTTTGAATACGCCGTTCTTGGTTGATGTATGTGTCAGTGGCATTTCCTTCTTTGTCGTAACGTGTTCAATTCTTGTTGAAGTTGAAGGACAGCACCTGGAGTTTTACGTTCCCCGTATTTTTTTGGTGTTTTATTCATTGGAAAATTGTTTCTGTTGTTTTTCCCCGAAGGCAATGTTATAGCCGCGTTCGTTTGTGCGAGATGTGTGTTTAAACCTTTTTTATTTTGAGTGTTTGGAGACGGTTTGTCAACAATGTAGCTTTCCATTTTATTTGCGGGACGACCGGAAATCTCATCCTTCTTGAGCACAGCACTTTTGCTATCTAAAGAGACGAAAGCAATGCGAGTTTGCAATTGCAGCTGAATCTTAACAAGAGCGCCAACATCGGATGAAATATATACAATAAATCATTACTGTACGTCACTTACTTCCCAAATTTTTACCTGCATGTTTTTGACAGAGGAATTTTAGTTCGTTGTTTCCTAAAATCAAGCTTGATCTTTCGATATCTTGAAATTTCGAGCGATGGATTTTCGCTTCGAATATTTTATCGTTCATCTTCGACAGCCTTCTGTTTTGTTGCACTTGCAACGCGCGAATAGCTTGAGCGAGTTGTTTTTCGTTTCGAGAGTTTGACGTGCCACATTTTCTTTCGCTGGTCGTGACTAATTGAAAATTCTTTCTTGCTATCATACGGTCAGTTATGTTGGAGTTCCCATTTACACGTCCATTTTTACTAATTCTCTGTCCACCACTACGTGTATGACATTTCTGAGCATTCATTGTAGCTACTTGGGTTTTTTGCTAAGAAAACATTAACCTAAAATGTCGATTTTTTTGTAACAATCGACGAGTTTTTATATCCATAACGCGTTGACATCACTAAGCAAATAAATGTGAAAATAAACAGACTTGTTTTCTTGAGTACAGGCGATGTGATAAAACAGTCTTCCTGTTATCTGTACTGAAATTTGATCTGATATTATTTACAATTCACGTAGACAACACAATTCGTGTGTTTGCAATCTCGGACAGAACACCTGTGATTGATTTTGTGTTTTTCATTTATGCTTTTCATTCTGTGTGAACCGTTTCAGGGACGTGTAGGGACTGGCGAGGCCAAGCCGCCAAGGCCCCTCAATAACCAAACAGGGGTGGGCCCCTCTCGAGAATATTGAGGAAAAATATCTGAAATGTGTGTAAAACGCATTTGTTATCCTTCAATTTTTATAATGAAATGACTTCTTTTAATTTCGTCGGTAGAAAAATAGATAGAAAGAAATCGATACTAAAAACTGTAGACAAAATGTTAGACAAAGACATAAAGTTAAACTGTAGACAAAAAGTAGACATAAAGGTAAACAAAGGCTGAACGCAAGGCTGGAGAAAAAGATAGACATAAAAGTGAACACAAAGGTAGAAAAATAGGTTAAATAGAAAGGTAGACAAAAAGGAACACACTAACGTAGACACAAAGATAAGCAAAAAGTTATACAAAAAGATAAACACAAAGGTGGACAGATAGAAAAATACGATGGTGGAACAAAGTTGGACGAAAAGAAGGACACAGAAGCAGCAAATATAACGTTTTTAAAAGATTTGTACTTGTGCAAAGCAAAGTTGGTATCTTAATTCTTATAATTACACTTTTTTAGGGATATTAGGGATTAAATGCCCCCAAACCGAGGGAGGTTTAGCAAAAGTCCGAAGGCGCGACTGAGCGACTTTTAATAAACCTCTCGAGGTTTTAGGGAACATTTAATCACTAAGGCCAGTTTTAAACGTCGATCTTTACATGAGCTGAACGTATTTAAGACAAAAGATAATGAGGAAGTTCATTCATTTTCTTTTGTCTTTAATGCGTCCTGTGCATGTAAAGTTCGATGTTTTAAACAGGCCTAATATCTATGAAAGCACGTGTTTGCGTTGTAATAACACGATTGCGGAGAGAAAAATGATGCATTAGACTCTTCCTTTTGACAATAATTTTATCAAACTTTGAGTTCACTGATTTGAATATTAATAACCATTGATGGTGTTCAAAGCGTGCATTGTTCATGATCAGCAAAGGATTGTAATAGCGAGTTTGGTGATTGTGTCTCAAGTATTGACGATTTAAGCACATTTAGCAGTCGAACAAGAGGACTTTCGACTTGCTAAACTTGCTCTCCAAGTGGTGTGGTTTCAATCGACTTGCCGAGGACATATGCCATTCACCAGAATTAAAATGATTCAGGCGTGAAAAATTCAAGATGCAAGCCGACACAATTTCTTCAGGCAACGAGAATTACTTTACGGATCTACATGAACGATTTGATAAAAAATCAAAATCATAAATATTTTTGAATGCAAATAAACAAGAAATGAAATCTATGACTTTGAAGAAACATGTTGAAAAGCATAGAAAAGTACAATTGAAAATACGTTAATTGTCAATGAAGATCGAGCAATGCAATGGCAGAACCAGTAAGAAATCAAAGTAAATAAGAAGAAAGAAAAAGATTGGTTATTAATTTGAACAGCACTTGTTGATGGCCGATAATTTGGGAAAAAACTGATCGACAGAGCTAGATAAACATTTGATGTGATTAGAAATTCTTCCATACTTGACGGAGAAGAGAAACAAAGTTAAGTTTGAAAGCAATTTTCAACGAAAACTGCACGCTGACTTTGAAAGCTAGCAATGCAGAATTTTTACGACGTCAATCGGATAACCGCTATTTCTTAGTAAATATACTGCATCATATCCAAGCATTTGAAAGGTACGATGTTTTGATAAATAACGTCACTCAGTATTTTTCGAGATATGGCATTTTTACTTCCAAGTAGAAAAATCAAAAGGACGTATATGATGAAATTTTCACTATGCGATTCAGTAATTTCTTCATTTTTACACCATGAAGGAGTATATCTTCTCATTATTTTGTAAATTCTAAGTTTGGTTTTGACCAAAATGACATGTATGAACGCGTTGCGTACCAGCCTTTACTTGTTTGTTTTGTTTTATAGAACATAAAGTATTCTTTAAAGTACACGTGTATCATAGACACGGACCACCCGTACAATTGGCTCAACTCACATTTAACAAACAACAACAGTGTCTAACTATTGATTCCAACGCTAAGCAATGACGATTAATAGTCGACTATATTAACGTACAAAATGCATATTGGTTTGACTAAAAAGTCTTATTTCTCCCTCAGTATTCTATTTTGTGGTCTCCTAACCTGTACGTTTGCTAATAAAGTGGAAAACGACGAGTCTTGTCGTGTTTATGCAGGAGGACAAGTTTACCCACAAGAGAGACGAACAAGTGAACACGCTTTACACTGGAGCAAAGCCCAAAGTAAGCTTTTTGTCTTGTTTTACTCCTGCTCAAGCATAATTACTTTACGCTATGCCATTGATATTTTACGCTTGACTTTAATGACTGTATAATTATCGTACAAGTTGTCATTAAAGATAATTTTCAAAGAGAATTTCAAGGTCTTCGTGTATAAATAGACACAACCTACGCGTGCGGCAGCCAGCCATGACTTTATAAATTTGTGATCTATTAACTGTGAGATAATTTGACAGAAAGCCATAAACGTCAATGAAATGCTTGAAAACTTTAGTACAATATACATGCAGTGGCTGTGACATTTCGTGTTTGCTTTAGTCTCGAAGCCCGCGCCGTTTTGGGAAGGAACAGCTGTTGTGAATGGAGAATTTAAGACGTTGAACATATCCGATTTTCTGGGTAAGAATTGTTCTTGAAATAACTCGCGTGGAAGTTTACAAACCATCGACGTTTGATTCTGAACTTTGTAATAATATTCTAAATAAAACAATGTTGTTTTTTTTCCACATAGGAAAGTATTTGGTATTTTTTTTCTACCCATTGGATTTGTAAGTCGACCTTTTTCTTTTTTATGTCGTCAGCTTATCTGACACATTCAAATCTTGGAAAACATTCAAGTTTCAATGTAATTTTTTCATTTTAGCACCTTTGTTTGTCCTACAGAAATCATTGCTTTCAGCAATAGAATTGATGAATTCCGCCAAATCAACTCAGAAGTTGTGGCATGCTCAGTAGATTCTGTTTTCACACATTTGGCATGGTATGTGAATAGAGCAAATGAAGAAATCTGCATCTTCACAGTCAGTGATAAAATTCCATTCCATCCACTTATCATTTACTACATAATTTCACCCGTTATTTTCAAAAAAAAAATTAAACCCCCAGCTACTGACTTAAGGTTTGAGTTATTGAGATCATTTAAATTTGAAAAGAACATTGGTCCTGGTCCATAGTTTAGCCAGGCATTTTGTGAATAGGACCAATAGCAGATAGACATGAGAACTGTGGTATAAACCAGCGGCAAGTTGCCATTGTCAACTATCACCATGCTCTTTTTGTTGAAGTTTAAAGATAAATAATAGTAGTCTGTTAAAAGTCGACTTCATTGCAACATGTTTGTGTACACAAATCTTAAGGTGAAATTTTGAACTATACTCATTTATGTTATTTAGTTATCTCCACTAAGAAATCCCTAGGCATATCACCAAATGAAAATATTAGATCCCACTGATATTGAGTCGCAGGGGGTAGCCAGAACATTAATTGGGGGGTGAATATTTGTGCATTCAGCTTTGCGTGACTGATTTATTTTGAAAGTGATTTTAATTTGAAAAGAAATTAGTTGGTCATAGACAAATATATGCATATTCAACCTCCCCCCCCCAAAAAATTACCTTTCTAATTTCCCCCTGTTGAATTGCATGTGTCTAAAGAATTTAACAGATAACCTTTACCATATTACCTACATTTGCGATGATCTTGTGATAATCAACTGATAAGCCTCAGGTTATATAGTCCACCAGCAATACTGTATGGTATACCAGAAAAGTGTTTTACGTAACAGTAATTAATTTCTGTTCTCTGAAGGATCAACACTCCAAGGAAAGATGGCGGCTTGGGAAAACTAGCTTATCCATTACTTTCCGATTTGAACCATCAGATTGCAAAAGATTACGGTGTTTTATTGGAGAATGAAGGACACACGTTAAGGTACGTAGCAGAACTGTATAGAACGCATTTATTGAAGTATCGGCCGACAACGACCCAATGTGCAATTCTAACCAGTGTTAGCAGTCCGATGTTTCATATTTCACCACATTGGTGATTAAATTTCACTATATGGGTGTCCATTTCACCACAGGACAGGATTTTTTCTGACAATGACATACATTTGGTCGTTTTTTGATAACTACACACAAAGAATGTCTTAAAGAGTCATAAAATGTAATGCTAATCATTTTCAACCGTGTAAAGACATAGAACGACACTATCCAAGTTCCAGTTGTCTGGTTTGTATTAAATTACTCTTTGCTCAGGACTCTTCAAAGTGCGTTTTAATTTCATAGTTTGAAATCTACAATCCACACTCGGTTTTGTCATTTTTAAAGGCAACACCAAATTTATAGCACAATTTTCCGCAACTTAAACTGATTGGGGCCGGTTGCACGAAGCCTGGATAGCGTTATCCACTGGATGGCAAATTTTTCTGAACTTTCATAAAATCTCTTATAAGAGAAAAATATACGATTTGAACTATGCAATCGCCGAAATAAAATATTGTGTCGAAGGCTACAAAATTTCTTTGTCGTAAGAAAAAAACAAACACCTTTTTAACAAGTTTGAAAATATTCGCTATCCAATGGATAACGCTATCCAGGCTTCGTGCAACCGGGCCCTGATTGACCCTTCTGTATAATCATTATTTTGGGACATGCGCAGTTAGTGCAGTGGGATTACTTAAAAGTCTGGGTTCAATATGACGACACCGGACTTAACAAATCATTATTTGCTCAGCTCCAGATTAAATTTTCGCCAACACCAGCTTTGTTTGCTGATTAAATGTACGCAAACAATATTTATGGCATCGATTATATATTTTTTTTCAGAGGACTTTTCATCATAGATGATAAAGGCGTACTTCGACAGATAACGATGAATGATTTGCCTGTAAGTAAATGTTTGCTATTGTGTTTTAAGGGTTCGGAAAAAATCTCTGTTCGCCGATGATTTCCTTAAGATAACACGAATACGTAATTAACAATTTTATTATCTAAATATTATCATGTCATCGACTTTAAAAGCAAAAGCAAATTTTCGTAGGATATTGGCCAGTAGCGATTTTCGCATACAAAAAAAAACCGGAATTTTACGCGTTGTCAGAACGTGATTTCGGACTCTGTAATGTGTAATTAAATTGACTACACAATGACCACAACATCTTCTGTTTGGATAATTCGAAACTCGTTAAAAAACTTATACAAAAAATGATTTGATGATCGGGTTCTTTGTCGTTTGAAGCAATTTGTTTTAAGTAAACGGTGTTTGTATGATGTCATTACAGCAACAAACTGACGTAAATGCTCGTTTGAACTCGTTTTAACAAAAAGCTGACTTCTGACGAGTTTTTTTTTGTTAAAAATACAGTTTCAACAGTTCTTTTTAGAACTACTATGCTAAATAGGGTCAATTTGCAGAAATTTTATACTGCTGTTTCAACAGTTCTCTTTAGAACAAACTAGTCTACAGTCGGATTTTGCCTTGTCAAGTAGAAAATAAGAATACTCTTTTGTATGGCGGTCTTCAAAATACCATATCGATTGGCACTTTATAAATGGGATGAAATAATTTAGCCTTGCCTGCCTGCCTGCCTGCCTGATTATTGTCGCTCGTGGAGAGTTATACACATGGAGTTATAGTTTGGCGTTAACGACAAACCGCAAAAAGTCACGTGATCCTGGCCTTGAAGTTTATGTTGCAGTTTGCGATTCAGGTTTTAAGGCAAAAGGCCCTTCTTGCGGTAGGGGATTTGCGGCAAGCTTTTTAGTACTTTTAATAGAACCAAGTGATGTTTATGGCTCAATGTTACATTTTTATGTAATTTTACAACATGAATATGCCTTTTTCATAAATAGCACTTTTAAAAAAACATGATATTTAGCTCAGGACAATGCGAATTGTAAAATACAATAACCTAAACGCCAAACTAGATTCAAATTTTTTAGAAACGGCAAAACTCAACGGCAAGCGGGCAGTTGAGGTTTGCCGTTTGCCGTAAAGCTGAACTAAAACTCTCTAATACCTTTCTCAATAACACCAGGTGGGGCGTTCCGTTGACGAGACTCTGCGTTTAGTCCAAGCTTTTCAATACACTGATAAACATGGCGAGGTGTGTCCGGCAGGCTGGAAGCCTGGTGCCGATACTATTGTGCCGGATCCTCAAGAGAAACTGGATTATTTTACAAAGCATGATGAGGATGGTGACAGAGGGACAAAAGATGAAATTTAACTCGTGAAAACCTTCACTTCTTATTGCAAAAATGAACCATGTCCTAATATAAAATTGTTACAAAAGCATTGCATTCATTTTTCTTCTCTTTTTGGATATTGATTTACAATCTGCAACGCTGAGCTGTCAATTCACATGGAGGGTTTTTAAGAAAGTAAAAGAGAATATAGTATTTTTTCTTTCTCTTAAATGTTTTTCTTACACGCGCATTCGACTGGTGTCGTAGTCTTTACAAGTTAGTTCTGGCTGTTTCCGTTTTTGGCAACTTTTCACTGCCCTCTATCGTCTGTTTCTTTTTTATGTTAATTAACGTCGCTAGACATGACTGGTTTTTATTTCTTGTCCATTGTGATTGGCATCGAGATTTTTTTGTGGAGATTCTTCGTTGTGAGTGTTTTGGTTGGATAATTCAGTGGCTTCTTCCACCTTAACTTTGTGGATTGATGTTTTCGAAACTGTTACCTTATTGGAAATATCGCTTTTCGATGCTCTGCAATACATTTCGAGAAAGGTCCAATGTCAAGATTTTGTCTATTTTGTAATCTAGGCTGGAAGCCTCATCGAAGTGATGTGACGTCGAAACAGACGTCATTTACTCCTATACAGTGTCTTCGTTAGAAGTGATTTGATGTTGAAACATGAATCCTATTTTATTCCAGTTTTGTGCCTTCATCAAGAGTGAACTGATGAACTTAAGGTCTTATATACTCCAACCTTATGTGTTCATCAGGAGTGAATTCATGTTGAAATATAAGTTCTTATATACGTCAGTCTCGAGTCTTCATCAGGAGTGATCTAACGTGATTCATCTGAACTTAAGTTCTTATGTATTCTAGTCTAGTGTCATGTTCAAGAGTGATTTGATATTTAAACTTAAGGTGTTGTGTACTTCAGTCTAGTGTCTTCATCAGGAGTGATCTGATGTTAAAACCGAAGGTCTTGTAAACTCCAATCTAATGTGTTTACCAGGAGTGATCTAATATTAAAACGTAAGATCTTATTCACGTCAAGCTAATGTGTCCATCAAGAGTAATCTGATGTTGAAACTTAAGTTTTCATTGTACTACAGTTTAGTGTCTTTGTCAGCTGTGATACGAATCCTCATGTGCGTAAGAACAACTCAACAATATAACAAAATAAATCTGACTTACATCCTAAGTATAACTGCAACTATGATGATCAATAAAGGTACACATAATGAAATCACGACGATAACAACCACATTAGACATGCTTTTCTTGCTCATTTCTCCCTCTTCTATCTGTTTGTGACGATGCACTGTGAGAAAACAGACGACAGTCACATGCATTTTCTTATCTTTGGAATTGTTCAGTAAACAGTTCTTACCTAATATAGTTTGATTTTGTCTAGTAACTCGTCCACACATCTCCCGTACAAACCATTTTCTGTTGATTAACTTGGTACCATTCTCCAAATTTCTATGTTCATCTTCGTAATCCAAACTATCCCCAGGACACATTGTTGACATGTTCCGTACCATTTCCTCGATGGAGGAAATATTCCTTCCTTTTACGTGCGAAGGAATAACGATGTTTGGTATTTGCTTAGACCAACGAATTGTTTGTCGAGCTATGATAATCTCAGACGCGTCTGGTGCTTTGAAACTATACGTTCTTTTACATTCAATCGTACAACTGTTCTGGGGTTTGCACATATTTTTAATGGTGGATCCATTTATAAATTCATCTTGAATGTAGGGAACGGTAGAGTGATGAAAATCGCATCCCCTTGTATTTATTATATCCTCTTCTATCCCATATTCGACACCATATTTGAACAATCGCATCTTATTGATGTCGTTCATTTCCATGCCTCCTGAGTAGCCATAGCCATCAAAATCATTATGGCCGACGATGTACGCCAACAGCCGTACGCCTTCCGATTTACTCCTCAGTGTAATGACTGTCCATACCCTTGTGCTGATATTAAGAGGACATGTGTATGTGCTGTATTCAGTCCCAGGGATTTCCATACTTTCTATTTGTTTACTGCAGTGTCGTTCACTGTCGAATTCCACAACTTCTCTTTCGGAGGTTTTTACAATGAAAGTAAGATGATTGCTGAATGGTGGTGTAACATAAGCCACGGGAATCGGTAAATGATAGGAGTTGGTATATTGTACAATGGACGGGAGCATGCGTGCAAACGGCTCCGATTGATAGCTTCCCGACGAGCCTCGATTGTATTGAATCAACATCGCCGGCTTGCTGCTCTCGATAAGCTTGGCATCTGTGTATTGCACTTTGAATTCTTTATATTCCCCTGAGTTTAAGGTAAAATTCTCACTTCCTATCGATATATGTGTCGCGTTAAAAGCGGCTACAATTCTGAAGATGTCACCATCGATCGACTTGTCCCTGTTCGGAGTTGGCGATGTCAAGAACCGGGTGCCCCATTTTGAGACCGGTATGAGCTGAGTCGCAAGATGCGAGCAGTAACTAGCTGTTTCAATCTTGACGCACCTGTTACCTCCCAGTACCACTACGGGTCTCGTTGAGATCACAAGTGTACCTGTAAGATCTTTTTTAGATTTCAGTTGGAAGGTCTCCAGGCTATTTAAAAATATTCTTATTACGTCGCCATTATAGTAAGTTTTACCATCATAAACTAGATTTCCTTGAATGCGCAACTTCATTTGTATTAAAGTGTTGTCATACATTGCGATGATACCCACTAGAGAGCTGTCCTTTGAGGTACGCGAGAGCTTTGGAGTATATGTTACTACAACATGCTCCACGCCCAATGTTGATGTGGGATAAAGCACATAAGTGTCCCGCGAGGTCTTTCCAGCGTTTGTCGCGTACACGGACACTGTTGTGTTGGCTGTCAGCAAAATGCCCTTCTTCTCGCGATATCCACCACTCATTTGTATTTTCTTTGAAATTTCAATTTTGGTCGACCGACTTCGATGGACGTATTTTTTCATTGTTATGTTTAGATAAGGAATATTGACATAGATTTCGGCTTTTTTCTCTGTTGTTACATACATCGAACTGCTTATGCTTTTTTCCATTTCCAAAAATCCTAGAAGGAACGCCTTACCTTCGTGATTTCTTGCTACAAGAAAAAAGAAAGATTTGTTCTTTCAGTTCACACGAAGGTTCAACTTGACATTGCTTTCCTAGAGAGACGTGTTTAGCAATATGGTAATTTAAACCGTATCTCTTTGCATTGATAAAGTGATTGACAGCAAGGTTTTGCCAAAACATTTCTGTAGTTTCTGTTGCAAAGTACGGTCGCGATATTTATAAAATCTATACTATCGGGTTTGATACACAATTTAATTTATTGAGACGCGATGAATGTTACAAAAAAATATATGTTTATTTAACTTATTGTTATGGGGTCAGTGAAAAGCAATATGCCTCCACTAAGCATGCTGATGCTGATGGTCTATTAATCTATGACTTGTCAGAACTTGGATTTTGGTGACCACACTGAAACATCTAAATCAGTCTGTAAAAGATTCAAATGGTCTTTTTGGCGCTGATCAAACTAGTCTTTTCGTGCCTTATACTCTTCGCAATAACGGCTCGCTTAGTTTACTTATTTCGCGAAGCGCGATGAACAAGAGGTTTTGCTCCGCATTTTGCCTTAGCGTCTAGCTATGAATCTCATCTTTTTTGGTTTGATTTGGAAGTTAATTAGGAGACATTCTTAAGATTTCGTACCTCGAAAAATTGCTAATTCGTCTTTCCTGTAAAAGATTAGGGAAGGATGCGGTTTCTATTTAAGATATTTCCATCCTTCCTCCCTTTCTTACCATGCAACTCATTTGAATTTTAAATGAACGATGAATAAAACACCAAACAGTCGGTCATTTTTTTAAATACTAAAGTTTTAAAAGATAATTTTAAAGGCAGAAATCACCTTCTATGCATGATAGTCGCCGGCATGCAAACATCGCGTTTATTCAAATCATATTGAGAAACCGCCCTCTCAAAGTGTTCCTATACTTTTCTCTGTTGTTGTGGATCTAATTTCACATAGGCACTTGAACTTAATTCGACTTAAAAATCTGTAAGAAACAAATACTCTTGTATCCCATATAAAATGTTGCTGTTGTAGAAGGGAGAGGACGATACTACATAAAAATATGGCTTTCGCTGTTTGTATCTATGCATCTTATAACATTTAAGTTCGTGCATTCTGCTTTGCTTACTCCGGTTGTATCTCACCTTCTATTATTGGGAGTGCAATCATCGACATCAGAATACGAGTTGAGATATGTATTATCACATGTGTGAAAAGTTTCATCGTTAGCCACTGTCCCGCTTGACTTACTATCCTTCACGTTGAGTTCTAGAGAAGTAAATTATATCATTTTGGCAGCACATCGTTAACATTTGAATGGATTGCATTTAATTTCTCACGAGAGATTTTCAACACGTCTAGAAATCGATGATTTGTCTTTTCTGCACCTTAATATGACGTAGCCTAGGTGTAATTTACTCTTAACTCACGATTAAATAAATAAACTAAATCTGAAGTCGCCATATTAAAGTATCTTGTTTCTCTGATCTCCTGATGTCTTTGGAATTTTCTTTCCAGACATCTGTTACCATGTATCTTATTGTATTCGCTTGGATGTAAAGATGAGATTTTATCTTTTTCGTTCGGTGATTTCGTACGGTTGTAAAATTTTGACGTAAAATGATACAAAATACCATAGATCTGTGTAGTGTTAGTGGTCCCGTGTTTTGTCCGTACTATGGTATTATCTTACCGGTTGTTGCGTCATGTTTTCAACTTTCTATTTCTGTGGGAAGGAATGAACTCGGGTTTGTGTTAAATCGAGCTGGGGCTAGGAGGTTAGGTGTAAAGTCGTGAATGAAAAGTGCTAATTGTACTTTGATTGAAGTTTGCCATTAAAAGATACTCGCCCCGTCTCAGACGAGAAACAACATCGGACTAACTTTACTGCATAGAACTTGTATAATTCTTGGTTTTTCCGCATAGAGGTTTATTAAATTAATCACTAGGCTTGCCAAAGTTCGGGAAGGAAGTAGCGTGATAGGAATTTAAAAGACATTAATTTGTCCTCCACTTCTAGACAATGATTGAATTTTTTTTCATTTATGCATGGGAGGGATAAGCGAACGTGTAATTGATCACTGCGGATATTAAAGCAAATGCTTGCTTTTGTTAATCCGCTATATTCATTGAAGATTAAGGAATGTCGTGACAAACAATATGGGAAATTGAGTGTTCCTGTTACATTGTATCCTGGCAACTGCCAGATAAATCATCGAGATGTCGTGAGGGCGAAATTAGGGTGGGCACGTAATTTTACATGGCAATAATATCATCGTAAGATTTCACTCTTATTAAGAAGCTTGCGAGAAAAATCAAAGGCTTTTACACGTATGAACGAAAGATCGACAATTGATTAATCGATCGACGTCCATTATAGTCATTTATCATTATCTCCGGGACAACTTTATCTTTCTCCCACCCAGGCATAATACTTCAGATCGATAAACTGTTTTTCAAATTAGCTCACATTTAAAGTTGATTTGCTCGTCTGTCATGTAATGCGATTCTAACACCAGCTTATCATATAGAATAATGAAAGTTTGTTCGTCAATGTTTTCGTTAGCTTTTTTTTCGTTGTTCACGCATTCAGAAATGAGAGATTTCTAAAAACAATCCGTGACTGACTACTGTTGAAGAATCTTAATCCATGAATCAAAGTCAGTCTGGATCGCTTGTTCCCGATTAATGTCTGGTTTCGAATATTTCGAAATACTTTTATGTTTCCTGCTTTATTTACCATAAAATTAGAAACATTTTTCTCAACTTAGAGGAGTTTTGATGTCATTATTCATGTGTGGATAGTCATTATAATCTACAACAATCAAAAAGCTTACCAAAATCTTCCTCCAAGCTATTTTCTCACTCCTACAGCTGGTAGCGCTCAATCTGTTTCATATATACTTGATACAGCTTTCAATTCTTGTGGAATGTCAATATTTTGTCTGCACTAAGTTTGGTTTATGCGCATGTTTTTGTTTGTTGAAGAAAATCTGCTTTCTCCATAACATGCACACACCTTGAAATGACACAGGAAAAGATTCCACATGTTTTATCAATTAAACCGCTTTGTCTTTTCCAAATGGTATGGAATGCACTGTCATATCTCTAAGACGGATTGATGAAGGATTTGAAGCGTTATGTTATGTTCCATGCCGTTTTGCAGATGCAGTTTAGATTAATGACCCAATTTGTTTTCATTTGGTTGAAAAACCCTCGAACCGAAGACAGGCAAGGCCATGATAATCAATTCAATTCAATATTGAATGAATTTGTGCAATGCGATGATGACACAACGCGTGCTCGTTTTTATTGTGAAATGTTTTGAAGTATACTGGTCATGTCGTTTAGTCAAAGATCTCACCATAAGCGCTGTTTACTTATGTTTTGTGTTGTCGTGAATAGTGCATGGCTATTGGTTAGTTTCTCTTGGAGTGAGCAGGCTTTTCTTTTTTATCATAATGACGTCTGCAAGATGCATTTAAGTTTTCACTCAGACATAAACTAAGATAACGGAACAGTTCATGTTGTGCACATATCGCTTCATCTGTCGCATCTGTAATTGTATCAACGATT
Source organism: Xenia sp. Carnegie-2017 (assembly GCF_021976095.1). Taxonomy (NCBI): domain Eukaryota; kingdom Metazoa; phylum Cnidaria; class Anthozoa; order Malacalcyonacea; family Xeniidae; genus Xenia; species Xenia sp. Carnegie-2017. Next base: position 10,625,662 of record NW_025813483.1, read on the forward strand.
GTTTGTCCAAACTATGTGTTAAATTTTCCAATAATGATGTACCATTTTATGAACCTAGATTTTAGTCAGTTGAATTATCGTGTCTATTGCTAAAGTCTAGTGGCTTGATGCGAAACTCGGCAGTCCATCAAAAGGCTAAAATATGCTCTGAATGGTATTTACTGAGCACACGAAACGGTCTGTAATCGCTATCTTAGGTTTTGCCATTTGCGTTTTACAAAAAGATGAACACTCCTATCGTAAAATCAATACACAAATTTCGCTCAATTTTGTTTTATTGTTTTATTTTTCAGATAAGCTCGTTAAGCAATCGTTTATCCAATAGTTTATTCTGAAACAGTATCACTTTTTAATCTCTTTAGGACCACAAATTCCATATTGACCTATTTCCACTTGCAACGTAACACGTTGCGCACTCTCTTAAGTAATTCCAAATACGTCTCCCAATACAGAGAATTAAATCTGGCAAAAATCCATGGGTTAACACACGAGTTTGCATATGCCATTGCGACAGCTATTCTGGTTATAATGGATGGTGAGCACAGAGGACACCAGATAGAGACAAGGTCGATCACCATTATGGGTGTGGTCAACACAATAGTGAAGCCCACAATGGCAATAGTAACGCGAGTAGCTTTTACCTCTCGATGGTACCGGGCCTTTGTACTGTTAGATGGTTCAAATGACTGTTTTTTTTTGTTTTCAAAGCTTCTTGTGTTGTTTGTCGTTAACGTGGGCTCTCTAAATAAGAAAGGGTTCTCGTATAAAATGATTGTTAATTAGAGAGAGATCTGTATTAGAGAGTCATGTCTATACTACAGTAAGATATCTAAATCATATAGAGATGTCTGTATAGTGGAGAGATGTCTGCATTAAAGAGAGATGTCCGTACTAGACAGAGGTATCTGTATCAGAGAAAGATTTATGTATTAGAGAAAGATGTCTGTATCAGGGAGAGAGAGAGATGTCGGTATTAGAGGGAGATGTCGGTATTAGAGAAAGATGTTTGTAATGGGAAGAAATGTTCGTGTTGGAGAGAAATGTTTGTATTAGAAAAAATGTTTACATTATAGTAAGGTATCTAAATCGTAGAGAGATGTCTGCATTAAAGTGAGATGTCTGTACTAGACAGAGAGAACTGTATTAGAGAAATGCCTTTATCAGAGAAAGATGTCTGTATTAGAGAGAGATGTCTTTATCTGAGAGAAATGTGTGTATTAGAGAATGATGTCAGTATTTGAGAAAGATGTTTGCACTTGTGTTTTCGGTTGATCATGTTTACCTCGTCTGACTGTAACCGTTCCAGGCCATCGGCATCACTTGAGACTTGATTTTAAGGATATGACGCAAGGTTTCTTTGAGAAGGTACATGTTTGTGATGAGCAAAATAACGCTGATCATAATATTGACGAGTGAAAACATCGTGATGAGGTAGGCCTTTGAAAGGTACTGGGAATAGAAACAAAATTTTGTCGACATTTCCGGTTCGATTCCCGCTCCAAGGTATGGAATGCACGAAAAGATCACCATGAAAATCCATGCGAGTATTATGATGATCGGTACACTTTTATGATTAAAGTAATTTCCATACAAAAAGGGCCAGCGGATTGCTACGAAGCGATCAACAGAGATAAGGGCCACGGTAATCATAGAGACTCCGAAGAACAAGATTGTTATATAAAGTACCAGTAGACAAGGTACCAATGGCTTTGAACCTAGGTGAAAAAAGGCCATTAGGTTAATATGGACCATGCTTGATGAATGTTAATATAATCATGGTGTTCGAAGCCATCTTAGCATTATAAGTCAGCAATGAATATTCAAATAGAAAATTAAACAATCATGACTACCAGCTATAGAACAGATGGAAAAGTTCGAAAATACATCAACAAGAAACATTGATTAAGCAAGGATATACGCATAAACGCGGTAATATACGAAAAGAACAAGTATAAAACAATTTAGATTTTCGATTGTTCATGTGAAATAAGTTGAATTTCTTTAGCTAGAAATATTTCGAATACCAGACAACCATGTTTTTATTTGCATTTTTTTATTCGAGTACGTACTAAACTAGTCATTCAACATTGTAATAATTACGCTCATCAACACTTTGGCATAATTGTCGGCACGAATAAAGGATACAATCAGCATCATTCTTGAAATAAAAACACTGCATTGTCGAGACAATTTCATCTGTTTTCCTGCACGTTAATAAAGGCATACGTTTCAGCGACAGCTTAGGAAGCTTGCTGAAGCAGTCCTAAAAATCAACTCTGCGTAAAAAATTTCGATTATTTTATCTTTTTCAAAAAATGCCAAAATATATTTGGTTGCCCTGTGTTTGAAATGCTTCTAATTGAAGGAATACTGCCTCTATCAAATAGAGAATTTTGATTCTTTTAAATCTAAATTGTTTTTATTAGCGATTGTTGTGGCTATTTTAATCAGTTTTGCTTGATCAATCGTTTCTGGCTAATGTAGCTATTTTAGCGGTCTTCCATTTATTCTTTTTTACACAATAAATTTTTTCATTCTTTACATGTACATATCATGTAGCTTTAAGCGACAGTTTAGCGAATTTCTTTTTTTATTGAAAACGATGTTAAGTTGACATTGAAACTTCGTGGAATTTTCTAGCGTTTAGAAAAATTGGAATAAATAAAAGATGGGATTTGGATGCTCAACAGAGCATGAAATCCACATAATTTTTATTCATGTGGCTGACAGCGAAGATACTTTATTAGTTAAGCTGTCTTTTTCTTTGTCTACCTCTGTTGAAAATTTCTGTCATGCGCAAAGGTATTGCAATGATTCCTTGGCCCAAATCAGCCAAAGCTAGATTTACAAGGAGCATATTACTGGGGCTTCTGAGTGACTCGCGAATATAGGCGGCGCCAATCACCAGAGAGTTACCAAACAAGGAAGCAAGAATTACCAATACCATGACCGCAAGGGTGAACATCTCTCCACCGGACACATCGCTGTCGGAACCCTCTGCATTCGCGGTGCTCGTAATCGTGTTATTTGTTGTGGCTCGAGAAAGTTGCGTTGACATTATGAACTTCACTCTTCTAGGTGTGTTTTGCTGGAAATTAAAAGCACAACGTCAGAAACGTGTTTCTTTTTCCCTGTCGGCATAATTTTTCATAGTCGGGAAAAACGTTTTTACGAAGACCCTTCAAACTTGCTGGATAAAATGAAGGTGTTAAAAGCGATGGGAAGTATTTTCAAAATTATAAAACGAGGCTACCTAATAGTTACCATTCAATTTTTCGTCTTCGCATTACATATTTTCTCTGTTTTTGACTGTACGTTGTTTTTGAAACTAGTTTGTCTTCTTTTATTTCAAGTCAAGACTCATTACATATGTATAGATATATGGGCCACGCTTTCTATATGTCGTGTTTTTCAATTAATTTTAAATATGTTGTTACTTTAATGCCCCAAACTAAGCTATTTAAAATTCATTGATATCTATATGCGTTAAGTGTTTGTTTTTCCATAATTACAATGTACCGACGCCATGCAGCAATTTGAAAACGCCATTGTGCAACTTAATGTGTTCACATTGTTTTGTAATCATTCTCATTGTGCACAGTCCCTATATTGGTTACTTTTCTATCACGTTTTTGATTACATATGTTTAAGGTTTGAGCTCAACTGCCCTAATTTTGTTTGAATACAAAGTACTAAAATCATGTAATGTTGTACAAAATGAGACGTATTTCAAGCTTACACTTATCTTGGCTATGATTATGGGACTACTTACTTTTGAATAAACCTGATGGCATGCACTAGCTACATGCTATATGGCAAAAAAAACAGTTTTATGATTGACTATCGAAAAGTCAGAACGTAGTTTTCTACTCAGCAAAAATTTATTACTCCAGTTACAAACGCGGTCTACCCGCTGGAGCCGAGTGGCAGATATGGAGTCGGTGTTATACCTAAAAATTACTCTATACCGAAAAAGATTACTATCAATTTGATAGTGCAAACATAGTGGATATCGGCCCCAAGAAATTTTGATAGCCTCGACGCTTAATTGTTCAAGCACTTAAAAATTGAATACTTAAAAGTTCTTATAAATTATACTTTAATATATTTTAATAATTTAAGTTGACGACATTGATTTTATCGAAATTGAAAATGAATAAATTGAGGTAAAGGTGTTTTTTTTGTGATGAAAGCTATCTTTTATGTAAATTACTGACTATCTCCAACTGCTAAGCATTTTCATATTTTGTTTTCATAGTTTACACCCACTACGTTTTGTCTCATTTTCAGTCGTGCTAACTTTTTTCCTGAATTGTCCATTAATAACGTTTTAAATTTCTCTGTTCGCAATGCGTTGTGGGAATTTCGACGTACAATGTAAATCTTATTGGTATGCGTAAAATTATTACAAATAATCAGTCAAAACTGAACCTAGACTAAATGTTCTTGTCGTTTTTTACTTTTTATAGATTTGCAGTTTTTTTATTAGACTGTGTAATTATGTAATATCTTGCGATTATGTAATATCTTGCGACTTTCGTTTGTGCTACAATCAACCTTATCAACGCCATAAATTTTAAGATTAAAGTTTCAAAAAAAGTGTCTGTTTTCAGTCCGGGGCCAATGAAAAAAGCTTTTGTACAAAGCAGCGTAACACAGCGTCAGTTTGACTACTGTGACAATGGGATTTTTATCTCACAACTGTTTTCCCAATGCTATATCCAAGAAATTTCAGCAATTGCAGTTTGAATCTGACATGGTTTTGAGCATGTTTCAAGGAATCCCCGATGAACGAAAGCAACGGCTGAGCATTAAATTAGTTTTGCTTTTCTTTTCAATTGCAACGAAACAAAAAAAAAACACCAGCGGTTACATCTGCGGTAACAAAAAGTTACTATACAGGCTTAAGTCTTCGATATGCGTGAAAGAAAGATTACCTCAAAAGTCATTTTTAAGTTTTTTTTTGTCTTCGGGCATTTTTGTTTTTAGCATTAATGCCCTCGTTACTGCAGAGTATAGGCAAGGATCTGTGTTTTGCCTGAACAAACAAATCGTAAACTTGGACGTATCACAGCTTTCAACCTGGGACTGACCATTGTTGGCATGGCACTTCTATCGTGCTCTTTAAATGAACCTGTATAAATGTGTCGCCACAGACTTTGCAATTTTCAAGCGAAACTATGATTTTTGCTTTTAATAATTGCAGCAAGCGTCCTCAAAATTTAGGCTTTGTTTTACGAGTATTATGTTTATATAGCTAATCACTCACCACTTTATTATAAAATTTTCCCAGCTTTTTGAAACCTTTCTCGTGTTACCGATGTAGTAGCTTACTTTCAAAACAAAAGGACCATTACTTTGGGATGAACTGTTCAGAAATAGCTATCGGATGATCCACCGTGTTCGTCTCTTTCAATCGTTTAATGAGATTTTTGACAGTTGCTTGCATGTCCTATTCTTTATTTCCTGAAGCCAGGTGAAACCTTTTGTTATATAACATCATATATAAATTATTAATTGTTGCTGTCTCCTTAGATCGCTCTTGGCTATCTCTCTGTACCGTTTTTTAACATTTTTTTTTTGGAATGTTTTTAAAACATGGCAACAACATGCTTGACAACATTTCCATGAAAATTAATTGTTCATGTAACAGTTCCACGAATTTATGCTTTCGAGTAAGTCTGAACTATTGTACCCTTTGATGTTTTTCTGATACTTTTCTCCATTGCCGTTTCCCTTTATAAACGACCAAAAATTGTGAAATTTTCGCTCCTCATTCAAATCGTTTCAAACTATACCTGTAAAGCACATGGCTGTCTGGCAAAGCTGTTATACATATACGTAAAACAAGTGGCGATAAATTATTCAAAACCCTTAATTCCTACGAAATACAGGCTGTTAATAAGATGAAAGTTTTCTGTTTTGCGAAAGGTCGTTGTAGAGTTGCCCCTATCTAATAAAAGAAACATTCACTAAATTTTAGTCGAATTTTTGGAAGTTGCAGTCGATGTACATTGTTTCTGGCAGATTGTGATCACGTTTTACGAAATAGTTTGGAAATACGACAATGGGATTTACTATCATCAGCGACATAGTTTAGTTGCGCTGTGTAAATTTGATATTTAGATGTTCACTCGCTGTAGAAACAATAGATTTCTGAAGAAATTAATAATGCTAATGATGTAAAATTTACAAAGCAGGACAAAACATGCTGATTGCATATCCTCACTACAACAAGACCTTAATCTTTATAAATATTGTATGATAAGGATGAATTAAATCGTATCTTTGCATGTCAATGAGCACGTGGGAAGATAACTTCATTGCAATAAATTCACGAAGATGTGGCGTGAACAAGTGGATTGGGAGAGCAGGAACGAGAATAGAGAAGTGCTTCTTTCTTCATGGGGGCAACTGTCTTTTAACTTCACAGCGGTGAATTTGAAAAAGGAAAAAACTTCAGATACCTCCCAGAGTGCAGTAAGCAAATTAGCCAACTTCCGGCTTTATATTTGACATCCCATTCGTTAACACATATCAGTGATTTACAAATTGCTGAGTGGAAAATCCAGCTCCCTGAAAATCATAGTTCTTCGAATAAAGTCAGGAGGGGAATGTGTACATTGTTAAGTATGTCAAAATAACTTGGTTCGCGATTATATTATTGGAAATTCCTTGACTAGATGACGTCATGATATGATACGTCATGGTCATTTTGACCTGGGTGATCAAAAATAATCACGCAATGTTTTCTTTGAAAATAAAAGTTTTGTCATTACCTACAAACTTCTCACAGAAGATAAGATATTTTAACCCCGACCAAAGTGTTTGATGACATAAAAACCTCGGAAATCCTTCGTTTAATCTTATTTTCCTTATTATTTTATACTGCAATACGTCTCGACAAGCTCCTCGAGTCGTGTGTTTGAAAGCGCACGAAGCGCATACATTAATTTTCTGGTGGTTGTTTTTTTTAATTCTCCTGCTGAAACTCTATTATATAGGATGTTTCTGGTTTGGTGTTTTATACTGTGTCTTCTTACGCTCTTTGGAAGTTCTAAAGCTGTTGCTGAAGGTAAACTGTTATTGAAATTCTTCAAGAAGTTTATTCGCAAAGATCATATGATCATTTTGTAGTGACGAGCAGGAGTTAGATTTAACTTTACTCTGAGAGCGCTAGTTGAAGTGTTCACACTTTTGCTCGCACTTTAATTCTTCAAGAAGTTTATTCGCAAAGATCATATGATCATTTTGTAGTGACGAGCAGGAGTTAGATTTAACTTAACTCTGAGAGCGCTAGTTGAAGTGTTCACACTTTTGATTCGCAAATATCACATATGATTATTTTGTAGTGACGAGCAAGAGTTGGATTTAACTTATATTTTGAGAGCTGGCCCGGAGAACTATTTTCAACAACCCTTTCGTATTGTTTTTACATACGCAACTTGATTGGTTCACATGGATATTACATTTTGTTGTTAAAAATCGTTCTGCCGTATAAGCGGTGTTGCTGAAATTTACCTTTTGACATTATTGTGCTATATTGCCTGTGGTACAGTACAATATATTACAAAGAGTGTGTGTCAACCGTCATGCCTTGCGCGCTGTTGTTTTTTTCATCGTTTTTTTTCTCATTTCGAAGCACAAAATGTGTAAGAAAACCTGCAAAACTTTGTAATTTACGAGTATTCCAATGACGTTAAAAGTTGTGCAAGGATGTGCAAGGGATTTAGAAGCTATCTCAAATTACATGGCCCGTTGAAATAACGACTTTGAAAAGCCGCTTGGCTCCTTCTCTCCCTTGTACATCCTGTCTTTTGCAAATTTAAGATAGCAATACATGGCGCTTGATAAACTTTAAACTCGATTCCAGCTCCTTTGGATTATTATTGCGACCATCCGGCGGATATAGCTCTCTTGTTGGACTCTTCCAGCTTCTTTGGAAGAGAAAACTTCAAATATCAGAAGAAATTTGCGCAAAGTTTCGTAACATACTTCAAAATACGTAGAACAGGAGCATCGATCTCAGTACTACCATATGGAGGAAAACCGATCGTTCGCCGGTCCATTACAAATTTCTTTCAATCCAGTACGATTTCAAGACTCACAAGGAAAATCGCCGAATTGAAATTTCAAGGCGGCCGTAGTAAGCTGGAGAATGCTTTGCGTTTTTCTCGCGATCACCTTTTCTCCACGCCCGGGAAATATGGTGCTCGTTCGTGGGTGTCACGTGCGGCCATCGCGATCACTGGCAGCTGGCGACAATGGAATTCACGTCAAACTCGCGAGGTGAGTGATGCTGTCACTTATGGAGAAAATCTTTTTGATTTTGTCTTAAATATGAGTTCAATCTGTTATTAAAGCAAAAATACTTAGTGAAATTGCTTATTGTTTGTTTGTAGATCCGTGAGGCTGCGCTTAGCTTGCAAAGAACTGGTGTAAAATTGATGATTGCTTATATTGGCTCGAGAGAGGATCAAAATGACCAAAATAGTAAATTGTTTGAGTCGATGGTGAAGTCCAAAAATGATGTTTATATGTTGAGGTATTCGTGTGTGTGTGTGTGTGTAACAAACTACAACTTTATGGCATCATAACGGTGATTCGTCCAAAGTTTCACAGATTTAGTTTTTGTCTTATAGAAAAGCCGTTGGTTTAACACAAGCTGCGAAACAAATGGTTCAAGAAATCTGCCCTAAACCTAGTAAGTCATTACTATTAGATAGAATATGTTAATTGTAAGTAATCTTCACACTACCTAAAATTTAAACTAAGATAACGTGGGTCAGTGTAGGTAGTGACGAATGAACAAAAGAGAACAGAACAGTCTTTACACAACATAAAATATAAACTAAGATAAGGTGTGTCAGTGTAGGTAGTGACGTATGAACAACAGAGAACGAGAACAGTCTTTACACAAACTAAAATATAAACTAAGATAACATGTGCCAGTGTAGGTAGTGATGAATGAACAAGAGAGAACAGAACAGTCTTTACACAACATAAAATATAAACTAAGATAACGTTTGTCAGTGTAGGTAGTGATGAATGAAGAAAAGAGAACAGAACAGTCTTTACACAACATAAAATATAAACTAAGATGACGTGTGTCAGTGTAAGTAGTGATGAATGAATAACAGAGAACGAGAACAGTCCTTACATAAACTAAAATATAAACTAAGATAACGTGTGTAAGTGTAGGTAGTGATGAATGAACAAAAGAGAACAGAACAGTCTTCACACTACCTAAAATATAAACTAAGATAACATGTGTCAGTGTAGGTATAAATTTGTCTAATGTGTTCTAAGGAGACAATCACGCCAACGTCGGCTGCTAAAAAGACCTAAAAGGCTCTAAAAGGCTCTAAAAGTGCGTTTTTTTCCTTCTATTGTTGTTTTGTAGCTGTATTTCCGTGTCCTGTGACCGCTGATATTGCATTTATCGTGGACTCATCTGGTAGTATAGGCACAAACAATTACGCAAAGACGAAATACTTCGTGTATTCTATTGCGAACGCGCTAAATATCTCCGCTACTGGTGCACACGCTGGAGTTGTGATCTATAGTGAAGAGGCAAAAGTTCCAATCAAATTTACTGATCATACGGATATCGTAAGTTTCAAAGAAGCGGTTTACGGCTTGGAGTACCTGAAGGAGGTATATCTGATATAAAGTATATATTGTATAGTTAGGCGAGAATCGCTCGGACGTCATTCTGCTTGTTCAACTGCTTATACACTTTGACTGAATACAAGTCAAACGCATTGCATGCATGTTTCTAGAATCTGTTGCTAACAGAGCGATTTTTAGTTTGGCTTAAATGTCGTGTGACACCCTGCACATATTTTTCAAATTGTCACCGACTATAGCTGAACGACGATCGAATGCTTGATTATTGTACAAAAAGTTGACAATAGGATGGTATAACTTTGTCTCGACCCACAGCTTAACATTTTCAAGACAAGCCCTTGGGAAACATGCTTCCCCCCCCCCTCCCTCCCCAATAGAAGCCTCTGTGTGATAGCCTTGCGGCAAGGTGTGTACCTGTTGTATTTCGTGTTTATTCGTTAGAGGACGCGTATTGACCTTGGTCTTCAGAAAGCGCACACGGATCTATTTTCCGAGTACTACGGCGGAGCCCGCAGGGATGTTAAAAAGCTGGCATTTATTTTAACGGATGGAAGGCAAAATCCCAAGGGGGGGACACCTTTAAAGGAAGCTGCTGGCAAACTTATGAAAGATGGTATAAAGACGATTTCTATTGGGATTGGCTCCGAGGTAGGTAGCTAAGAGCGTGGTGGCAAGGTGGTAGGCCGCGGCAACTGAATTTCTAATTCGAAATACTTTACACCTAACACAAATGGTAACATTTTGTTCAACGTTCTTTAGAAAATTTTTTGACGACTAATAACTTTGATGTTGTAGTATTTTGAACTATAAATGAGGGCACTATAAAGTTGTTTTGACTCACCCATGTCGCTGAGATAATTTTAAAATTTTTCATGTAAAAATCCATGGAAAAGGTTAGAGTTATTTTTTATAAGATACTACATAATAGTTGGTTTCAATTTGCCAAAATTTAACGTAACAATCTGTCTTCATCCTCAGTATAAGGTCGTACCTAAAACTATGAAGGCAAGTCTTTTTGAGACATTCCATTTAATGCACCTTCCGTGTGCTGTTTTCGCTCATTCTTTCAGGCAATGCCATCTATTTTACGCACTTTTGTGGATCTAGAAATAACTTTTGAAACGGCTGAAGTGGCGACTTTTGATTCCAGTTTACTTTACTGGATCGCAGGCTCATGTCAACTGTCTTTAATTTCACCATCTTTTTTTTAGGTGAACAATACGGAGTTGAGGGCAATGGTTCAGTACGACGAGGATGTGAAACAAGTTGCTAATTTTGATGATCTCGTGCGTGAGATTCAAAACATCACGCAACTCACCTGCGATGAAATAAGTACGAATAATTTATTTGAATCTTGTTTCTTAATTTTACTTTTTTGCGTAATATAAGTTTCCATTTTTTTCATTCATGAGATATCTAATTTTAAAAGCTGTATATTAGTTTAGTAAGTGAAATACGCTTTAAATAACGTTTTTGGGTTATATCTGTTTAAAGTTAGTGGAAGTTGATCGCTGTTTATTAGAAAAGCCTTGAAAAGAATTGTTGATTATTGTTTTGTCGTCTAATTATTCAAACACCGAAGATGGCCACCGAAAAACCAGCAAAATGGTTCCTTCTCATGGCTGCACTTACCTGGACGATCAACTTTCACAAACTTCAGACGATACTGACAGGTTACAGGTTGTTGGAAGCGGAGGGAACTTGGGCTGGGAAGATTGCAGTCTGAAAAAAGTCGCATATTTAGATTTTCAGTTCCCCAATCTCAATTTGCTTCGAACGCCCGTGTTTTTATAACCATTAGAACTCCATATGAAACTCTTTGTTCATATACACAGGGTTGACCACCTGCGACTACCCAGCAGACATTGCGTTCGTGTTGGATTCATCAGCCTCCGTGTCGTACGAAGATTTTGAGAAGATGAAAGGATTTGTCAAAACAATGGCAAAACAGTTTCGCGTCTATGAACACGGCAGTCGTGGTGCGGTTATTGTTTATGGTGAAAATGCTGGAGTCGCAATCCGCATGGACGAGTACATTAACTACTTTCAGTTTATTCGCGCTGTTGATGACCTGGGACGATATGGAGGTAAATGTCCACCGAAATAAGGGGCCGTTGTGAGAAATAGTATGATCCAGGGGAAATTTTCTCATTGGCCAATCGCTGCCGTCGTAGAAATCTTTTACTGCATGCGTGGCATAAAATCAAAATTGCAATAATTGGCTTGATTTTATGCTCAAATCTTGGGGGACTTTAGGTTGGGATCTATTGATGCCCCTTCATCCCCCCTCAACACTGATATTTTTCAATAAAAGATGATTTCTCGCAAAGCTTTTTCAGTTCATAAGTGTGAACCTAGTTTATTTGAACATTTATTTGTCTCCATTCTCCTTCAGGTCGTCGTCGAAGTTTTCAGGCAATGGCACTTGCCGAGTCCGTATTATCAAACTACGAGCAAGGTGCACGACGTAAGGTTCCGAAGGTTTTACTCATGTTGACGGCCGGTCCCGAGAGCAGTAATGCAGATTACGAGACTTTACAGGAAGTGACGCAGCGACTTTATGACCGTCACACGCTGGTATTGGTCGTTGGAATATTACCCGGTGCAGATATTGGAAAACTTCAAAACCTCGTGGAGTCCACCGTGGATGTTTTTGCTGCTCAATCATTCAAGGAAATCCGTGGTCAACTCGCACCCTTGACTAATGACACTTGCAAACATGTTGGTGGGTCTATTCGAAATATTTAAAACCTTTAAACTTTCGGTTTTTTAAGTATTGCGTTATGGACGAATTTTATCATTTTGAACATATGTTTTTCAATGAAAACGTTGTTTAGGGCCAGGGATTTGCGAAGCCAAAGTGGACATAGCGTTTATCTTGGATTCTTCTGGTAGTATCACGCATGACGAGTATATTGAGGTCAAAAGCTTTGCGAAACGGGTTATGAAAACTTTTGATATCGGTCCGCAAAAAACCCACCCGGCTATCATGATATACAACGACGAGGCGAGAATTGCGCATCGTTTTGGAGGGATTTTATCTCACGAAGATTTTGATATGAAACTCGACGCGTTACCGCACTTGCGTGGGAAGACACGCATCGATCTTGCTCTCTCGAAAGCTGCCAGGGAGCTTTTCTCCTGGGCAGGAGGAATGAGAGTTCAATCTGACGTACAAAAGGTTGCCATAGTGATCACGGATGGTCGTCAAACTCCGGCACCCGACGGAATTGGACTGGATCAGGCTTCAGCTGGATTGATTGTACAAGGAGTGAAAGTTTTGTCTATAGGTATTGGTGATAATGTTGATCAAGATGAGCTATCTAAGATGGTCGATAAACCAGACAGGCATATATTCATGTCTAAATCTTACAAAGCTTTGCGTATTCAACTCGCAACTATTGCGCGGGAAAGTTGTTCACTACCTACATATACGTATAACTGAGGTGGTGCGAATCAATCATTAATGGAAAGTTTCTTACAAGGTTTAAATGTTGCTGTTGTCTTTCTTTTTGTGACCTTTCGAAATGAAATTCGCTCTGATTGTTTGATTTCCACTGAAAATAACTTCCAATATTTTTACGAAAACCTTTCTCGTGTAACTAAATAATTTGTGGCATTGTTGACCATATTCTTTTTCGTAATCATTGACGAGTGTGAAGGGTAAACCTTTTTAGAAATTTAGCCTATTGAGAGGCTGCACGATTAAAATTTAAAGCTAGACTACCGTCCTTGCTTTTCTGTTGTAAGGTTCAAGTGAGCATGGTACCTTCTGTTTGTGTATTCTGAGTACATCAGTCAAACCTTTGAAAATTACCAACCTCAGCTAGACTATGGAGAACAAAAAAGGATTCACATTAGAATGGTAAGCTGGCAAAGAAGTTATCATGTATTGTCATGCATTGATCTTTTGCAACAATCTGAGTGACGCACAAGCTGTTATCTTGACTTCACTCTTTCGTTCCGCCCTCCTTGTGGACTGTGTATTCTTGTGAAGTGTGTTTTTGGAGCTATTTACAAATTAGATTGAGCTTCACGATTGATTTTGCTTATGCTATTCGTTGAAAATCTGCAGAAAACCGACCGTGAAGGACAAAAAACAGGTTAGACTTTCCAATGATGATAAATATGATGTATATATCCGCTTGAACGATGGAAATTCGTGTCATCCTCAAATGGGTCAAAATGTGTTTGTGTATACAAAGCGATTTGTCAAAAAGGAAAAATTTACCTTATATAATTTAGTGAAAATGCTTTTAAAATATATTTGTGATGGAAAAAGGTAAATTTTTTAACTTTTCGAGCAGTCTTCATGGCTTATGTTGATGCAAAAACGAGAAAAAATCGCGCGGAATTGAAACCATTTTACGTTGCTAATGGAACAACAAGCGCAGAGATTATTGCAGAAGCTAGAACCTCTGTCCGATGTGTTGATACAAAAAGACCTTTTACACCTGTTGAATCACAAAGAACATTGTTTGGCTTTTCGCGACGACAGGAGAATGTTAGTCGACCGTCTTCTGCTTTCAGGTGACTTCGTTACATTGCTTTCATTACTCATAGCTCTTTACATATTATTTAACGAAAATATTAGATTTAACTGAAACTTAAGATCGGTATATTTTAAAGCACTGAACATTGTCATGATTGCAAAGATTTTCCAGGAATCGTGACTCGTTTTAAATGCTGTTTCTGTAGCAACAATGTATAGTACACAGTGAGGAGCCAGTGTCTTTATTTACTCTTGCTATGCAAATTTTTTCTATTCACTCCATGTTAAAACATCAGATTTCAAAAGCATTGTTGTTTGGTAATAGTACTATTTTACTTTAAAGCATTGGCCCCAGTCATTTCACAGAAACGGACTTGCCTTCCGCTCATCGTCTTCAGCCACTAGATGTCGCATCAGATGTTCAAAGTGATGTTTTAGATGATGATACTCCAATTGTCATTGAGGTCTGTTGGAAAAATTGTCCTAGTTTTTTAATTGTATTTATAAAATAAACATAACAAAACGCTTGCGCTGATAGGTCCAGTGTGCGAATTAACGGTGTGCAATGTGCAATTTGCACATCGTTTTAGCTAAAATGAAAACAATTGCACATCACTTTTTCAAACGATGTGCAAAAATCAGCAGTTTTAACGCAAAACACTGTCATAAATCATATGAATTTGTTCATGTTTAAAAATATTAATTTAGCAATTAGCGCTATATAATAAATAAAGTAATATCGATTTGCTTATGCCTCTAAAGAAACACTTTTGTCAAAAAAATTGCACATCGTTTTTTCTGAACTAATTCGCACACTGGATAGGTCTAGAGCTGAGTTTGCATTAGCTAGTGCAAAACACATCTGAGCTCAACCAATCAAATCAATCAAAACAATCAATCAGTCAAAGAGAATTTGCAAATCAATCATGAATATTTTTTAGAGGAAAAATTAAAATATTTGTCTTTTTTCGCATTTTTGCTATTTTATAAAAGAAATAAAAGATGTTTTTTGTGTTTGCACTAGCTTATGCAAACCTTGGAGACATTTGTGAGACCTCTTGAGCAGGTGCAACCCTCGACCTTGGGCTTGCACTAATCTGCTCTTGAGTTCCCTCAAAGGTCTCCTCGGTTTGCGTAAGCCTGTGTAAATACAGTAAATATCTTTTATTTCTTAATAAATGCACATTGAAATCATGCTTACATCAAAATATCCATTCAATTGGGATGACATTGGACCTACCTATATATATAGTTTTCATCTCAGACACTGACTTAGAGAGACACTAGTGCCACCCACCCACCCCCATAATATATTTATTGTGTCTATGGATAATTTGAAAACTCATGCAAACATAGTTTTTCACACATCCTTAAAGTTCATGGAAGTTGATCGCTGTGATTAGAAAAGCCTTGAAAAGAACTGTTGATTATTGTTTTGTCTTCTAACTATTCGAACACCAAAGATGACCACCCAAAAACCAGCAAAAACATTCCTTCTCATGGCTGCACTTACCTGGACGATCAACTTTCACAAACTTCAGATGATACTGACAGGTTACAGGTCATTGGAAGCGGAGGGAACTTGGGCTGGGAAGATTGCAGTCTGAAAAAAGTTTCATATACATCTACATCAAAGGCACATTGAAATCGGGCTTACATCAAACTATCCATACAATTGGGATGACATTGGACCTACCTATATATAGTTAAAAATGAATGACTAAAGATGTTTGGTCGATGAGCGAGGTTTTTCTTCTTAGACAGTGACTTTGAGAGACATTTGTGCCCCCCCATACTATAATATTTATTGTGTCTATGGTTCATTTGGAAACATGTGCAGTTTTAGTTTTTCATACATCCTTCTCAGATATACAAAGGAAAAATGTGCTTCGAAAAAGTGTGTGACCATCAAAATTTGTGTTTTATTCAGGATCATAACAAATGTGAACTTTTATGTGGCAAAGGAATGAAAAATACAAGGACTACATACGTAATCCAAAAATCTTAATTTAAACTGAAATTGACATTAACATATTATAAGGCGTTGTAAAATTGGTTCAATTTCAGAGAAGTTACTATCAACATCCTTAACCCTGTTTATAATTCACAGGCTGATCGAAAAGTAAGGGAAAGCTTGAAAGCTTCGAAAAACGTCGAACGTTTGCCGTCCCCAGTCATCCCTAATCCTAGAGATGGATGTGTACTTCCATCTCCACCTAACGTCTTACCCGCACAACTCAGCATGTCGAGACGGAGCTCTACAGGAAACATTTTGAAACAAAAACTTGTCGTGAATGAGGGACGTCGTGTACAAAGTGGCCCATCAAAACGAGCTTCACCAAAGGAAGAGACCAAAACGGATTATCGAGCTAGCAGTAGTCCTTGTGCTCGTCGACAAAGTAGCAAATCAAATGACTCGATTAGAAACGATGTGATTGCTGCCGAAAGGAAAAAATTGTCACGTCTGTACAAAGAACACGTTAGACCCATCCTAAAGAAGATGGAGATGTGTTTTCGAGAGAATGATGGCACTTTGCTGTGTGAACTTTGCAATAACCTTCTTGAAGCGTTGAAGAAAGTCAGAATACTGCCTGATACAAAGAACGTGGATGTATCTCCGTACAAATCGCAAATTTTGAAATATTTATTCAGTTTCCTTGGCGTTAAAGATTCACGGTTGCATTTAAGGTTGGCGAAAATTGTCTTACAGGTAAGTTGGTTTAACCATCAAACGATCGAACCTTTGATATTTTAGTATCTTTTATGATGCTCTTATGAAAAAAGTTGTCCTCACAGAAATTACTACATGTTTGTAAATGTAGATCGTCCAGGTTGGTATAGTCCTGAGAAGGACTGTTTTTGTTGTTGTTGACTGACGTTTCGAGAACCTTAGCGGTAGTCATCTTCAGAGTCAAAAAAATTTTTTCATTCATTTTTTTGACTCTGAAGACGACTACCGCTAAGGTTGTCGAAACGTCAGTCAACAACAACAAAACAGTCCTTCTCAGGACTATACCAACCTGGACGATCTACATCTACAAACATATAACGATACTTTGCCGCCAATCACCATGATATTTTATAACTATAATATAACTGTAATGTTCACACCAAAGGTCGATGCTGTATTACTTCATGTTGTCCCGCGGTCATTTTGACTCTGAAGATGACTACCATTTATCTTCGGACTGTCGATGTTTTCGATCTTATTTTGAAAGCCTCGAATGTTTTTTTGTTGTGATTTGTCAATCATGCAAGAGTTGTTTTATTTTTAGTTCGACTTGTCTGAAAACAACGTAGAAAATATTTTCAAGTTGCTGTTTAAAGTTAGCCGCGACGAAAGCAACGACATTTTGTTTCTTGAAGAAGAAATGACAGGTTGGTGCGAGGACTGAATGCAACAAGACTCTGCAGTTATTTATCCGTAGGTTATAAATCAGATCTCTTTAATCTGCAAACATAATTTCATAGTAGACTCTAGGCATTTTTCGGTGTCCTGTTAAACTCGGGAAAACATTGGGCATTGGGACAATTTCTCACTAATGTGCTCACAAGCTTGCATTCGAAGCAAATACTTTTGTCTTAAAGTCAACTTAACATTCCATTGTGCTTACTGAATTCATCCACCTCCCGCCTAACTTTTGTTTAAATAATTTCATTCACCTAGAAATCTTAGTGTCAAAAATATCGTCATTTGATGGCGGAGTGAAGTATGAACCGTGCCTCTACTGCGTGGGTGCTTTAAAACTAATCTCGGGGAACGTCGTTGTTCGTAAACATCTTGTAAACACAAGTTGTCTGGAGGCGTTGGCTGTTGTTCTTGGTAGCATTATCAAACAGGTATTCCTTGAACTCATAATTTGCCTGCTAACATTCTTTATTCACAATGCGGTTTATATTTCATTGCAGGGTAACGCAAATGATGCGAGTTTGAGAAAGAAGAACACCAACATGTTGTTTCCGGTTAGTGAAGTCTGAAAAATTAGCCAAAAATATCTGAGCTTAAGATGCTAGGTGTAAAACTGTTAGCGAAAGACAAATCGTCTTATCACAAAAAAATCGATGTTATTTATTCTGACATCATTCTTTCCTCAATGATGATGTAATTATAAGCTATAGACCACCAGAATTGAGAAGATTGCAGGCTAAAATCTTCGACTCATTCCCTTGTGGACGCCCAAATGAAACTGCCTGGATATATTTACGTTACTTTACATTAGTTTTCCGTACGTCCATCTGTCAGTCGATCATTCTTTGTTTTGATTTTATAGATTAAAAGTGCGTTTAATATGTTTTTTCTCGGGAACTGTTTTTTCTGTGCTCTTAGCCATAAGTCCTTTCTGTAGTACAGAGGATCCTTCGTAGCTGCATAACTTCTCCGTAGGTACAAGTCCTATCAGCAGCCATCAGTCTTTTCCGTGTAGTTTACCTTTGCTAAAGTCACCGTTCAACATTTTGCTCAACACTTTTATGCTTTGGCGAACGTTTGTCTTCTCTGCCTCAAAATTTAGGTGACTGCCGTGTTGAGAAATCTAGCTGACGTCGATGGAAGTCGGAAGATATTCTTAAAGCGAAACATTTTACGTGATGTTATTAACTTGTTGAACATCTTCCAAGATGACAGAGACGTAGTCATGAATATTTCGCGTATACTCAGGTGAGCTATGGAATGTGTTTGAAAAGACTTTAATCTATTATTCGATTTATTATCTTTAATATAGAACATTTATTTTGTCAGTAGTACATACCGTTTTCGATAGAGGTCGTGTACAATGACACAGACCTAGTCTCGTTTGTCATCGTTGAATTTTTAAGCTCAATTACAGCACAACCTTTTATGTCACATTTGTAGTAAGATGACGTTGTATAGCGAATGCTGTTCCGTGGTCAGCTCAGCCGCAGAGTCTTTTGAAACATTCCTGTGTATTTTGAATAATCATTCAAAGTCCCAGGTAAACGATTATCAATCTAATCACGAATAAGTGTGGGGAGAATCGTTATAGTTATGAAAGCAATGGATTTTACGAACACGTTTGATGCGATTGTTTGTGATTAAACCGAGACACAAGGATTGTTATTGAAATTTTATCGCATGGTATGTTTTTATTCACGCGACGTTATCATTGTTTTCTGTTAATATCATAGCACTAAAGAATACTAGAATTTCATCTCCTCTGAATTTATGTTGCCGCTCACTGTTCGCTCTCAGCCATGGCTGAAAACAAAAGCACCCGTCCCCCCCTGGGTAGATTTTTTAAAATTTCTGTCCAACGCGAAAAAATTATTTTTAAAAAATAATTTTTCTTTTGCCTTTCTAGGAAATAGTCGTGAGAGTTTTATTTGTACTCGGTAATTTGACCACGAAAAGTGACGATGCTCGTTTCGACTTGTTTCACGTAGAGGGCTCAACAAAATGTCTCCTTACTGTTTTTCGATTATATTTTGAGCGAGATGTCAAGGTACCACAACTGCTTGTGTAGATGTAGCAAGAATTGACTTTCATTATGCAAGGAAAAGCTTTGTGTTGTTTGTGAATCGTTATGCTTTTAAAGACACTAGTCTAATGTATATCTAAGAGTTAAGTTTCCCCATTAGGTCACTCCTGCTCAAATCTCTAGACTGGAGTATATAAGGACTCAAGTTTCAACATCAGATCACTCTTGATGAAGATACCAGACTGGACTATTTATAATCTTAAGTTTTGTCATCTGATTGCTCCTAATGAAGGCACTAGTCTGTAGTACATAACGACTCTAGTTTTAGTATTAGATTACTCTTGATAAAGACCTTAGACTGGAATACATAAGATCTTAAGTTTAAACATCAGATCACTCCTGATGAAGACACTAGAATGGATATTCATAAAGAATCAAGTTTTAAAATTAGAAGGTATTTTCTTAATGATGAAGTGAACATTGCGTCAACCGTGTCATTTTTGGCAGGCCAGCAAAATACGAACTGAAGACAAAACATCAGAGCAAGCAAGCGCCGAAGATGTCTTAAACAAGGTAGCTATATGATTGAAGAATATTTCTGTGTTTTGTCTCAAGAATATTTTTACCGTTTGTGTACTGAAAATGGCGTTGTGGAATGTTGAAGCATGTCTGATTTTGAAAATCGTCATGTTTATTAAATGCATATATTTTATAAGATCCTGTGGTTGTATACATGTTCTTCTCGTGTTTAGATGGTTCGCGTTGTTGCCAATCTTTCTATTCATTCTGATGTTGGTCCTGAAATTTCCAGAAATGTCGAATTTATAGAATTGCTGCTTCAAGTCTTGGGTACGTTTCCAAAAAAAACCATCTCTTAACTAAACTGCTTTTTTTGTGGTGACTGTCAGTTTACAATAAATAGATCGTGATTTTACTTGAATTTCTGCCCACAGTGGTCTGATGCATAAATTTGACTCCTCGTGTACTTCAGTCTAGTGTCTTCAAAAGGAGTGATTTGATGTTGGAACTTGACTTCTTATATGGTCCGGTCTTGTGTCTTCATCAGAAGTGATCTGATTTTGAAACTTTAATCCTTCTATACTCCAGTCTAGTGTATTCATCAGTCGTGATCTGATGTTGAAACTTCAATTATATTTACTCCATTCTAGTGTATTTATCAGAAGTGATCTGATGTTGAAACTTCAATCCTTATGTATTCCAGTCTAGTGTATTCATCAGAAGTGATCTGATTTTGAAACTTCAATCCTTATATACTCCAGTCTAGTGTATTTATCAGAAGTGATCTGATGTTGAAACTTCAATCCTTATGTACTCCAGTCTAGTGTATTCATCTGAAGTGATCTGATTTTGAAACTTCAATCCTTATATACTCCAGTCTAGTGTATTTATCGGAAGTGATCTGATATTGAAACTTCAATCCTTATATTCATCAGTTTAGCTATTAGTAATGATTTGTTCTTGACTAAGTTTTCGATCCCACATACGTTATTTTTCTTATGTCACATTACTCCCAATTTTCTTTACAGAAGTCAAAGATTTAAGCATCAACGAGGAACTGGTTCTCAATACAGTTGCCACAATTAATAATCTATCGTACTATGCCGAAGAAGGCACTGCATTGGCGAATAAACGAAAGAA
Organism: Xenia sp. Carnegie-2017; assembly: GCF_021976095.1. NCBI lineage: Eukaryota > Metazoa > Cnidaria > Anthozoa > Malacalcyonacea > Xeniidae > Xenia > Xenia sp. Carnegie-2017. Next base: position 10,646,878 of record NW_025813483.1, read on the forward strand.
AATCACGCAACGTAAGTCAAGATGCTATGCAAAAATCGTTTAATGAAAATTCGTCTTGAGGAACATTTGAAATAATAACTGCGATGCATCTATGTACTCTTTATTGTGGAGTGTTGTTGTCAAAACGATACCTCGTGACTGGCAAAAAAAATTCTTTTCTACATGAGAAGTGAAGCATGCCAATTCATCGTGCTGTGTAAATTTTAAAGCACTAATCATTATTCATTGCTTCAGAAAAAATTAACACAGCAGGAACAAGTAAGCGGTCGGGCTGACTAACTTAGTTGTTTTTTGTCATCTTAGCGACAACGTTTGTGAATTTATCATCTTTCAATTTAACTCCCTAATAGATAAAAAATTATATGACCGAAAAGCGTCATGGTGTTACAGGTGGAAAAAAAGGGGGGGGGGACGGGGAGGAAGAGAACCAGACATTCGTTTTGCTATGACCGACAGAGAATGGAAAATTTACACGTTGGTAATTTTTCTTAATAAAGTGAATGGTTGAAAACGAGAGTGTCATAACATGTTTATTGGTGTGGATCGTCCATGTTAATGGAGATTTGAGAAGGACTGTTGGTGTACGTGCTAGTTTTTTGACTGACTCCTTGATTCTGAAAATCACTACCGCTAAGGATGTCGAAACTTCAGTTAGCACTATCACGAACAGTCCTCAGGTTTGCACTAACATAGACGATGAGCATCTTCAAGCATGGGGCAATTTTACTTCTGTCAACCTATGTGTACTCCTTTGTCCTTCAACGATACAACCTCGTCCTAAAGGATCACCAAATTTCATTTTCTATTTGCCTCGTAGTGATGATGGAGCTATTGGTTGTAGATAATATGGACGCGATTCTTGAGGCGTCGCGTGTTTTTGGTAATTTTTCTCGTTTTAAAGACGTTCGTGATGTTTTGTCCAGCCACAAAGGTAAACTTTCGATGAAAATTGATTACGATTACGGGGAAGCTTGAATGAGCTTTATGTTATATAGAAATTTGAAAAGTTTTATGCTAGAAAGTATTTATTTATTTGAAATGATAATGATACATTCAATATACACAGTAGAATATCTTCCATACAAACAATGATTATCTTTATTATGTTAGTTGATGAAATGTTGATTTCTTTACTGGACTCGGGAAGTCATGAAATTGTTTTCACTGCTTGTGGTGTGCTTATCAATATGATGGTTGACCCTGAAAAACGTTCCTTGCTCAAAGATGAAGGTGGAATAAAGAAGTATGTATTCTTTACTTTTTGTCATTCTAGAAATTTCACAAAATTGTCGAATTTTTCCTACCATGTTTTCTTCATCAAAACTTAAGCGCCTTTCCTTACTCACTTATAGTCAAATAAGTATTATCCTTTTTTTAATGTCAATGCCAGTTTGTTTTTCGTTTAGGTTGACAGATGTTCTTCGAGATTATGGTAAAATAGACTGGCAACTTGCTGCAATGGTTTGTCAGACATTGTGGAATTATTGGTTGGTATTATTAAATGTGGCTGGATTTTGTTGTGCAATGTTTCTTAAATTGTTGTAAGTGACTAGATTTAAGAAACAGAAGACGTTTACTGTGTTTGCGCAGGCTTATGCAAACCGAGGAGACCTTTGGGAGAACTGGAGAGCAGATCAGTGTAAACCCGAGACCAAAAGTCGAGGGTTGCACTTGCTCGAGAGTTCTCACAAACTTCTCCGAGGTTTGCATAAGCCAGTGCACGAAAAGCACCTTTTATTTCTTTTGTAAAATAATTGTGCGAAACAGATAGGTTTAAAACAAACCCCTCCCACCTCCAACATGTATTCATGATTGATTTAAAAATTCTCTATAATTGATTTCGTTGATTGAGCTCCAATGGTTGAGCTCTGGTCGGTTTACAAAAGGTGACGAACACTGAGTTATAGAGCAATCAGTGCATGTGTTGGATGGTTTTATTTTATAATAATTAATGTTTTACAGTGAGAATGTTGCTGATGTGTATGACGCGCTCGGTCACGAGGAGACGATGATTTTGGGCGATCTGTTGCGAGAATATCTTGGTGAGTGCCGTTTTGAAATTTATTATTGATGTGCTTTTTTTACGTAATTTTAATCATTATTTTGTATGTGCACGCACGCGAGGGAAGAGAAAGTTAAAATCGAGCTAAGGAACGTAAGAAAATGTTCTAGCATTTTCTAATCACTTGCTTCGATGAACAATCTCATTTTAAAATTCCTTGTGCTTCATATTTATATTAGACAAACGAACAGTAAGTTATGACGGGGGAGGGGATGACAAGGGGATGTAAGGGGACGAAAGATGTACTGTACAAAAACTGCTCAAATTTGTGAGCTGTTGTTACAGTGGAATTTGAGTTATTTTTCTGCGTAATGTTGAAAGTTCAAATGTGTTTTGCAAAGTTCATTTATCCAATCATAACGGGCTTCTATCTTGACTTCGAAATTTGACTGGGGGATGTATGAGCTTGGGAAAAAAACATTCAAAATTTCAGGAGTGTTTCATTGGATCTAATCTTTTCTTAAGACGAGGATTTGGCTTTCGAATATCTACATTCAAGAAAGATAGACGAATCTATGAAAGACATTCTTCGAAAGACGTGGACTGAGAATTTTCGGTTTGTCGGTGAACAATGGCTGCAAAGAATAGAATCGAAGCAAACGGACTTGATACCTTTAGAGGAGCCAACTTGACCCGTGGCAGTACTTGTGAGAGTTATATACGTCAGTTATATACACGTCAGTTATATACACGTCAGTTATATACACGTCAGTTATAACGTCAGTAAGGAAAATGGAAACACGCCCTATGAAAAAACATATACGGTGAACTGCACGTGAAACCTTTATTTGAATAAAGGGTCTTCAGTGTTACATTTTAATATATAACTACTTCTAAAGTAATTTATTTCTCTGTAATATTGTGTGTGTGTGTGAAAACTGTAAATTATGATATCATTTTTAAAGAATTCCTGGACCTTCGACTTCGGTCCTTCGGCTCAGTATTCGGATTGCTCCGGATGCCGTCACTCCAGTTTAAATTGGCGCTCAATTTTGAATTTTATTGACAAAAAATGGCCAGCCATTTCGAAGTTTTTGATAAGTTGCGCGATTTGGGACGTTCCTTAGACAGGATTTCGAGCGTTTTACCATCCGAAAAAAATACCGAAGACATAAACAAAGCCAGAGCTTGTCTACAGCTCAAGGCTCTGCTGGCTGATGCAAAAAACCTCAAGGTAATCGACAACACAATCATTGTTAAGGTTTATAGGGTAGCTCCTACGTTTCTTTGCAATTTGAATTGACTTGTTTTTGTGATTGAACTTTTTAGGAGGAAACAACGAAGACTATTTCTGATGCTAAATGTAATCTGAACATCGACAGTATTTTAGAGGCCACTCGTAAGCAGGCTTTGAAGATAAGAGAAAACATAGATGAATTAGAGGACCACTTAACCAAGTATGGTTATTCAAGACCTAAAGGTAAATGCCAATGAAATTGAGGTAATAAAAAATCAGTCACCTAGAAAGAGCTGCTATGTGAACCTTCAGTACATTTATTCCTGATTGTTTTACAATATCTTTATTCCAGTACACATGGGTTAAATATTTCATGGTATTATTTAGGAAAACTTCCAGATGTATATCAGGAAAACGATTGTGAAGATAGCGAGAGGTTTGCATATGAATTATTTGACACTGAGTTGAGTCATACCACACCAGAAAGAAAAACGTATGATTCTATCATGAATCTTTCTTTCCAGTAATCTTTGTACTGCTGATAGCTTTCAAGACAGCAGTAGTGATAAAGAAAATGAATCACCAGACTTAGAAAATGAGCAGCCAAGTGAAGATGATTCTCATGAAGATGAGATTGATACAATACTTCCTATGCAACCAGAAAGACCTGGTACAATTGAACTCCACTGTTTGTACAATTGAACTTCGCCTTTTACAAATAATAAAATTTCACTTACTTTATATTGCTGTATAATTTCCAGCATTGGATCCACTAGTGACACCTGTTCGCCCGAAAACAGCTACCAAGTTCATCCAAAATTATGATATGCATAAGAAATGTGTAGCAAGTCCTGTGATACCTGAAGGACCGCCATTACCCCAGACCAAGACACCTGTTCTAAAATGCAAACCACATGGCTTTGACTTAAGTGTACCAGTATCATCAGAGTTGCCACCGCATTTAATGATAGAAACAGAAACCATTGACAAAGAACAGAATTTTAACTCCCCTACCCAAGTAGCAGGAGACCTGTCAGTTAATGATTTTCCTACTCCACCAACCTTTACCACTCCTGGATTGAAGCGATATGGAACCCAGAGAGAAGGCCAGGAACCCGTCCTTGCCTTTGATAATCTTGATACACCACAACCTCCTAAGTTTAAGTCTGTAAATAGACTCATTCCAGGTGTGTACTTGTCACTTGGCATGTCAAGGCAAAATAGATGTTGAATTTCCCTGTTATGATTAAATATTCAAGTGAAATGAATGCAAACTAGTAATGATGTCCTTTGCTAACATGATGTATTCAGGTGAATTGACTGGGCAATTGGAAACACCTGATGAAGTCAAACCATGCTCGAAATCAAGATACCGTTTGCCTGAAATAGACTATCCAACATACAGCAAAATCCCGGGATGTCTTCAAAAACAGTTTTCATTCAAGCAGGTCAATTTTCTCATTGAAGAGACAAACACTTATTTAAATACCCGAGAAAAAGGTAGGATGTATTGTTATTTCTTTACTTGTTGAGTTTATTTTTTCAAAGAAACTGGGTGGATTTCGGGGTAGGTAGGGGGTGCAAAGAGTTGCATTCATATTAAACACATGTTTATTGTTGAGTTATTGTAAGCTAGAAAATTATATAGTATGACTGCGATAGAGTGCAATTTTTGTGTTACCTAAAATCATGTTTTATATTAACCTAAGAGAAAAAAAATTCTTATTGTCCTATATTTAGGTAACAAGACTATCACGAATGACGAGTTATCATCTGTATTGAATGTGGGCCCATTCACACAAGCATTTGCTCTTGTCTTGTTGAAAATAGAACATTTCACAATGCGAAAGTCTGGTGTTTATAATGTCAATGATGCATTCATTGTCTAAAAATAAACTTGTCTTAAAGTTGTTGACTAGTTTAAGTGTATATGTATGTATTATATTCAGTAACTGTATAAGGAAATCTTAGTGTGGATCATTTAATGTGAAAATGTTATGAATAAATCAATAAACACATATGCCACATTGTAGTTAAAATCAAGACACATGAAGACAAGTATGAGTATCTTTATGAGTTCATCACCCAAATAAATCATGCTAAGTAACTTCGAATCATATCGGTAATATGCTGACGACAAATTGGGCAGACACTATTTTTTTTTGTCCGTATTTCATGTGCACAGTTAGGACAACATACTAAATGCCCACATGGGAGAAATACAATTCCTATCTCAGCGTCAAGGCAAATTTTACATCTGTGAGCATCCTCTTGTTTCCACATTTGCTCATTGATTGCTGCTTGGCTCACAGGCAACTCTGGTTTAGTCAGGTTTTCTGCTGGAAGTTTCACAACTTCCACATGTTTCTCCTTTGATTGCAATTTATCATGATAAAATTCTACTGCGTCCATAAGATCATTCATACTATTGATGGGTACTCTATCAATTTTTTTTCTTTGACTAATGGCCTCTTGAATAGTAGACAAATCATAACTACCCTCTTCAAGCAGTTTTTGAACTCCATGTGCCAAATAAAATAACTGATTTTCACCTATGGATTTTTCACTAGAGATCTGCACTTTTGTATTTGAATCATAACGCTCAGTTGGAAATTGAAAATGGGCCTTGACAAATTCAGGTTCGTTGTTTGGTATTACTTGAGGAATAGTTGCATGCGGGACCAATGGTTTGGGTGGTGTCTTCCAGGTTTGTTCTTGAGGTAGCATGGGAACTGTGGAGATATCTTGGGCAATGTGGGGGTTCCTTTGGCGACAGTGTTCAATGACTAAAGGGCAATCCTTGGCCCATTTCTCATGTTCCCCCCAAGGTGTGTCTTGTGGTTCCCATCCTGCCAATATTATACCACATTTGAAACACTGCACTTGGTCTTCATATCCAGTATAGTAAAATCCAGCATCGATCAGCTCTTTGGGTCGCACTGGACAATATTTTGGCCAATTAATGAAAGAGTGAAGGCGAGCATGCTCTTTGGAATAATTTGGCTGAGTACGTGGCAAGTAACTGACTGGTGAAGGAGGCCTATAGTTTTGAACTGTTCCCATTTGTATATCTCTCATGGATTGCTCAAGATTTGGTAGAAACAAATTAGTTGCCGGCTCATTGGTATTTTGTCGAATTGATACTGAATATTTCCTTGAAAAGTTGGATATGAAACTGCACTTGGGCTGATTCTTAAAATGTTCAATGAATGGATCATCATCGGGTTCCCATGCCATTAATGTCAGATCACAAGCAAAGCACTTAACATGGTCAAGCACTCCAATGTAATAAAACCCTGCTGCGGCGAGTTTCCTTGGGTCAACTTTACCTTTCCAGCCAGCATTGCGTTGGAAACTGAGTAGCCGGTTTTCCTCATTCTCCATGTTACAATCAATAACATCAAAATTATGGGCAATGTTCATTGATGTAGATGTATAATTTGGTCTATCAGAGTCAAGTTGCCTCAAAAAATTGCAAGAATGTCCAAAAAGCCTACAAAGAATTATGAAGCAAGTCTCAGCTGAGAGTTTGACAGTTGTTAGTGTGGTGCTAGTGATATACCAAGATACAAGAAAATAATAGATTGTAACAATTTATTACTAGCAAGAAAAATTGAGATGGAAGTGGACGTCCCCAAGATTAGATGAAAATATCTATTCTGGAGGGCACATTTTGGGCAAACACTTGGGCTAAAGCTTTATTTTCAACATAGAGTTTATGCTACTGAAGTTTACAATCCATCTCTGGTAAAGTGGTCTCGCTCGATGGATGTTAAAAATTGTCGATCTTTAAGGTCTACGTAACAATCAAACAGTAAAAATGACGAAAATTTTCATACAACCTGCGATGCTTTTCTAAAGGTATTTCGCCAAGTTTCCATTCAGCTATTCTCCCATCGCAACTAAAACAGCAAACAGTGAAGCCGATTCCTGTGTAGTAAAAGCCAGCTTCAGCAAGATCCTTTGGCTTCACATTAGCAGTGTCAGGCCACTTGTGAAAACTTTTTAATCTCTCACATAGTTTGTTCATGTTAGAATTAAACTGACCACCAACCATAATGAAAATAGTTTTGACACTTCCAATATATTTGTACGCGTCAGTTTCATTTAAAAGGGGAATCTCTCTAAATTAATATTACAGAATTTTTAAAAATAGTCCATGTCGTTCTATGATAATAATTTAAACGTACTCTACCCTCCGTGACCTTATTAAAATCTATTTGTTGCAAGGGGGGTGTAAACAGACATTTACCTTTTAAAAGACATCACTGAAGAAACAAGTCAAAATGGCGTCTGACAAGGAGTGCGTAGATAAAGCAATTATTGAAAAGAAGCATAGTGGTATCCCTGAAGCTACATTTTTGGTAAGTAGATCATTCAGAAAACTGTGTCATTTATGGTGTATTTCCTGTGCTTGTTTTCCATTCAAGTTAATCCATGAAATCCATATGATTTACCATAGGAAGACGTTGATGCATTTATGAAGACGAAAGGCAACGAAGGAGCAGAGAGCGTCATAAGACGGCTAGATGAGCAGCATCAGAAGTACAAATTCATGGAAATGAATCTTCTAGCAAAGAAACGCAAGTAACTAAATAAATCTAGCTCATTAACGTAGCCAGCACGTCACTTTGGTCATGCGATGGTAATTTTTGCGTTTTCATTTACCATGACTGTAAAAAACAGATTTCTAAAGAAATGAACGTTAACGATCGGAAAGTTACATAACATAATGAGTGAAACTTGCAATGCTACTGACCTAGATTACCACAACATGCATACACTGTAATGACCAAATAGGATGGACAACCCAGTTGCTCTATCCCAAGCCTCCATGCAGAAATTTATCTTTTTTAGGCTGCAGAGTAAAATTCCAGACTTAAAATCTACCTATGAAATGGTTAAAGTTTTGAAAGATAGTAAGGTAGGCAGATTGTGATGTGAAAGTCTTGGATATACTCCATGTTGTTTTTTACCCTTGTGAAAATCACGCATCAAATCCTGCTTAGAATTTGAACTGAATCGTATCCACGATACTATAAAGTCTTAATTTTTATCCTATCCAGGATCCTATGGGATCTTATAGGATCTTACTTGATAACTTCAACAGGGTAATGAAAGGAACTCTTAAATGTATTTTCATGAATTCTCTTAGAAACAAGATAAGACTTTGAGTACACAGTTTCTTTTGTCCGACCAAGTATATGCCAATGCATCTATACCTCCTACAGATAAAGTTTGTTTGTGGTTAGGGGTAAGTGCATAATATCCCTTTAAACTCTTTCACTCTTAATGAAAAACTGCTCATCGATATTTTCACTATGTTTAGGCAAATGTAATGTTAGAATATGACATTGAAGAAGCTGAGAAACTGTTGAGTAAAAATCTAGAGTTTGCAAGGGATACTTTACAAGGTGTAGACGATGATTTATGCTTTCTTAAAGATCAATATGTGACAACAGAAGTTAGTATCCTTTTTTATGCATCAAAACATGCTCTAATTGTATGCTAAGTTACTGTTCAATAGTTTTTGTGTTCCTTAATTTATTACCAAAGATATGGCTCGTGTTTATAATTGGGATGTTACTAGAAGACAAATTTTGAAGGCATCAAATTCCTAAAAGAAAATTGATACCCTTGTGCGTGGTTATTTGCGGAAAACCATAGCTAGATGAACTTCTTTAAAGGGGAAAGCAGGGAGAGAATGTGGATTGATAAATTAAAGATAAAATAAGTATAAGTTACATGAAGTTTGCCAAACTTGACGTATGCTCGCGGGCCTTAAAAATGTAAATAACAAAACAACTAATTAAGTCATTTTTGGTGTGTTTTCGACTTTTCGTCGTATTAAAGAAATACATTGTACAAGAAAACATGCACGAAAGTTGTATTTTGATTGTTTGATGAGACAGAAATGTTTAGCTGGTGGTCTAGCGGTGGAAACGCGGAAAAGGAAGAGGGAAATAGGGGAAATGCGAGTGAAGAAGGAACTGACTCAACCGAGGATCGTAAGAATGCCAATGAAATGTCAGATACAGCCAAAGATTTAGCAAAAAACTTTGGAAGTAAGTCGCCAATATTTTATATATAATTAACATAATACACAAGCTAAATGGCAGCTAGTATTTTCTCTATTGATTATTATAAATCTGGCTCGTCATCGTAGTTCATACCTACACTACACAGGACGAGAAGAGACACTTTTTAATAGCATTACATTGAGGAATTTTGGTGTTAAAACGAATTGTAATTTTTTTGAAGGCTTTCTCTATAGTGTCGCTAATGCTGCATCTAAGACAGCAATGAAAGTCAAAGATACTGTTAAAGAAACGGTAGAAGGAAAAGTTAGTATGGATTTTGTTTTAAGTCTGGTAACTTGACAACTTAAATGTATTTACCGTAATTTACGTAACATATGAGATATATTACAGGATATTTTGACTAACTTCAACGAGGAGCAAGAGAAATTTGTAAATGAAAAACAGAGTAAGAGGAAAGGTAACTTATATATGCTCATTTACATTGAAGTATCAAAGGTATGTCAGAAATAAAAAGGAATCAGTAGCGCACATTGCCTTGAAAATTGAGGGAACTGTATGTTGAAACAGACTTTTGTTTTGTCTTCATTTCATGGAGAGTCCCGAAATTTTAGGAGGACCAATTTTTTATCCTCTGTATGGATTAAATTTTATATATATCTTTCAAAAAATCTGCATGTCCCATTCATGCACCTCCATAATGTGTGCCCTTGTGTGGAATATCAGCAATTAATAAAAAAAACTTTTGTTTGAGTAAGTGCATTGCCAATTTTTGGTGTATTACTTAAGCTAGATTTAAATGTGAAAGTTAGAATAAGTTCTAGTTGGAGAAAGAGAAAGTAAATTTCATTCAAGAAATCAAAGATGTTTATTGTGTTTGCACATGCTTATGCAAACCTAGGAGACCTTTGGAAGAACTTGAGAGCAGATTAGTGCAAGCCTGAGACAGAAGGTGGAGAGTTGCACCTGCATGAAAAACATCTTTCATTTCTTTTATAAAATAATATAATAGATTGAGCTCAAATTGATTTGCACAGGCTAATACAAACACTACTATGGACCAATCACCACACACGTTTTATTGCTTTTATATTATAATGTGTTTTGAATTGCAAAATCAACAGCATTATGTAATTTACATCATAGAAACTGGTGTTCCTCCATGGGTTGGTTATCATGAAGAAGAGACGATGAAAACACAAATCTTGGCTTTGTCATCAGTAAGCATGATCAGTAATGACCAGTTTAATTGTGTAGTGTAAGGACCCTTTCTTAATTATTCACCTTTGTCCGGTATTGTTCAAGTTCTTACACACATATGTATGAAGCAGTCAGTGTGAATTGCTTCTTTTTTTTCAAGATTTCTTTATAAGAATGACAATCATTAAAATGATTTAATGCCAGTAACGTTTTTCTTAGTAGTTTCAATGCAATGCAATATTAATTGGCTATTGACAAACAATTTGTCAGAAGTGAATTGATTTTGAATTGTTTTTCATGATTTCAATAACCACAGGACGAGAGAAATTTTCTTAGAGACCCACCTTCCGGTGTGCAATTTCATTATGATTATGACAGCATGTTTCCTGTGGCACTTGCAACTCTTGATGAGGACCCAGAATTAAGAAAGATGAGATTCAATTTGGTTCCAAAGAAGTGAGCAGTGTTTTGCATTCTTGAATTAAAAGCAACGTATTATTTCCATCAAATTAATAAAAATTTCATTTTCTGCTGAAGAGTCAAGGAGAAAACCTTCTGGAGAAATTATTTTTATCGTGTTTCATTGATCAAGCAATCTTCACAGCTTACATCTTTAGCCTCTGCAGCAGGTATTGCAAAGAAACCTTGTTATAGTTGTAGTTGGTTTTTGGGATGTTGTTTTGTGTAAAATTACTGGAACAAGAATCTTTTTAGGAAGTACAAAGAGCTCTGCCGAAAATTTGAATGAAAAAGATCAGGATAACAAGTCTGTGAAAACAACAGGTGCATGATTGTGTGCATAAAGTATGGGGCATATTTGTGCATTTCCAATACATTTGTCAATCTATATGATGTGTATTTTATGATAACAGGTTCTGCTGATACACAGCCTATTGGGATTCAAGCAAAACAAAGTGTTGAAAAGCTTTCTGAAGACTTAGGTGATACAACATTGTCAAGCAGTCCTCCACAGGAAGAATTTATCAGTGATACCTTTGAAGGAGGAGAAGGTATGTTATTCATTTGTCTTGCAAGAGAAATTAATAGCAACATGTATCCACTTCTATATATATAGTTAGCACCTACCTCATTTAAATTCTCTCATTGCATCAATAAGAGAATTGGCAATAGCATCGAACACAAATTATTTGTGCTTTAGATTAACCATTTCAATAGCATATTGTACTTAATTGTACTTTATTGTGCTTGGAACCAATCATAGCCTTCATAAGCCCTTATCATTCTGATAGATACTGTCTTTATAGCAAATGCTGTGTGTGCAACTTTAACTTATGTTGTTTCAACACACCGTAATCCTCCACCTGCTAGCCTCGTACACAAGCATCAAACACAAATTATTTGTGCTTTAGATTAACCATTTCAATAGCATATTGTACTTAATTGTACTTTATTGTGCTTGGAACAAATTATAGCCTTCATAAGCCCTTATCATTCTGATAGATACTGTCTTTATAGCAAATGCTGTGTGTGCAACTTTAACTTATGTTGCTTCAACACACCATAATCCTCCATCTGCTATCCTCTTACATGAACCCATCCACATTAGGCCCATCTATATATAGGTGCATGTATTCAATAGTGTAATGTTCCGTCTTCATCAATAGAACTTAGCAAAGAAGACTTGCAACAGATAGGTATGGGAACATTAAATGACAAAGGAGAGAAGACACTCTCTGAAAATGAGAAGCAACCTAACTCAACTTCTACTACTGAAGCAGAAATACCTGACTGGGAAAGGGAACTTCAGGAAGAATTACAGGTTGCTTGATGTTAGATATTACACAACTTTGTGTGTTTATTTTCATTATTATAAATAAGGAAAATTGTACTGAGAAACAGTTGCATCTTGACTGTAGTGGACAAAATATTCAATAATAACATTTGGAATTTTTATTCAAATCTATCATTTAGATTATTGGATACTGTGTCCACTTAATAATTATTGTAACACCAATTTTTTAAGTGTATTGTCTTGCTTTTCTGAAATTTTGGATTGAAAATGGTGTATTTACACTGTCTTTTTTTCAATGTTGCCTTTGAAAGCCCATAGCTTTTTGTTCTATCCTATTTTCTCTCTTAAATTATTTGACAAGTATATATTACCACCAAAGTGGTCAAGTAAACCAGCTTGATTTTTCTAATGTAATAGTACAAGAAAGACAAACAAGTTTTCCCACATTAAGAAAGTCAACTTAAATAAATTAAATCGATCCTTATTCAGGAATATGATGTTGTTGAAGAAGGTGATGACAATGATGATGGCACATGGGAGAAGGAAATAGAGGATATGTTAGAAGCCGAGGTGTCCTGAGAGAAATAGTAAACATGCAAGTAGAAAATGTGTCCACCGAAATGGAAGTCATTTTACTGTATACTGCAGAAATGTCCTGAATAATGCTTATTAGCATTGTAGCATTAATTTTTATTATATATATATGCGTAAATCAACTCTTTCATCAAGGCAAGTGTGAAGAAATTTTATATAGTTGATATTTAATCAAAATAAAAATGTATAATTTCTCACAAATAAATAAATGTAGCAGAGAGGAAATAAATAGTTCTGAGATTAGCATTTAAGATCATGAACAAAAATGGTAATAGCCAGCTATTTACCAGCTTTGCCATCAATATGCTTTGACAGTCAAACACGCAGTTTCTTAAAGTGCAAAGACAGGTTTTTCTTGCACGACGAAAAAAGTCTTGAAATGGGATTCAAAATATACAAGGCAAATGTCTTGGTTTGTCCAGGCTCAAAAGTTGAAATCATAGTAAACATTCATTTCCTAGAATCTCATTCATGTCCTAAGATGTTCATTAACGTCCTTGTATGTTCATCACCAAGTATGTTTACTAGGATTAGTTCACAGGATACTCAATTAGCAAGCTTATATAAAGTCAGAGGTTTCACATAATGGCAATCAATGTAGGAGCAATGAGGGCACTCAAATTGACGCGAATAATCAGAGAAATATTGCTTTCCATTTTCAGGATTCCTAACTGGCTTACCACACTTCCTGCATTCGACTCGTCTATCACAACATGGTGCAGCTGCAAAGATATCATACCAGTATAGTGTACCAATCTGGTGGTGTGAACCATCCCATTTGGTATTGCAGAATTTACACTTCACAGCTTGAGGTGTGCCTTGTAAACAATGCATGCATACTGCAGTCAGGAAGAGCATGCGAGATTGGATTTCCAATGCAATACAACCAGGTGTCAGTTCTTTGGGAGACAAAAAGAAGGTACCATCAAGAAGTGGGTAATTAGCAAACACAGGCAGATCTCTATTACATGTAACACATCTTACTGCTGTCTGACAGTTAGAGACAAGTGCTTTCAGTATAATGGATCGCGGATCGTCACTTTGGGAAAAATCATCATCCATTTTTATGTGACATGGGTTGACCTTCTGTCGAGGTAGGTTCTTTACCATAGTACCAAAATCAGTACGCCAGGGAAAGCTGGAGGTGACACATTGGTCTCCTAGCTTAGACAAGGTTGGAAATTGAAATATATCTTTGGATTTCGAGTTAGACCTTCTTCTACTAGGAGATTTATGGTTATGATGAACATCAGTGGGAGACAGGCTTAACTTTCTTTGTTGTATCTTATGCATAGTCGGGGCGTTGTTGCAATTGGGCGAGACAGACAGCAATGTATACTGGTTGTTTTTGCCTTTTTTCCGCTTGGATGTTACCTGTTGAAAACTCTCTTCTTCTTCGGCAGGTTTATAATCTAAATCTTTTTTTAAATAGCCCTTGCCGCAAGAACAAGCACAACGTTTAGAAACGAGATCGTAGCCTTTTTTAGTCCAGATATTCTGATATCTTTGTTTCTCGGACCAACCTCGCGCTCTACCTAGATTTCGACAATATGCGATCAGGTCTTCTTCAAACGCGTCCGCACACTCAGGGTGCATAAAACCACTCTTGTCGCATTGGTCGTTACTACAAAAGAAATGAACAGAATCACAGGATGTCTTCAAATCCGATGATGTGCACCCTCTCGGATAGCAACAGTCGTGTGATTGACTTGCTTCGTCTTCTATCAAATCGTGACCGTTTTCGACAGGCGAACGCACGTCTTTTTCCGGTTCTTTGTCATTATACTTGGCAGATTTTGCATTATGTTTCTCCTCCCTCGCGAAAGGCATTGTTTAATGGTCAAAATTATCTCTGAAGGATTAAATAATTTACCGGATAAGGCAACGCTCACAACTGTCAAATCCAAAACAAGGAATTATTTAAATTCTTTTGTTTGGTGACATGTTCTAAAAAAGGGCGTGGCTCGACCAGCTGCATGTATGATGTGTGTGCTAAGCATCGAGCGAAGCATGCTCGACAAATATATTTTATCTAAAGCTTTTCAAAGTATTCTTATCAGTAAAACCTTCATTCCACACCTGCAGCATCCCATTCACGGGAGATCTACACCGAGCTTTAAAAGCTTTCTTGCGAGTTCTTTCAGATTTTCATCTCTAGTCTAAAGTGCGCTTCCATAAGCCAGATACAGAATGAAAGATAAGCAAGTATTAGTTGCAAAATCGTCTAATGCACATGTTTCAAGATAAATATACTATGCTTTGTTTTTGAAATAGACAATATTTTTGCAGGTACACCGTACATCACCGAGAAATATCAAGTATCAAAATACCAATGACCCGTTGCGCGCATTTTGTGACAAAAGACTGGGGACTAGTAACAAAGTCTAGTTTAAATTTTACATTTTTCAGTAAAAATCAGTAAAAATGGCTTTGTCCGTACCCAAAACGTCTTTCCAACACATGCTCAAAGATGGTGCAAAGGTAATTTTGATATTAAAGTTCAACATCTATCTAATTTTCTCTAGTAAATGTTAAATCTAGTTCTGTACAATCTGTATTCTGTTCTCAACAAGAACACAATGTCTGAACTTCTGCACGTGGTGTTGAAATTGTTCTGTCAATGGACAAAGTGTCAAAAAATCTTACAACTACACCTGCAAACCTTTAGTTTAATCTTCAAGTTCTTTTATTTTATTGCTCTGGTAAGAAGAAGCTTTAATTATTTAAAGTTTCATTTCTTTCAATTAAATATAAAGAATTACGTTTATATCTGTAACTATAGTATCCTTGAATCCTTGATCTCTTTGAATTATCCTCAGGAAATCACCATAGTGCCTTATAGTGCTACAGTATCCCACATTATGCTTATATTCGTCCTAGCACCTTAAAGGACTTGACGAGGCTGTTTTTCGAAATATTGATGCATGCAAGCAACTAACAAAGATTACAAAGTCATCTTATGGACCCAATGGTTTGTATGCTCAAGTAGTGTTGAACTGATGGTGATAAAGAAATTTAATAAGTTAGAATTTTTATGGTTTTGTTACCCCCATATAGCTGATATCATTAATATATGCATTGGTATAATCTACTGTGTTTGGATTGTACTAGAAGAACACTGCTAAGGTTTTCGAAACGTCATTCAACATTCACGTCAACAATCCTTCTCAGGACTCTACTGACCTGGATGATTTACATCTATAAAAGTGTAACCATTCAAACCATTCGCTTTATTCCTTTATTTAATAAGCAATGCAACATCAGCCTGAACATTTACTATGGTGAAAAGGATTATTTCCTTATATTTACTTTGTCTTTAACATACATAGTCATATAGTGATTGAATTGTTGAACATGTCACAAAGTTAACAATTGTTTGATCTTCATTTGTATGTTTTACATGCCATCTTTCTTTACAAGGCCTTAACAAAATGGTCATCAATCAACTCGAGAAATTGTTTGTCACAAGTGATGCTGCAACGGTAATCAAAGAACTTGAGGTATGTTAATGTTTATGTGTGTATTTTTTCAACATTGCATCACTTTTGTTGGTGTTTGGTGTAAGCCTTAGATTCATCCTTTTCACCTCAGGTTCAACATCCAGCTGCCAAAATGCTTATATTGGCTTCTCAAATGCAAGAACAAGAGGTGATTTTTGCATAGCATAGGGCACTATCTGGCGACATGGAGTACTTTAGGGTACCAAGTGGTACCATAAACATTGTCTAGTAGACATTAAACAGTTAAGGTATTCAAACAGGTTGGAGATGGTACAAATTTTGTCATGGTATTTGGTGGCGAATTGCTCTCCAAGGCAGAAGAACTTTTAAGAATGGTAAGATAATTTATGTTAAGCATACTGGGAACACTACATTGATAATATTAAGAGTGTGTGGATTATGTAGATCATGAAAGTCTGGCTTTAGTTAACTTTAAGAAAAGTGGGAGTGATCTGGATAATTTGTGGATTGACTGGATAAGACTTGGATAATGTGAATTGACTGTGTTTTCTAGTTTTCTAACGAAAGTCTGATTTGAAGAATATGCTAAGAGAAGTTTTTTACTCATTCAATTAATCCATTTAGGGTCTGTCACCTCCCGAAATCATCGAGGGATATGATAAAGCATGCGATAAAGCATTAGAAATTTTACCAAATTTATCGTGCTACACAATAAAGAACATCAGAGATCATGATGAAGTAACCAAAACCCTGAAGTCTTCAGTTGCTAGCAAACAGGTGATATTATTTTACATACATATGTACAGGTCCGAATTAAAGTTTCATAAGTCATAAATTGCTCAGTGATTTTGACAATTGCACAATGTGGCTGGACAATTGTGGTAAAATTATGAAGCTCAGTTAGCACTTCCTTATATAATTTGTTAATACTCACCAATTAATGCGTGCGCACGCCATGGCCACGCGAAACTAAGTAGATATTCACCTTAAGAAACGTTAATTTGATTAAAAGTTTAAGTACAATTAAAAAAGTCGAACTATGAATTCCGTCTGTGCGGAATTCTTAAAGAGAATATGTGCAGATCGCTGTATTTTCAACGTCTAGGTCTATGGGACAACATCTGTGGGAAGTTAGATAGTTCAGAAGCACGCGTCCTAGAAAAAGCGCCTAAAATCTCTCCGATCAAGACTTAGGGTCGGTGCTCGAAGTAAAAATCATAAAACAATCTCCCATAGAGAGCTTCCCAATGTTGGCGAGAACAAGATATAAGGCGCCCAAAGAATGCAAAAAAGCTTCACTGTCCTGCAGAAAGGCAGTTGGAGACTGAACAATTTCTTGCAAACTTGCATGCGTCACCACAAACTTAGAGCTAGAAAGTGACGGGTGCCATGATTTTAGCGTAAAGTCTTCACTAAATTATTGAATAATGTTTCTGTATATCGATAAATTGCAAAACTAAGTACAAATTAATACTTATATTGCAGAATTGTCGTAGTATTTACGCAAATCACTAAATGTGAAAAAATTTTATAAATATGAGGCTTTTCTTTCATGTGTTTGCTGTTCGTTCATTCGTTTCATTTTGATTTTATTTTTATTGGAAACTGACGTTTCAATTTTTTCTTGTTTAAAACTTTCACAAACTTGAATTACTTTCCATCATAAAATACAGCTGCAGCTGCAGAATTTCTCTCTGTGCTTCTAAATTTCTACTTATGTTGTTTTGCAGTTTGGTAACGAAGATTTGCTATCGGAATTAATCACAAAAGCCTGTGGTAAGTACTGATGTTTCACTTTTCATAAACCTTTGCTCGTTGTTTCTGGTATTTCTGAAAAGTCAATATCTTTGTCGACGATTCGATTGTCTTCTTTTAGTGCGAATTTTACCCGAGTCAGGCCTGTTTAATGTGGACAACGTGAGGGTTGTGAAAATATTGGTATGTCAAATCGCAATTTGTCGAGAAATCATGCGTTTTTGATTTGTTAGTGCTCCTCGCAACTCGGATTCCACGTCAGGAACGTCATTTGATTCTCTGCTCTCTCTCATCGTCTTGTCGATAAATTCTCTTTTAAGTAGTGCCGATAGCGTTGCTTGTGCTAAATACCATAATATTTCTTAGCAACAAACCACGATGTCCAAACGTTTTCGATTGTTTTGAGCTTTTTCATCGGCGAGAATTTTTTTTTAGTAAACCGAACGTTTCAATTTCTAGTTTCTTGCTAATTGTTATGCACCTTTGTGAACGCTAAAAACTAAAAATGAACCACGGCATTATCATATATCGTCACACCTAAACTTTAGAATGATGTTAACTGTTAAGACGAAAACATACTCCAGATTGCTAGCTAGCTGATGTAACGACTAGCTAGAGCCAAAGGATACAGTATTCAAGAGTTCATTTCGCATTTAGCTACTACCAATTCATCGTCAAACTTGTCGTAAATTCTAAGAACTACTATTGAATACTATGGCTACATGTTTATACAAAATCTTGAGCTATTTTTCGGAGTTTGTTTTTGGTTTTTCTTAAATGATTGACTGAAAAAGATTGATTATCATCTGCAGGGTTCTGGTGTGTCCAGTTCTCATGTCGTACAAGGAATGGTGTTCAAACGAGAGGTGGAAGGTAATATTGGCAAAGTTGAGAATGCAAAGATTGCCGTCTTCTCTTGTCCGCTCGACTCCATGGGGACGGAAACCAAGGTAAGATCATCTGATTACGTATTGTGTTAAAGACGACACAACTTAAAGGTCGATGAATTCCAACTTTTTAGTCGGGAATTCCTTGAGTTAAACAGGCTGTCAAAAGGAACTGCTCGCTGGCAGAAATTGGTTTGATATGCGAACATTAGAACAAAACATAAGTTACACAAAAAAAATAATGGTATATTTAATGACTAACTGATCCTCCACTTGGTTTAATTGCAGCTTTGCATAGGTTAGACAGGCTGTTTGTCATAATCATCACAATGTAATATTTCTACACAAATCAAGAGCAGTTCTTTTCGACTCCTGTGTAGTTGCAGAATAAACTGCATGAGGCGATCTCTAGCTTCTAGAAACGATCTATTTATATATATAGAAATTGTACTTGAAAGTTTATTGGTTTTTTGATTAGGGAACGGTTCTGATAAAGAGCGCAGAAGAGTTGAAGGCGTTCAGCCCTGGGGCAGAAAATCTTCTCGAGAGTGTAAGAATTTTTTGTTTGTTTTGCTGTGAACTAAAAGAATAGGAATAATTCAACTTAGGATATCTTTCGTGCGTGTTAAATGTGAAACTGCCTTTTCAACAGCAAATCAAGAGTATCGTCGACGCTGGCTGTAACGTTGTTGTAACTGGCGGGAAAGTAGGAGATATGGCTCTTCATTTTTGCAATAAATATAATTTGATGGTTGTGAGGTTAGTATGCAGCTAGTTGATGGATTTTTATTAAGGTCAGCTCATTCAAATGTGTGGGCGTAGAAAAAGGCCACGTTTTCACAAACATGTCAGTTCTTACGTACAGCAACATTGTGTATTATTTAACTCCAAAGCTTGAACATTAATCTGTGTATGGCCGTGTGTTAAAAGACTGGGAATAGTATCATAGTTGGCTTTAAAGTTTTGGTGGGAGGTGGTAGCCTTCTTGGTCTATGCTCATTTGAATTGTTCAGTTGGCAAAAATATTGTCATGGAGCTCTTCCAGTAAATTTCGTTCATCCTCTGTAGGTTGACCTCAAAATGGGAACTACGACGTGTATGCAAAGCCGTTGGAGCTGTGGCTTTGCCGAAAATGGTATTATCCAACTTCTAATTTTGTATAAAACGGGACAAACCATTGCTGCACATTCCTTTGCTTGTTTATTCGGGACGTTTCTTGGCTTGTAATTTTGTGCGTTATTTTTTCGCCAGACTCGTCCAACTGTTGAAGAAATCGGTCGTTGTAAGATTGTACAAGTTGATGAAATTGGCGATACGTCGGTGATTGTTTTTAAGCAAGGTTCGTGTCTATTTGAGTCTGTGTCCATTGATATGACTTGGATTTACGATTGATTCAATATACTATGACATACAGCCTTAACAATGATAAATCTAAAGAGCTTATAGTTGTGTTCAGTTGTCTGATTCACCCAATCGGAAAACTCATTCATATTTGGTAGATAATTAATGGTCTGTTAAGATTACTGTTTCTGTGACCTGTCGTTCATTGGGTTAGATTAGATAGATTAATTATTAGCTAGACAAG
Source organism: Xenia sp. Carnegie-2017 (assembly GCF_021976095.1). Taxonomy (NCBI): domain Eukaryota; kingdom Metazoa; phylum Cnidaria; class Anthozoa; order Malacalcyonacea; family Xeniidae; genus Xenia; species Xenia sp. Carnegie-2017. The sequence goes on from NW_025813483.1 coordinate 10,667,390, forward strand.
GCATTAGGTAGACAATTATTGGGAGGATTAGCGATTAAGAATGATTTACTCTCCATGTTTTCTTATCGCTTTTCAAACAAGCGAAGCTTGTAGCAGAACTCTTTACGTAGAAACCTGCCGTGTCATTTTAACACATCTGCCGTGTCATTTTTTCAAATCAAGAGGGGGTGTGATATTTTAGCAAAGTGCGTTCGTGTCTTCATCATAAACGTTATGCACGCACGCCGTCTGACATAGTTTTTTAAAATTGTGAATCTGTAATAGATATGTTATCCAATAGCAATCATCGACTCTTACTATCCTTTTCAGAAAGTGCTGACGGCGCTATCTCCACGATCGTAATCCGTGGTTCAACAGATAGTATAATGGACGATGTAGAGCGTGCCATTGATGATGGAGTGAACACGTTTAAACAGCTTACGAGAGATGGACGATGTTTGCCTGGTGCAGGAGCTACGGAGATCGAACTTGCACTACAACTCGCTACCTACGCTGAGGTGAGGCTTGCTTAAAGTAAGAAGTTTTTATCTTGCCATGTACTTAGTGTAATCCATGATGAGTCCCTGCAAATTTCTATACATCCTTCAGTTACCTGCCAGCCTTTGGATGAAATACCTATTCAGAATTTTGTGTCATTAACTTTTTCAATTCAACGACAAGAACGCTGGAAGGTTGACGTATTATATAAGAAAATATTCCTGACAATTTAACTTCTCATTTGCAATGTGATTTAACTTTCTCTATAAATCGTACATCACAAAACTTCAATATCTTGAGATTGCAAAGAGATGGGACTAAACAGCTTGAGAAAGTCCACTGGCATTTTACGAACTCTTTTCAGTAAAACTATATTTTTAATTGCAAGTTTTTCGTTAAACTGGCCCTTTAAAGATCTATTGTTTTTAAAGTAAGTGAGCATTGGACTATTTACTTATCACTAGCAAACCTGTGGTATGGTAACGCCACTTCTCGCTTGCATGCATTAACGACTGCCTTTCTACGTGATTGTGATACACATTGACAAATGTTCACGCTAACGGCAATCTGCAAGTCCTAAACTCGACATCAGGCAGAATTAACGTTTCAGCTGCCCACGTAACATAAATCAGAATTTGAGTTTCATACTTGCACCTGGCAAATAACGATCGATATTGCTTAAAAACAAAGGCCTTCTCTATCCATGTCATAGCCAGGTATTTTTAAAAGTGGACGGTGATCTTTTTAAGACAAATTAAATCAAGCAAGGCACGTTTGTCTTTATGCTTTACTGTCTAAATCAGCTTATACATAATGGTGGGCACGAGGATTTTATGGTCTTATTTCTCCGACATAATTTTACTTTCTTTTTGCTCTTTCATAGCATGCTTCCATACTCTTAGCATTTTCTCGCCTCTAGAAAGTCTCGAGAATCTGCTAGATAACAGTTAAAGTGAAAACCCATTAAGTACTCGAGATGCCATCTTGTTGTGGGGAATCTGTGTTGATGTACTTTGATATCCCATGATATAACTTTGATATCCTCTGATGTCTTGATGTTCTTTTTCTATTTTGTTATAGACGTTTTCTGGTTTGGAACAATACGCCATTAAAAAATTTGCTGAAGCTTTGGAAGTGTTTCCTAAAGTTTTGGCTGAAACTTCAGGTGTTAGCGGAAACGAAGTCATATCCAAAATGTACGCTTCGCACAACGATGGTTGTAAAAACTCCGGGTTTGACGTTGAGGTAATTGTATTATGAAAGGTATTGATGAAAACTAAGATAATGTGTGTCATTGTTCGTAGGTAGTAATGAATGAACAAAAGAGAACGAGAACAGTTCTTACACTACCTAAAATTTAAACTAAGATAACGTGTGCCAGTGTAGATAGTGATGAATGAACAACAGAGAACGAGAACAGTCTTTACACAACCTAAAATTTAAACTAAGATAACGTGTGCCAGTGTAGATAGTGATGAATAAACAACAGAGAACGAGAACAGTCTTTACACAACCTAAAATATAGACTAAGATAACGTGTGTCAGTGTAGGTAGTGATGAATGAACGAAAGAGAACGAGAACAGTCTTTACACTACCTAAAATATAGACTAAGATAACGTGTGTCAGTGTAGGTAGTGATGAATGAACAACAAAGAACGATAACAGTCTTCTATTCCCTTAGGCTGGTACTGCAAGTTTGATCGACGTTTCTGAGGCTAGTATTTTCGACACACTAGCTGTGAAACACAATGCCATAAAAATGTCATCTAATGCAGCTGTTACGATACTAAGAGTTGACCAGGTACAATTTTCTATATTTCAAAACACATTCAATATAATATATTCTCATAAATTCATTATATTTCTTGTTATATGAAATAGAAATTTATTCTCAAGGCAAAACCTTCAGTATTATCGTAAAACTTTTCAGCATCTCACAACCAATTAGACAACGGGTGAATTATATGAATACTGTCGTTTCTGTTTCTGCTGCATTTACGTCGAGGCGCGCGTATACTACCCCTGAATTCCTCGATTTGATATTTCTCCGTAAAGACCTCAAACTCAATTAGTATTCATATTCGAGTTTGAAGACCAATGAATACAGACCTCATAATCAAGTGGTTCATGATGGCATATGTTTAAAGTCAACCTTCTGTTTTTTTCTAGATTATCATGGCGAAGCCTGCAGGTGGTCCCAAACCAAGGGCTGGAGGTAATCGTGATGAGGATTAAATCTTATCGTTATAGACAAATGCATTAGTTAGTGGATATTCTGCTTAATATCGCAGAAATTGTCCATCCTGAAGCTTCATGAATGATAATTTACACCGATTTCGTATTTTCCGTTGCTGTTCATCTTCAATTGATATTCCTTATTCAAATATTCGCCAAATGTTTGAAAAATTACAAAAACGTCAACTTTCAATTGTTTTACCATTATAATAACACCTTAGTGATTTATGGTGATGTGATTGGCTGTGTTTGATCACGTTACATCGAATGGACACTTCCCCTTATCATTTCGCGTTTTTATTAAATTTATTCAAAATATTGATCCGTACAACCTCGTCCACTATTCATCGCTATTCATTATATAATGGCGATGAAGTGACATTATTTTTTGTGCATCATGTCCAATGCCCCGTTTACACGAGCCCGGGTTGACAGCCAGCCCGGGTTGGTGTACCAACCAGGGTCTACCCGTCCACTAATAAGTTCCTATTAACGTTTACACGATAGTCGGGTCAATTACTTTGTGAAATGTTCTTACCATAGTACTACTGATACATTTTATGTGAAGGAATCGAAGATCATGTGGCGGATTTTTTTCGTTCACTATTGACAAAATCTCATTGTAATTCCCTTTCTTGTGTAAAGTGCATATATTGCAATTCGCGCTTTTATTGTGGTCAGTGCAAACTTTGGATTTGAACGTGTTGTACTGTGACTATATTCTCATAACCGCAGCGATAATGAAAAGTTGAGGACCACCTGTTTGGGAGCGAAAACTACCGGTTGGGTCAATGAAGCCTTAAAACCTTCGAGTCGTTTAGTATTTTTATAGCGATATAATTTCAGTTATAATGTTTCAATTGTTTAAACATCGGAAAAAACACTTTGGCCTTGGGAAGTATACTGTGTTTATACTTTTGTGGTTATTCTACGCTGCATTTGGTGAGAAGGAGAAATTTAGTTTTAGTAAATATGAACCGAGATTAGACGATCTTTTTAAGAATTTTACAAAACTACAAAAGAAAGGTAGCCAAAAGGAAGGATATTTTACAAACACATGGGCCGTTGAGTTGCACGAACCGGCCGTTGAACGAGATGTTGAAAGGATTGCCAGAAAACACGGATTTAAAGTTTTAGATAAGGTATGTGAGATGTTATTGTATGGTTTAGTTTATATAGCATAATTACTGGTGTCTTTGTGCTCAGCATAGTCATGTGCCATTATTATAGTCATCTGAAATTGTTAACTCGAACGTAGAAAGTCGGGCATTTTCATTGCATTTTGATTTAGCTTGAAAGCATCGGAATTCGTCATTTGTGAAATGTTTATCAGTAAAGCAAGTATTGATGATTCGATAAGTGAAAATTAATCACCGAGGCGTGAGGGATATATGTGGGGTTTTTTGTGTAATGTTGAAAGATTTAAGTGCAGAAAACATCAAAGTTTATTTTGTAATCTTAGGAAAAGTTTTGATACCTGAATTTTTTTAAATTTACCATCGAAATAGCGGGAAAGTTAAAGTGATTTCCAGCGATCGCTAGACGTCGCGAGTTTTAACTAGTGAATGACCCAAAGTCTGAATACGGTTAGGATGCCACATACGTTATGTGAGATGAATGTGTTGTTTTTCATAACAACTGCCAAGATGTGAACTCACTCATCCACCATCCGAAAGTTAAAACTTTCTTAAATTTCGTTTTATCTCATCTCGAGATTGTATATGTTAAATTTGTCGTCTCGTCTTATCTGATGTCGGTGTTAGTCTAACAAAATTGTATGTTTTTACAGATTGGTAGTTTAAAGAATCATTTTCATTTACAACACGATGACGTCAAAGAACTTCATCACGAGCATGCTCAGAAAAAGACGGATCTATTGATGCTGGAAAAAGAGGTAAGTTCTTTGCAATTATTTTTTAAAGAGTTTGATGTACGCTTGCCACACATTGGTCAGTGCAAGCATTTTTCTACTGAGGATTAGTCTTGGTTGTAACTTCTTGAAGCTATTTTTGGTTTTCACTCACGGAGCTCAAAGTTCTTGGTTCTATCTTCTGTAATTGTAGTTATCACTTCTGGGAACTTGTCATTGTTATCATTCCAACAACTTTGAGCTTATTGATAGTCTTAAAAAGAAAGTTTCCCGGAGTGCTTTGCACGTCATAAATATCTTCGACAAGTCAGTTAACGACGCTACGTATGTATGCATATTATAGGTAAAAGAAGCCACGCAACAGAAATATGTACACCGATTAAAACGGGACGGCATTCCAACAGATCCAAAATTTGTTGAAATGTGGTACTTGGTAAGTAACACACTTTATTCATTTTAAATTGCCTTGTGTACATTTCAAAGTGAATAATTACATTATACAGACCCTTAATAGATTAATGAAGGTAACTTCTTTTCTTTCGGACGATGGAAACCCGATTTCCACAGCTGAAACAAAACAACTCGAAATCACTGCTCGTATCTTGTTAGTTTCAAAACATTATCCATACGTTGGTATTGTTAACTCTTGGTCGCATAATATTTTTTCGTTTTACATTATCATTTTTCTGTTTTTGCTTATTTTCATCTGCGACAGTTATTAATGATGAATAAGTCATTTGTGTCGGCAGTATATTTTTCTAAGGAGGTATGATTTCAGTTTAATTCAGGACAAACAGGGGGTCCCGTTGGTGTGGATACGAACGTTGTACCGGTGTGGAGGAGTGGTATTACTGGAAAAGGTGTTGTGATCTCTGTTCTTGATGACGGTATGTTGAAATTATTAGCAACGAAAATTTCACACCGGTCTGGATATTTATCGCACATTTACAGAGAAAGTCGACTTCAAGTTTAAATGAAGCGAAATCTCGCAATGATTTCTAGTTACAAGACAAAAGCAAAGTCTTCATCGAAACTTTGATGCGTCGAAGCGGCTTGTAATATCCTTTTTTCCAATGACGTTGGACACTGTCAAAAAATTTTAAAGACGTTGTAACTGGCAGTTATTTTGCTCCCTTTTATGATTATATTTCGTCACATGTTAGTAGATGTAGATCGTCCTGGTCAGTTCACGAGAAACACTGTTGTTGGTGTTGGTGTTGTTGTTGTTGGTGTTGGTGGTGTTGGTGGTTGTGGTGTTGGTGTTGGTGGTTGTGGTGTTGGTGTTGGTGGTGGTGATGGTGGTGTTGGTGTTGGTGTTGGTGTTGGTGTTGGTGCTGGTTGAAGTTTCAACTTTCTCAGTGGTAGTCATCTTCAGAAGTAGAGGGTCAGAAACACCAACAGTCCTTCTCTGGACTCCACTAACCTGGACGGTCTACATATACAAACATGTAATGATACTCCCAGGTTCAAACCATTCATATTGACATATTTCATTCTTTAAGGTCTTGATCACACTCATCCTGACATTTTACCAAACTATGTAAGTAAAATTACAAATTACAAATTTTGCTATACTTACACTACCTTCGCTATGCTTAGACCACCTTAGCTATACTTTGACCACCTTAGCTATACTTACACTCCCTTAGCTATACTTAGACCACCTTAGCTATACTTAAACTTCCTTCGCTATACATAGACCACCTTAGCTATACATAGACCACCTTAGCTATACTTAGACCACCTTAGCTATACTTACACTACATTCGCTATACATAGACCAGCTTAGCTATACTTAGATCACCTTAGCTATACTTACACTACCTTCGCTATACATAGACCACCTTAGCTATACTTAGACCACCTTAGCTATACTTAGACCACATTAGATATACTTAGACCACCTTAGCTATACTTAGACCACCTTAGCTATACTTACACTCCCTTAGATATACTTACACTACCTTAGCTATACAAAACCACCTTAGCTATACATAGACCACCTTAGCTATACTTACACTCCCTCAGCTATGCTTGGACCCCTTTAGCTATACATAGACCATAATCTCTCATGAGTAATATTTGTGTATTTTTACCTGTAGTTTCCCGAGGCTAGTTATGATTTTAACGACCACGATACCGATCCGTTTCCTCGAGATGAAGATCCAGATAACTGGTATTTATCTGTATTTAATAAATTTTTTACTAGTACCTCGTAAACATAACTCAACCTTATCTGTCTCCCCTTTTCATATGGTTTTAGTCACGGTACAAGGTGTGCTGGAGAAATAGTTGCCGTTGCCAATAACAGCAATTGTGGCGTTGGAGTCGCTTACAATGCGAAAGTTGGAGGTGACCAAACGATTTGAATGCTGAGATAACATGCTTAAATATATCATTTTGTAATCTTGTTTGCTTCAGGCGTGAGGATGCTTGATGGGAAGGCAACGGATGCACTTGAGGCAAGTGGACTGAGCTTTAATCGTAACCTGATTGACGTTTATGTCAACTGTTGGGGGCCAAAGGATGATGGGAAGACTTTCGGGAAACCTGGACCTTTGGCTGCGAAAGCTTTGAAAGAAGGAGCCATCTTTGTAAGTGCGATTTCTATCTGATTGGAACGTTGTAGACTGATTATAATCCTACAAACGTTTACGTCACATCTCTTCTAATGAATAAATTAGGCATTACGTGTATTGGCATCAACATCAGATCATTCATGAAGACAGTAGACTAAAGCATGCAAAAACTCGCGTTTCAACATGAAACAAAACACGGTATTGGAGTGTTTATAGACTCTACTTTCAACAATCAGATCACTCCCGATGAAGACAATAGTCTGGAGTACATAAGACCACAAGCTTCAACATCAGATCACTTCTGTCGAAGACACTTGACTGTAAGACCTTGAGTTTTAACATCAAAACACTACTGATGAATACAATACTGTGGAGTGTACATGAACTCCAGTTTTAAGACTTTAAACTGAATACATTTCTTGTTAGCAAGTATATGTTGTTCTAGGGTCGCAAAGGAAAAGGAAACATTTACGTGTGGGCAACTGGAAATGGTGGTTTAACTGACGATGATTGCAACTGTGATGGATACACCACAAGTGTGTACACAATATCCATTGGTTGCATTAGTGATCATGGTCTATCAACATACTACACAGAGCTTTGTGCTTCCACTTTGGCTGTAACTTTTAATGGAGGCGCGCATAGAGAACGGGAAGAAAACAAAATGGTATGACATTAATATTGTTTAACATTTGTACTACATGACGTTCTCAGGTTATTCATGATGGTACTTACATCATTCGTTAGATTACTACAGATTTATTCCACAAATGCACGGAGGAGTTCAAAGGCACTTCTTCCGCTGCTCCCATTGCCGCGGGAATATTCTCTCTCGTCTTGGAGGCAAAGTAAGATAATTAACGGTAAAAGCGTTGTTTAGATATGGGAGGGTTGAAAACGAGTTTTGAGTGGATCTCCTTGAAATTCGAGTTGATTGTATAGCTTTGAAAAGGTGTCCGTTCAATCTTGGCATTTTTCAGTCGAGAACTTGTTCAACATAATTTTGTTCTTGAGAAATATTTTCTTTGCAAATATAGACATTCGTTCAACATGTACTTCATTAGCATTTTATTGCATTTTCTGACCAATAGGAGCGCTGAGATGGCTAACTGCAGCCGGCAATCTAATTATATATTCAGCACCAGGTTGCACAGCTAAATGGGACTACTGTTTGTTTCCTATATTGTGCTTTTATTGTGAAGATGCGAAGAGCTTTCTTCATGCCGTGAAATCTCAGTGCATGTATAAGGGGGAACTCTGACATTTAATTTTCTTTTCAGTCCCGAGTTAACCTGGAGAGATATGCAGCACGTGATTGTCGACACTGCGCAGATGACAAGTCCCGTGGACGAAGGCTGGATGAAGAATGGAGATGGAAGACATTTCAACCATAAATTCGGTTTTGGAAGAATGGACGCTTCCAAAATGGTGGAACGTGTTAAAACGTGGGTTAATGTTAGCCCACAGAAAGTGTGTACTGGTCAGTTATTTGATAATCAAAGGTAACTATATTTATCGCTTTTGACTGTCTCTAAAATTATGATGACAGTGGTGCGGCCATATAGGTAGTTTTTTACTAGAGTTGATCCATGACCTTGGACGCTCCCACCTGCTCTATATAGTTTGCAAAGTTCATGACAGGGGGGAGTGTTTAAGCTCATCCGATCGAATCTAGGATATCGAATCTATGGATACTACAGTTCACACCTTTTCTCCTTGTAACTCTTTCTGAAGTAACGCTGTGCCTTTAATAATTAATATCAATTGTAGAATTTGAAGAACTTGATCATTCTTGTTTTTTTATACTTTGTGCTAACTGTTAAGGGAACATTTTGTTTTGCTTAGACGATGATTGTAGTAGATTGAAAAATCCCTTTCCGGTTAATGGCGATGGCTAGGTGTTAAACGAACTCTCGTGAGTCTATCATTAAGTCATATATTCTGTATTTCTTAAATTCTTAGAGATATTCCATCGACGGGCAGCATGGATTTCCAATTTTCCACGGATGCGTGCGCAGGCGGTGAAAACCAGGTGGATAAGTTAGAACATGTCGTTTTGACTGTTAGTTTTATACATCGACGTCGCGGGGATGTCAGCCTGTTACTCGTCTCTCCGTCGGGGACTAGAAGCGAATTACTGTCTACCAGACGATATGACGATTCGAAAGAAGGACTTGATGACTGGAGGTTTATGACAGTGCACTTTTGGGGTGGGTATATTGATGCGTATTGTACGTCATAATCACCTTGTGGATGCACCTGTTCACAAGAATTTTAATGAAGTTCTTTATTGTGAGACACCAACATGGCCGCTCTTCCTTGAAATCAGTGCGTATAGTACGTCATAACCGCCATGTTGATGCACCTGTTCAAAAAAGTTTTAATGAAGTTCTTTATTGTGGGACATCAACATGGCCGCTCTTTCTTGAAATCAGTGCGTATAGTATTTCATAACCGCCATGTTGATACACCTGTTCAAAAATGTTTTAATGAAGTTCTTTATTGTGGGACACCTACATGGCCGCTCTTCTTTCAAACTCAAAACCAATAACTTAGTTATAGAGGTTTTGAATTTGAAGTTGAGTTGCTAGAGTTATATTTTGACCGAAGTTGCGCCCGTTACTGATAACAAAAGGTGTAGAAACTATGAGCCTTTTGTTATTAAATTTGAATGTAGTAATGGATTAAGCAAGTTCATATGACCCCATACTTTATCGAGTTTTCGTAATAAGAGATTAGTCCGATTTGTTGAGGCTTAGGCAGTTGCCTTGAGCATTCTGTAATGCATATACAACGATGTTTTGCATGAATTCGTTTTTCCAGGTGAAAATCCCCGAGGAGTGTGGAAAGTCAAAGTAACTGACAGTCCCTTGGATAAAAACGGTCAGCGGATAGTGTCCGACTTTGGGACACTTCATGCAGATACTAGCAGGCAGGAGCATGATGTGGAAGATCTAGAGAAACAAGTTATCGATGATCAAACAAAACAGCAGCAAAATCTAGTCGACCAAATGAAGCAAAGGGTTAGTGGTGATTCTATCCTTCGTCATCCTTTCAATTCACTCAATATCCCTCGTGATTCATTTTTCTAATCTTTACCTTCCATTCATAGGACCCACATATAGACTTTCCCTATCCTCCTGGAGTGCGACGTGATCATATAAACACGTCTTCAGTGAATTCTGACGATAACTACAACGGCTTTGCTGGCTCTCAGTCTATAAAACGCGGCGTTGTACCCAGTTTTCTGAAAAGCTATCGAAAAGGAAATATTCGTAAAGTGCAAGTGGAAACAGCAGAAAAGGCAACACAACGTGTGCAGGTGAACGCTGGGTACGAGAACCCTGAAATTATTTGTTTAGGCAACCCTACGTGTTCTGGAGTGTTTTTACGGTATGGTTTGACTTTGTACGGTACTCAAACACGTGAAGGGGTTGAATTCTAGTTCAGTAATAGTATAATATGTATAAATAGTTCTGAAAGTGCTAATGAAGCGAAAAATTGCTAATTATGCAGGGTGTCCCTGACTAAAGTGACACTGTAGAAATCATCTCATTGTTCATAGACCTTTGTTAAACGTGCTTGACTACATATATTGTATCACCTTTTTCTGGGACACCGTGTAGTTTTATCGAACAAATTTTAACATGACTTTAAGGACTTACGTAAATAGTTTACGAGAATATGAATGAATAGTTGTATTTACTGACGTGTTATTTCAGCCTGACAGAGGCCCATTCGTTTTGAAGTGTTAATGGTGTTAAATTCCGTCGAAATATTTCATACGAAAGCTGCCAGGAAAGTTAGGGATATTTGAGATTTTGCGGCGCCGTTGTACAAAGCGACGTCACTGTTGTAAATCGGACGATGTCGTGAGCATAAAAAGAACCACCGTAAACTGTTTTATAGAAAGTCTACTGTCATTTTATGAGCTCTGTTCGATAACTTTATAATTTAAATAGCGAAATTTTCGATGAATCGTATCAGTAAACGAAGAATTCAATTCATTAGTACGATTATTCTATAAGTGAAACGACGAACTGATTAAAAAATCAATTTTATTTTTCATTGTACCTTTTAAGGACTCCAATATATTGAGCTTGGGAAATTGTCTTTGTATATGATAAACAATAGCTTGTTAAATTTTTTCTTCTGAAATATGATTAAAAGTTTTGTATATGCTTTCTTTCTGGATCTTATAGCTATTTTATAGGAATGACTATTTTCTAATTAACGTTTCTGAATGCGGAGTTTGTCCAGCGATTAGCTGTTAAATGCTTAATTTTCAGCTTGATCTTTTTTGTATGTGTTGATCCAAGATTTGAGATGTGAACCAGTTGAATAAAGGTAGGATTGATCAGTCCAATCTAGCATTCACATTATTTAATTGAATATTCTTAAGTAACTCTGCAAATTTGTATATTTTTTTCCATCATAAAATTGATGTTCGCCTTAACTTGCTTAAACACTTGTGTTATTTCACATTCTTGATATTTTATTGTTCTTACAGGATATTCAAGTGTCGGATTGCATGGAAAATTATTTTGGTCGTTTACATCTTATTTGCAATCAATCTTTCGATTTGGGCAACAACAAAAAAAAACAAAAGTATCTCAAGCACACATGTTGGAAAGGGAGTGTATAAATGAATAAATAATCTAGAGTATTTACACAAGATGTTTTTTATCGAATTGTGGATGAGGATTGCAATATTGTGGACACGAATTCAACCTGCTTAAAGTAAGGACTGACGATTGAATCTGTTAACAGGTGTTAAATTTATTTAGAATATTTATTCATATATGTAGAGGAGTTGTTTTGTCTTCAATTATAACGAATGTAAACTCGCGTGTCTTTTATCAATAGACATTTTAATCCGCCTTTCTAATGTGTTGAAATTTGACGCGTTGGTGTAATGTGAACCCAGTGTGAACCTCAACTAAGTATCACGTATTTCTTGTTTTATTGCCTAACATTATTTCGTCCTAGTGAACTCCGGTTGTTTTCACTCGCTATTGTTCCCCCTTTCCTTCAACGAAACTACAAGATGTCGGTTGCTGACAAGTTTGATCTGGCCAAACAATCGTTCCTCGGCTCAAGCGTCGCCAAAACAGTTTGCAAAGCGACCAATCGCGAAATTTTGGGACCAAAAAAGAAACACATTGACTGTGAGTATTTAGAAATGATTAGTGTACAATCTTTGTTGCCCAAATTTTACTGTACAAAAACAAAATTTCGGATATCGCGTGTTTTCGGAATTTTGTTTTGCATGGATGAATAGACTATCATATAAATTCGATCCGGTTCAAGGTCTCGGTTCATGTAACTCGTTCAAAGCAAATTTATCACCCACGAGGTATTGCACACTTCAGTTAACTTATTACAGCCTCTCAATATATTTTATCTCAGCCGTTTATTTCTCAGTGTCGTGAGCATTATTATCACATCGTGCAATACTTTATTTAATAAATTAACTATACAATTGAAGAATACAGTTTTAAAATGTCTATGAGTGTTTATATCAGTCACGGTCGACTCGAGCTTAAGTCTTCTCATCAATTTTATTTCATGTTTGTTTGTCAACCGAAATGAAAATATACACAATAGGCGTTTTCCCCTCAAGATTCGCCATTTCCACCAGCTAAGTCATCCATACACGTCTAAGTGTGTACTAGTACTACTACTGCTATGCGCATTTTCGAGAAAATCTATATTTTCGTCTTTGGAAATTGATTTAATTATTTCTTTTCCTAAAACGGCATTTGGCATGTGGTTAGAGGTATTTAGTAGAGCTAGTGACCTTGAAGACTAAAACGTTAGAAACGTAAAATCTATTTTCTATGGGCAGTTGTGAAGCGGTTAGTCGGTTACTGGATAAGGCGCAAGTTTGTATACATTAAGCGGCCATTTTTAATTCAAATTACTATAGAAACAACGTTGGTTGGAAATTTCTAAGGACAGTCGAAACTTTTCCCATATGGGGTGTGCAAGTTCATTCACTTCCTTTTAGTTGAAAGAACAATTAAATTTCTGCCATGTTTGATGGCATTGTAATAGACAACTTGCATTATTACGTCACTTAGTAATCACGCAAATAAAAAATCTGTGCAATTGCATTGAAAGTTTACTTGACTGCTTGGTTTCAAGCGTTTCGTAATTCCAGCAAAAGGCGTCCTAATTCTTGCTTTTTCAGTGGACGAGGTTTAGTTTGAGAAGGTTTTGTGGCTTTCGGAACGATAGTTGGCAATCTATTTAAATATCGAATCGTTTAGCGTAGATTCGCCGCAACTTTCTGAGCTAGAAGTTTTCCGAAGATTCGGGCAAGAGTTCTCAAAAGAACCCATGGCCTTCAGTCGTACTTCTTGACTCAGAAACGTGACTAAGAACAGCAATAAACTCTCTTTCACATGGTGGCCATATTGCAATGCTTTCATGTGCGTGACTACAAAATGACCTAATAATGAAAGTTGTCTATTGCACGTGTTGAAAATCTTTTATCAAAATCACCCCCGCAAGCGTCTTTCCGGAGTGTTTTTTAATTCGACTACTTTATTGTCACGTATACTGACTTTAATCCCAGATCCCTGCTGCTCTTGGGGGAGTGTAGAGAAATAAAGAAAGTTAGAATCTAACTATCAAAACACTCCACGTACTTTAAATGTTTTAAAATACCTTAAAAATGGCTTTTGAAAATTAAAAATGGTTTCTAATTTGAGTGGTATATAAGTGGTATTGTCTTTTCGCATTATGTGGGCATGCAATACAATCAAAAAAGCAATGTAAAAAAACGTTGTAAAACGTCATTTATGGCGTTTTCCCTTTTTACTTAGATTTTTGTTTGGGCCAAAAATACAATATCAATTAGAGAGGGGGTGTGTAAATAATCTGCTCTACCCTGTTATTTTAAAAACAATTGTACTTTCAAATTAGCGTTCAGCCCTGCTTTTAATACATGCACGCTGGTAGCAAACATTACAAGAGAATCTGACCAGCAAAGAATACGATACCGTCTCTGTGATATATGAAAATATAAATGGATTACTAGGTCTACGAAGAGAAATTGCGTAAGGTTCCTGCACGATACTTTAGAAGCCCACTTGGCTGTCATGTATAAATATTACGTTGTATAGTCAAAATAGAACAATGACATACATTCTTTTTCATAGTAATTTTGTTGTTTAATGCAAAGTGAGGTGGAAATGCCCCTCTTTCAAGATAAAATGGGGACCTTGGCTCCCTCTGTCCCTCACTTCCAACGCCCCTGGAATTTAACGAGTACAAATCGTAACGATAACAAGCTTCTTAAATGCAAGAGGCCAAACATTTTTTGTGCTGTAACCATACAATTGCATTATTAAAAAGTGTAGACAGTATTTTAAATGCATATTTTTGTTTTAGATCTAATTTCGTGTACGATGAACGAACGTATGGACTTATCGTACATGTTCGAGAGATTTTTGGAGAGAATTCGACTATCAAGTTGGGTCATTGTCTCAAAAACGTTGATATCGATTCATTCACTCTTATCAAAGGGAGAAGAGGTATATGTATCATTTAGTGCTGTGCATCGAAGTTTTGATTTTAGTAAAAATGTCCAAACGGCAGCGAAAATATACGAAATGACATAAAACTGAAGTTACGCACACGAAAAGCATTATGTTTTTTTGTCGTTTCCTCCGCCGTCGACTTTTTTTCTGCCGGGGAACATCGTTGCTAAAAAATCGAATAAACTTCGTGGATTTTTTGAATATGGATACCTTCCACTGGACCTGACGCCTCTTTTCATCGAATTTGAAGTTTTTTCTGCCGAAGCCGGAATTAAAACTCCTGGAGTTTGCACAGTAATATAGTCTCCTTCTTTTTGTAAGGCGTTGCTATACGTTATAACTTCGGTCAAGAATTTGATGCGACTTATTTTGTTTTCATCTCGTTTTCAGAGATTCATTCGAGTGCTATCCACGCGGAGTTTGCTTTGGGACTTGGACGACTTTTCAGATAAAACAGCGTTTGCAGGTTTGTAGGATATAAACTGCAGATTATTCAACTCGATGCATGCACGTTAACGTAATTATTACTGAGTAAAGTGAGTGGTTTGAATCCGGGAATCGGGAGTATCGCGTACATGTTTGTATACATGTTGAACGTCCGACTATCAATGTGTTAGAGTTGTTTGGACATCCTTACTGGTAGTCATCAGATCAGTCCATCTTAAGACTGCACCAGCGTATAGACGATTGACATTTGCAAACACGTTTAGTATATAATGAATGTTGCTCTGCAGGTTATGACATGAATTTGTTTATCAAACGCTACTCCAACTATTTGATGTACAAGGTGGAATTGTATCGAATGCTTGACTATGATTTCTGTCGCATAAAACGTGGGTAAGTAACGCTTGCCTGACTAATCTGTCGAAATTGCCCCTTGCAATCTTTAGTTAAATAACCACCGTGAGAGATGCCCTACATGCTATTGCCAATATCGTAAATGGTAAATTTTTTCCATGTTTTCTCCAGAGCTGATGGCTTACTGCGCAGATTTGATGAATATACGGTAACCTTTCGATTTCTCTCTTCAATGAGAAATGAAATGAATTTGTGAAAATTTGCCTTTGATCTTTCTGTATTTCAGCTTCTGAAAGCAATGGCGGATGTTCAGACTCTTCTTGACAGCTTGCTGGAAATAGACGTGAGACTATTTTATAGCGATTTTTGTACATGTTATTAATTTTTAACAAATCGAACTCTGAGAACAGTTTCAACCATCGAGTTCTATACCTCTGACCATCATGATAGCGGTCGTTCCCAATAATCATAACTGTGAAAATGTATTTTTTTAATGTAACCAAAACTGTTATCGCGGCGTTCCAACAAATCTTTCAACCATCATCTTTAGCTACAGTCAAGTGATTTCAGTAATGGAGTCATCAGCAGCGCTTTCGTTTTATTATTTAAGGTAATAGATGATTGCTTCATCACGTCGTTGAATTAAACTTTTTTACTCAACGAAGTACTTTATACGAACATTTTTTAATTATAGGATTCAATCAAGCTATTTGCCTGTTACAATGACGGATTGATTAATCTCTTAGGTAAGTTATTTCAATCGGCCGCTGCTCTTACATAATCTCAAGCCGGATAGCTCAATCGTTGCATGCATTCCAAATGAGAAAGTTCATTAGGATATTTACGCGTGTTCGCATGGCGATGAAATTTATCTTCATACAAGCACTTAGGTATGTGTTCACCTTAAGATAACATTCCAGTTGTCATATTCAGGTCAATGGTATTGACGACTCTTATGGTTATGTATGTCCGTCATGAGTTCATCGTTTTCTCGTTTACAGAAAGATATTATGACATGAGAAAAGAAAATTGTAAAGCTACTTTGGATGTTTATAAGAAGTTTTTGAGCCGGACAAATATCGTTAAGAATTTCTTAAAAGTTGCCAAGGTATTTTGTATATTAATTATGGTGTACCATCGAGATGATTTAAGGAGGATTGCGATAGTTGGTAGGAATTTGTTCCACTTCTATTTTAAATCGATTTGATGGCTTTTGCGATAAAATTTGATTAAGTAATATAGTTAGTGAATTTATTGATTGTACATACAAATAGTTTGTTCATACAATATTTTCTCTTAATTTTAATGTTACTTGCCAAATTTATTAATTACTATTTAAATTAATAAATTGATATTTGCAGGATATGGGAATAAACGAGAATGTGATTCCGGATCTTGTTGAGGTATTAAATCATCGTACAGATTGTTACGACTAAACTTTCCAAGACAACACTAAGTACCCGTGCGCTTCTTTGCAATCAATTAAAGTGCCCGTGTTTTCATAGGCACCCAACAGTCTTTTGGATGAATTACAGAATCATTACAAATCTTTGGAGAAAGGAGAAGCTACTAACATCAAACAAATTAAGTACGTTTTACAATGTTCCAAAATGGCGCAAAGAGAGCATGACCACAAAAACAGGTTGTTATTTTGACGATGTCTTCTCCCTTTTAAGCCATGTGAACTTAGCGCCCATCACTATTTCCGAATGGAGCGAGCAGTTCGATTTTAAAGAAGACGATGCTACGAGTCCAGTAAGTCCTGATGATTTTCCTGCTGACCAAATCAAGAGTGAGACCATCCTGCTTGACCATGCTCCAGAATATGCTTCAAAAGGTAATCCGAATTGGGAAACGCTCTTCGAGTCAGACAAACCAAGTGAACTTTCCAAGGCATCGAAGAATAATGAAGACGACCTGCTGCAGTTGCAGCAAGTATTTCAAAGTCAAGTAAGTTTGCCAAAGGAAAGCAGGATCCTTATTGTTTGCTTATTTGATGATGAAAAACTGATTTATGACTAATATTCTAACTATAGAAGTTGCTCGGAGATTAACTATTGAAATTTTACTAGATACCTTTGCCAACTGCTGGTGCTTTCAGTGTTAACTCTCATTTTGGAACTACACCATATAACCACGTAAAACCAAACCAATCCATCGTGTCGCTAAATCCGAGCACCAATCCTTTCGATTGTGTCCCAGGTCCTCTCAACTCTGCCAACATTCAACAGCCATTAAACTTAAACCAGAATTCACCATACACAACCGTCCACCAACCATACACAGCCGTCCACCAACCTTACCAAAACTCCACAGGAGACTTGCATTCATCGTTAGCGAATGTTGTGAAGTCCTTAGGTAAAACAGAATTTTTCATTTACATCCCGCCAGTCGACATTCTTTAAACCTCTTCTGGCAAACTATTCTACTCGGCTCGGTGTTTCAATCTTCACATTGCGCATGTTCATGTAATTCTCATCAATTATATGACTGTTTTCTTGTGCAACAGATAACTTTGATGTTAGTGGATCATCCTCGGGGCAAACTGCACACCAGTGGTCCGTGCCTCGAGCAAAAGTCAAAACGGGTGGTGACAACTTTCAAATGAAAGCAGTGGCGAATACCACCTTACCCCTGGGGAACTCTGTTCGTCCTAATTTACCCTATTCTCAATCTGAAGTAGCCCGTTCTTGCGTAAGTCAAACTACGTTGTTATACAATCGGCCATTGTATACTTCAGGATTTTCACCTATGCCATATGGTCCTACATCTACAATCGTGAAACCACCGAATACATTTACGGCGCAGCGAAGGAGTTTGAACCCTTTTGATGCGCCGCCAACCCATAACCAGGCGTTGTTTTAACAATTGAATAGTTAATTATTAATGCCGAATAGTTGTCATGATAAATTATTAAATGAAAAAGTGTACATAAATTATGCAATTCGCTTGTAATTTCAGTTGCTAGAAATACAATTGCTTAAATTGATTTAGTTATCTTTCGTTTTTCGGTATGATTTTGAAATTCAAATTTCAAATACCAACAATTAGTGGTGACATTGTGTGGTGTCGTGGTGATCAGGAGGAGGGTCTGGGGAGACTGCTCACACAATCGCCCTGCCCCCCTGTTCATTTCCTTCTCCAACACCTCCGATGTCTTCGCGATAAAGAGTTTTGTTGTATTGATAGATTTTATCGCTTCAGACCGTCTAGAAACATGGCTGAATATGTTGCCGATAAACTTGACGCTGCAAGACATTCAATAACAGGCTCAAATGTTTCAAAAATCGTTTGCAAGGCTTCGAGTCGTGAAACGTTTGGACCGAAGAAAAAGCACTTGGATTGTATGTTTATGATAATTTAATATAATAAAGTATAGTCAATTAGCAACTCTTCATCCTTGGTTCTTGAATTTAGTACTATCTATACGAATCGTGTTGTTGATTTTACGATGTTTTGCATCCTTCGGATTGACTAAGTTTCTCGTAAAAAGATACATCGGTTTGTTTTCCTAGATCTTATAACTTGCACTCAATCCGACTACGTATCAGTGCCTAGTTTAGCCGAATTGCTTTTCGAAAGAAGCCGAATGTCGAGCTGGGTTATCGTTTCAAAATCTCTTGTCACTTTTCATACCTTGATGTCATCAGGAAATGAGGTATACTTGCTATGCTACAGCAACAAAAAATGCGCTTTCTTTTTAAAGTAAATTAGTGGGAACGTTGAACCTGTGACATACGGATTAATACGACGGTGCACGGCTTTTATGTGTATGTACGTGTGCTAAGTTACTCTTATTGTATATCAATCAAATTTTTTGTCAACTGATTTCTTGATTGACATCGATATTTTCCCCTTATCATGCGCTTTGTAATCGTGGGTATTTGTGCTGGTAACTGACGTATCTATTAAACATGGTATTCGCGTTTGTGTTTTCGTCGAGAAGGTGTCATGTGCCAAGTTCAAAAGTTGTTTTAATAAAAAGTTGTTGTCAACCATCAATAATTGAAAGTTGTATTATGTAAATATTCTATGGTTCGTAATGTAACAAGATGTATCAATTTTTATTATGTCATTGTAAAAAGTCTACTTTACCCATCCATCGTTATGATATTTTCTCATTGCATCTTATGATGTTTAGAGATTTCTCCAATATCTTGCATCACGAACTGTTCTATGGAATCTTGAAAACTTCCTGGACAAATCTGGAGTTAGAGGTACAGCTTTTTGATTTGTTGTAGCTTGATTACTATGCTAATTAACAAGTACAATCACCTTCAAAATTATCATGTAGAAGAAGATAGTGCAGAAAGCGCTTTAATCATTATGTGGAAAATGCTTTGACCATTTTTGCAAAACCTTTTCATATGGTGCCCATAGTGGAATAAAGATGTTTGGATTCATTTTTGATATAATTCTTAGGATATGATATGTCCACATTTATACGTCGTTATTCCATGTACCTCACCAAGAAAGCTCACGTATATGCTGATGCTGGTTATGATTTTTGTCGAATCCCTCGAGGGTATGTAATATATATTTATTTTACTATAGTATTTTCATGTTGTAGGAGCTTTTTGCTTGAACCATTTAGCACAATATATGACAGAACGAGATATATTTCAATAAACTATGTCACACTTGCAACCATATGTTTTATTTGTACTTTCCACCATAAGTCAGGGAAAGCAGATCATTGTATTAACTCTAAGCATTTTAATGAGAAAAGCTAAACGTAAATTTCTAAATTGGCCCATCTTTTTAACTCTTCATTAACATTCTGCGAGAGATAGAGCTTATTCTGTTAGACTCATACAATAATATAAAAGTATGGTTTCTTTTACATATATTTACCCAGCGAATCATTCTGTGAGGATGTTAGATAATTTTAAGAAATATTTTGCTTTGTAGTAAAAATGGGACAATTAGAAAAATGGACTCTCCCAAGGTATATGCTACGATTCGTGTATCTTAGTACTGGTCAAATCTTCATTGCGCATTTGTTTGATTTTTTCATAGCTTTTGAAAGCGTTACCACAGATTCAGCAACAAATTGATTCGTTATTGGAGGTTGATGTTAAGTCAGTAGAGTTAGCAAATGGCATCATCAATAGTGCTTTTGTAGTACTTTTCAAGGTACTTATTTAAGTGAGCATTGTTTTCATTCACATGAAAATTTTATCTTTTTATTATCGTAAAACTTTTTCTTGACACGGCGCATTTATTTAACTTGTCATGATAGGATTTGGTGAAGCTATTTGCTTGCTACAATGATGGAATGATAAATTTATTGGGTATGTGTGTTTCTCCTAATAAGCAGTTGAAGTTTGCTGGAAAGTGTGTATCGAGAAGTATCCATAGATTGTTTTGCTTCAAAGTAATGATACATTGTTTTGAACGTTGTTTCATATTTCAGAAAAATATTTTGAAATGAACAAGAAGAATTGCAAGGAGGCTCTCGAAATCTACAGGAAATTTCTTTCTCGTATGGACAGCGTGAATGATTTTATGAAAATTGCTGAGGTTTGGAATGGCCTATATGGGTATACTGTCAATTATGATGTTGACAATTATGGTGTTTTCTATAGAGATGATGTCTATAGAGATATTATCTATAGAGATGTTGTCAATAGAGATTTTGTCAATAAAGATGTTATCTATAGAGATGTTGTCAATAGAGATTTTGTCAATAGAGATGTTATCTATAGAGATGTTGTCAATAGAGATGATGTCTATAGAGATGTTGTCAATAGAGATGTTGTCAATAGAGTTGTTGTCTATAGAGATGTTGTCAATAGAGTTGTTATCTATAGAGATGTTGTCTGTAGAGATGTTGTCTATAGAGATGTTGTCAATAGAGATGATGTCTATAGAGATGTTGTCAATAGAGATGTTGTCAATAGAGATGTTGTCAATAGAGTTGTTATCTATAGAGATGTTGTCTGTAGAGATGTTGTCTATAGAGATGATGTCTATAGAGATGTTGTCTATAGAGATGTTGTCAATAGAGATGTTATCTATAGAGATGATGTCTATAGAGATGTTGTCTATAGAGATGTTGTCAATAGAGATGTTGTCTATAGAGATGTTGTCAATAGAGATGTTGTCTATAGAGATGTTGTCTACAGTGATGTTGTCTACAGAGATGATGTCTATAGAGATGTTATCTATAGAGATGTTGTCTATAGAGATGATGTCTATAGAGATGTTGTCTATAGAGATGTTGTCTATAAAGATGCTATCACGTATCAGTAGAGATGAACATGTTTAGTGAAATTTCATCGAATACTTTGAGAACATATTTTGTTTTTAGGAAGTTGGAATTAGTCCGTCAGATGTTCCCGACCTTAATAAGGTACTATGTTCTTGAAAAAATCGCAGAGAAATATTTCCATCAATTAAAATATCATGAAAATTTATTAAAGGCACCTGCTAGTCTTTTGGAAGCATTGGAAAGTCATTATCACAGTCTGGAGAAAGGAAAAGCTCCTGTCACATCTTCAAAGTAGGGACATGTTGATTCAGAATAAAATACGCCTCGTAGAAATGATTATTTTTTGTGTGTGCAGTACATACTTGAATTACTATTGAAGTATCTAAATTTATATTGTACTTGGGAGATATTTTTCTGGCTAAATGACTGTTACGGCCTTGACGATCGTATAGTGGATCGCTTTGTCATTAGTGCCTATAATTCGTCCGCATAAATATTTTAGACGTCAAACACTTCAGCCAATCACAGTACCGCAAATAACAACAGAAAGCTTGAATAATCCAATCAAATTTGAGGAGTACGGAAAGGAAGATTTAATAAAGGAAGAGGAAGAAAGGTTGAAATCATTTAAGGTAAAGTTGAAAGTTAACCATTCTACTAAACGTTTTCCAATGAAATACATAGATTGTCTACGCAAATAATGATATGCGTTAGATTGTCTTCTCAACCAATTATAACGTAACGTAGATTGTCTACCCAAATGATGGTGTGCGTGAGATTGTCTACTCAACCAATCATAACGTTAGAATGTCTACCAACCAGTTATAACGTAACGTAGATTGTTTACCCAAATGATGGTGTGCGTGAGATTGTCTATTCAACCAATCATAACGTTAGATTTTCTACCAAACCAATCATCACGTTATATCCAATCACTGAAATCAGTGATGTACGTTAGAATGTCTACAGTCTACCCAAGAAATATTGTGCGTTATTCATGTCAACCACTTAACTACGAATTTGGCTACGGCTGAGAATGTGGAAATGTCAGTCAAGTGTAACACTAACAGTCCTTAGGACTGCACTCAATTGGACGATCTACATAATGGATATCTACATATATACGTGGATGGATATCTACATATATGGATGTCTACATACATGGATATCTGCATACACGAATATCTACATACAAACATGGATATCTACATACAAACATGGATATCTACATACATCGATATCTGCATGCATGAATACATGTTACCGCACTCCCTAATTTAAACAGTTCACTGATGTATGTCACTGATTTTCTGCCCAAAAAATCATACATGTAGGTCAGATTGTCAACTTAATTTTTTTACCCAACCAATCTGTATGCGTTAGTTAGTCCAAGTAATCTACGCGTAAGTTTTGTCGCCCATCCAGTAATATAAGTGTGTGCCTCACTTCGATGAGAAAGATATTTTGTAAAAGCACATGACCTTCTCCTTCTATATTTAAACTTCATTTAACAGGAGACTAGAGTGACCGAGCAGATGCTCCAGGCAGCACCAACACGACAACCTCCATCCAGTAGGCAAGACGCATGGAGCTCAGCATTCGACGGAAACTTAAGTTCCAATCAAGTTAATAATCAAAACATCACTAACAATAATAATGATTTGCTTGAGTTGCACCAAGTCTTCGCCCCAAAGGTAAAAAATGTGTGATTGAGACAACCCCTGCTGTTACCATTGTATCAAGGCTGTTTTTATTATGTTCACAACCCTGACTTCTTATGATACATTGTATGTTGTGCAACACTTTTATTAGTTCATCACTACCTACACCGACGCGCGTTATCTTAGTTTATAGTTTAGGTAGTGTAAAGACTGTTTTCGTTCTCTGTTGTTCATTCATCCCTACCTACACTGACACGCGTTATCTTAGTTTATATTATAGGTAGTGTAAAGACTGTTCTTGTTCACTCTTGTTCATTCATCACTACCTACACTGACACACGTTATCTTAGTTTTTTATTTTAGTTAGTGTAAAGATTGTTCTCATTCTCTGTTATTCCGTAGCTACACTGCTTCTGCATTTTTATTCTGTATTTAGCCTGCCGATCCATTTACTGCAAACTTCGATCAGAGTTCAGCTTTTCCAACATCTTCTGGACAAACTGCAGGATTTGGAAGCACTCAACCAAGCCCCTGGAGTCCTGGGCCTGCCCAGACAAGTAAATAATACAACTTTGTTATGATCAGTTTGCATATCTACTCGTATCTACACCAAACATCTTTGCTTTTTACAGCACAGCCTGGAGGAGACTTCTTTGCTGGTAACTTAGCAACAGGTAACCAAAGTGAGGTGCTTCAACCAATGAACAAACAACCAGTAAATACTGTTCATGCACCAATCCAACCAAGTAAAGGAGATCTAGATACAAGTCTTGGCAAGGTGGCAATGTCGATTGGTGAGTGGATACGCTATTTTCTCTTTGAATATAGTGTTTTATGATTGACTAAGTGCACATCCACTCACTTGGTAGTACCTTTTCTTGGGTCCAGCTCCTGAAATTTTACAGCACTTTTGACTGGTTACAATTACACAAAGTGTATGTTTCATTAGGCGGGCTAGAGCTCCGCAAATGTGTTAGTATATTTGCTTCAGTTTATTTCGACATACCTCTATCATAGAAGGTTGTCATTGCACTAATACTTTTATTGAGGTAAAATTTCATTTACAGCCGTTCTGTATCTTTGATATCTAGATAATCTGAATGTCTCTGGAATTAGACCCGCACCAGGAATGTCTGGTAGGGTCCATCAGTGGACCGCACCTAGGCCTACAGTTAAGACGGGGGGTGCCAACTTTCAAATGAGCTCGACTTTAGGCCCCACCTTGCCACCGACTGGAGTACCAACGCAATCTGCAGTCCGTCCACCTTACGGTCAGCAAGGAATGTATGCCCCTCAACCACTGATGTACGGCCAGCCGCCCATGATGCAACAGCCTGTCATGCAGGCGAATCTATTCCCTCAACAACAATCAAACTCTTTTGTTAATGATCCTTTTGGAGCACCTGTGCCCAATAATCAACCGTTGTTCTGAAAAGTGTGAACTATACTTTTACGTA
Organism: Xenia sp. Carnegie-2017; assembly: GCF_021976095.1. NCBI lineage: Eukaryota > Metazoa > Cnidaria > Anthozoa > Malacalcyonacea > Xeniidae > Xenia > Xenia sp. Carnegie-2017. The sequence goes on from NW_025813483.1 coordinate 10,692,229, forward strand.
GATTAATTTAGTAGTCTTAGCAATCATTCCAATGTCATTTCCAACACGCACGATTTTCAATATGGCCTTTTCTAGGCTTATGCACTATTGTCCAGGCTTCCTGTTTACTCGCTCGCATGTATGCCGAGTGAGATCTTTTCGGATTGTTGAAAGGTTTGAAACAGCGGGGGAATTCGTGTCAAATGAAAACACTGTCTGCAATGTTGGACTACATTGTTGTGTTATGTTGTTCATTGCACTTTAAATTGTCACTGTATAATTGTGCGTGGGATGTAATCTCTGAAATTATCGTAGTGAAGTGGACTAGTCCCCACTTGTCCGTTAAAATGTAATTAACGTGCGTAATTTTCTGTCTATGGACAGCTTTGGACTTTACTCTGCAGGTTTCAGAATTGGTTGTTTACTGACAGAAGCTTGTTGTTCATATTGACAATTTTAGCGCGGCATACCTGCGCGTGGTGTCTCACTATTCTTTTCAGAATTATATTTGCATTTCGTGCGCAAAATCTTTGCTTGTCTGATTGCTGTAATGTTTGTCTTGCAACTGTTATATTTGTCATTTCCTGCAACATCAAGCAATAACACGCACAGAACGCTAACTGTAGTTGAAAATTGTAGAACGTGCAATCGTACTGTCGGGTAATCTTTTGAATAAATTGAATTATTTGCACTTAATTTCGAAAATTGAATGAACTGCTTTCCATTCAAAAATTGTGAATTGTAGACTACACCTCGATGGTTCGATGTCAAAGAATTAAAGCTTTGTTTATATGACCGAAGCCTAAGCTATTGTTGAAAAGGGCTTTTAAGACAGAGTGGGAACGTCATTAGAAAAAATGACCTTATTTTTCCCCTATTACACGATGCAATAAACGACAACGTCTGTTATCAATGCTTAAAAGAAATCACGGAGAATAACTCATTTATTGTAGATAAATAACTAAAGATGATGAAAGACCTTCGACTTCAAATGCGAACCGAAGCACCGATTTGATAAAAAAAATTGATTTTGATTCCATGAAATGGATGTTCGGTAAACAGGATTGCTTAATGCTTTTCATTTTCATGTTTCCCTGCCATTTTCCTTAAAGAAAAGACCGTTTTATAAGGAGAGGGCGTTTACCTTAGTCATTTCTTTAAAATTTGATGCAACATGTATTAGAATAGAAAAAATGCAGGATCTAATGCTAAAGTTTTCAGACTATTTTTAGAGAGATATGTGGTCTTATGAGAGAGAACAACTTGTGCCGTGAATGTGTGAGTTCCAAACGAAACAAAATAATTGAAGACGAGAGGACAGTCATGTTTACCGTTTCGGGAACAGCCACATGAAGTATGCGCGAACCGCTGACAACACGTATTTTATTTTTTAATGGCGGATATATTTGAATAAAAAATATTTTATCAATTGGTGCACTATTAATGACCTTGAAATCCTTAGAAATGCGTTGAAGTTATAAAAATGTACAGGTGGGCCCTTACGATGGATAAACAGCTTCAAGAGCTAGAATATGCTGCTCAAATTTTATTTGTAAGCATTTATTTTTACTTGTAGGCTTGTCAGTTTAAGCTTATAGTATGTTATACTAAAAGTAATGTTGTATTAAAAGTCAAACGTTCTTCCCTTAGGCATCTCATCCAGTATCTGTTGAACAAAGAAAAGCAGCTGAGCAGGTGTTCTTGAACTTCAAGCTGCTAAATTTTAAATCTGCGTACAAGTTTTATCAAAAGATATTCAGTAAGTGTTTCATACATATGTTTGAGACTTATGCCCAAACGTTGAATATCTCTATGTTATGTAGCCGGACTGAGGACTGAGAGAAACTCGCTGATTTTACGAGCATTTTTACGGCTATTTTACATGTTCATATTGGTTTCAGTGTTGCTTTGACAAAAATATGTAGAAATAAACGTTTTGTACTGGATTTTCTTAAAAATCAATTGCTTCACATTTAGTATTTTGGCTGCCTGTAATTTAGATACTTTGTTAATTAAACCTTTTGAAAATGCAGTATTAACAGTTTTTTGTGTCAGCCATGTTGGAGTTCTGGGGCCAGTTGCATGAATACCGAATAACACTATACACTGGATCGGAACTTTTTTTTAAACGTTTGGAAAAACGTCTTAAAAGAGAAAAATATAAGATTTGAAATAAGCATTCACTAAAAGTAAACATTTCTTCCGAGATTACAAAAATTTCTATGTATTGAAAATATAAACAACTTTTTTACAAGTTAGAAAATTTTATTATCCAATGGATAACGCCATCCACCCGGCCTCTGAAAAAGAATATTATATCATTGCTATTATAGAGTTCAGCAGGAGTGGGCAATTGCTTCATAGCTTGTTAAATCCCAAAAGATTGGTTGCAAACGATTAATTGTTTTCATTTACTTTTCAGACGAAAGCAGCAATGATTATATCTTGCATCAAACTATAACCACATTAAAAGAAGCACTTTTAATGGAATGGCTGTTGATGGACAAAAAAGATATTGAATTTTGGCGGAATTTTTTATTCTCATTTGTTGTTGAACGAAAAAGGTTTGAATTCCTTTCGTCCAGTCAGAGATGTACTTGCAATATTTCAACTAGAAAACTTTGAAATGTGTTATCGCTTTTGAGCAGCCAAACTTGACATGGGATTATAAAAAAGGTCCCACTTTCCTCCCTTGCAATGCATCCATGCTTCCAATCAGCCTCTTGAGCTGTAAATTAGCACAATGTCATTGGTCCAGATGAAAGCGATAGCATTGATGAAATTTTAATCTCGCACATCTCTGGAAGCTACTGCTGTCATCTTGACTTTGATGTAAAAAATCATATATAGCTAGTTGAAACCATCTTCGAATATGTTTACTTGACATAGGACAAAGCAAGAGTGTTTTTCCACTATATAAATTACATACAGATGAAAGGTGTGAAATATACTATCAAGCATGGCAAAGCTACAGCAAAATATGCATGCCACTCAAACATGAACGGGTGTCAGTGCATGTGAGGAAATGTTTCACGTATTGTTCCTTAGCCTGATGAAAATAGCGTTTTTTATTAAGACCTAGTGCGATGCACCGGAGCTGAAGTTTTGATGTATTTTTCCAGAGCTGAATTTGAGGTCAAAACAAAAACCCCAGCATTGAGATTTTGGTAAATGTCTAGCTCATTTAATTATCCAAACTCCGACAAAAAATACAGCAAACACGAGAAGCTATTGTTGATGAAAATTAAAACTATCGTATTTTATTAATGATTCATAACATGACGCTTTATTGTGTTGAAACTAGCTAGTCCAAGAGTAACCTTCACGATAGAGCTATTCTGATACAAACCGCTATATCTCATAGAGTCATAGAGGTGTTTTACAAACCTTTTTTTCAGTCGAAGCAAAAGTTGCAAATTTGGTTGTTTACAATGTTGAGAAAACACGTGAACGGTAGTACCGCCGCAAGAACAAATGTCATACACTTACACCTCATGTACCCCATTAACAACGACTTGCAAACGAGTTGCCAGTTTCTGGGGACTATGGACTATAGTTTCGTACAAATGATACCGGGAACATTGTCAAGGTGGCCTTTAAGTTTAATGAGAGATTTCAACACCTGTAATATAGCATATCTGTTTCGTCTTTAAACTAAGACTGCGTTCTGTTTTCGTTCGATCAGGTTTGGAAAGTTTGATCATGTCTCTGTTAACAAAAGTGACGTTCTCAACGTTGACAAAAAGAATTATTTTATATTTTGAAATTTTATGAATTTTCGGATATTCGAACTTTCTATGGAGCTTTTTTTAGCAGAGTCAGGAGCCCTTTTAGCAGAAGTTGGAGTTTATTCTTTCAACCGGAGCGTGGATCTGAGGTGAAACCCCGCGGTTTTCACAGCACTATTTAGACCACTAACATGGCTAAATTGCAAGCGAAGAATCTTTTCTGAAATAGGATGTGAAAAATAATGATAATTTATAACACTCCATGTGCGAAATAAATCCTCCATTGAGTTATGCAAAACTAGTAGCCAAGGGCAGCAACATACGTATTATTCAGAGTGTATGGAAATTCTTTGCCCGCGCGCTTTAGGGGCTGATTACATGGAGCAATTATAGCGCGGACTGAGTTTCAGCCCGGGCCTGTTACAATATACTATCAAAATAGCGTACGCGATTTCATGAGAACAATTCTAACCCTGGCTGAAAAAACTGTCATGTAATCGTTTCAGCCCGGGCTGAAATCACAGCTGAAAATATTGACGCATGCGCGATTGCGTACCTATTGCTTTTAATGACGACAACAAAATGACAACAAATTAACGACAACTGGTGATCATCCCTCGGACGAGCTTCGTAAATTACAGCCCAGTCTAAACACCGGGCTGAAATTACTCCATGTAATCGGCCCCTTAATGTGTTCAATAAGGGTTTAATTGGAGCGCACTTTCACGGATATCCCTGTCATATCTTCCTGAAATTACTTAACATAAAACTTTTAACAAAGCTGTGAATTGCTTGATGCTCACGTGAGATTTTATTGTATGGCGTTTCGTCTCCAGCTGAATATCATGAGACGCAAGACGAAGTCTTTAAAGTAAACACGAAACGTTAATTAATCCAACTAATTCATGGCTTTGCTAAACGTTATAAGTTGCAAATGTATTTATTTCAAGACTTATTTTCCTCTTGGCAAAGTTATATGTGCAATATAATGGAAAATTTGTCTCCACTGTCATAAACGTCCATATTATGTTGTGTTTTTAGTTCTCAGAAGTATGTCATTGAGAAGGCGATACAATGTATTTGTATTTTAATCAAGCGGGGAACATTTGATTATGACGAACGCAATTGTCCTTTGGAGCTCATGGTCACAAAAATCCGACAACTGTCCACCAGCAATGACACTAACTTGGTATGATTTAGAAAATTCTTAAGAAGTATGTCATTGAGAAAGCGATACAATGTATTTGTATTTTAATCAAGCGGGGAACATTTGATTATGACGAACGCAATTGTCCTTTGGAGCTCATGGTCACAAGAATCCGACAACTGTTCACCAGCAATGACACTAACTTGGTATGACTTAAAAAATTCTTAAGTGTGGATTCACTCAAAGATCGCTTGTGCATCACATTTTTATTCAGATATTGATTGGATGCTCTATGATGCAAGCCTTGCTGTACGAGTACTCGTGTATTCATCGTTCCAATGATATCAAAATGCCTTTTCACTTTCATTTAAATTGCAAGACTCGTTTTGAGGTTGGTGACTTTTCAGTGTTTCGGCTAAACAAATGGTATTTTTTTACATGCTAAGTTCATATTCCATGTTATTGCATGAAAGGCCGATTGCCTCTCCTAAAATAGTATTTCTTATCCTCTTATTATCCAAACGTTATGTCTTTATCGAGAAAATAGAGGCCGAGGTATTTATGTACAGATGCAGTCTGTATAGGGCGAGGTTCGATATTTTTCGGTAAAGTGGTCTCACATCTTGTTGATAAAAAAATTATTTTATTGCACTAGACATCAGTATCTTTGCTGTCAGCTTTGGAAAATGTGTTTATTTAATTTTTTAGTATAAAAATGCTTGCGATTTACATGCGAAGTGTCTATTTGATACCGTAATACAAGTAAATGAATATATATTTTTCTCGTACAGATTAATGCCTTGCAAAACCTGTTCATGATGGCATTTCAAGTGTTGGATCGGATGAGGTATGAATTCAATGAAAACAATGTGGCTGTATTGTCTAGTCTCTTGTCTATCATGGAGACGATTACAACATGGAATTTCGAAAATAAAGACAATATCCTTTTAACAAGAAATATTTCAAGCTTTATCGTTTCAACCTTCATTCATTTCACGTTTGGAGTAAATTTTACTTAACATTTTTTTCAATTTTTGACTCGTGTCCGAAGAAAAAGATTGAAGTGGGGAAAGTACTTCTCTTTCAACCTGGCCGTCACTGGGCCAATTGTTTTTTAGATGGAAATCTACTTGATATTTTTTTCAAGGTAAGGAGTTATTTCATATTAATTAACCTGTGTCTGTTTATAAAAGCCGAACATGAGAGATCCTTCGTGGTATTGTCAAATGATAACTGAAAAACCTGTGTTTAACGAAAATATTTCATGTTATTTATAGACATAATGTTATTCACAAACATATTGTCACATCAATTATGAAGATATTTGTCATAATGCAAGTACGATGAAGATAAAATGCGTACATCAAAAGATGAAATTGTTCACAAATTATTAATAAACAGAACTTGTCAATGTCAAATGTATCTTGTCGATCAAATTGCAACAGCAGCTTGTTGTCAGCCATTTATTGCTTACTACATATTACTAAATATTACTAAAGATATTTCTCAGTTTTGTCATTATTAACTGAAGTCATTTCTAAATATATGTGCGCCGTTTAGTTGTTGATTTTACCATTTATGTTATTTTTAACCGGGGGAGACCTGGTGACGAGAACCTATGTTAAACCCACACCCCCATTAAGCGGAAACGAGTCCATTCCCCGAGGGTGTCCGCCTAATACAGGTTTGACTGTATCTCTGTTTTCTCTAGAACCACTATTCTTTTGAATTTTCAGCTTCCGGAGTGTTTCAGAGACAACGAACAACTAATACATCGTTATTTCATATGTCTCACACAATTGGCTTCGTTGTCCGGCAGCGTTTTTTCCATGGACATGGAACTTCAGCGTTACTTTGGTTCCTTCATCGAAGGATTGTTGCAACTGGTTAAACATTACAGGTTATTGCTGCACAATGATAAACAGTTAATAGTATGAAGATACCTCCTTAAATAATCGATTGAACGCTCTCGTGCTTTTAGTTGAATACTGGAGAAAAGTTGAGTGGCAGGGTTGGATTTGGGATATCACCGGGGTAGGGGAGGGCTCGTCATTTTGAAATGTCACAATACAATAACGTTTTGATCAACAATTTTTCATTATCAACAAATTATCGGACTCGCGAGAGGGTGCCCACTCCCTGCATCCCCTCCGTGCATCCGCGCCTAAGTGGTTAAGTGAAAACTTGGTATGGTGGTAAGGAGTATGGTGGTAATTGATATAGTGGTAACGGGTATGGTGGTAAGGAGTATGGTGGTAATGGATATAGTGGTAACGGGTATGGTTGTAAGGAGTATGGTGGTAATGGATATAGTGGTAACGGATATAGTGGTAACGGGTATGGGGGTAAGGAATATGGTGGTAATGGATATAGTGGTAACGGATATAGTGGTAGGGTATGGGGTAAGGAATATGGTGGTAATGGATATAGTGGTGGATATAGTAGTGGTATGGGGGTAGGAATATGGTGGTAATGGATATAGTAGTATGGATATAGTAGTAGGTATGGGGGTAGGAATATGGTGGTAATAGATATAGTGGTAGGTATGGTGATAAGGAGTATGGTGGTAATAAATGGTAGGGTATGGTGGTAAGGAGTAGGGTGGTAATGGATGTAGTGGTAACGGGTATGGTGGTAATAAATGTAGTGGTAGGTATGGTGGTAGGAGTATGGTGGTAATGGATATAGTGGTAGGTATGGTGGTAAGGAGTATGGTGGTAATGGATATAGTGGTAGCGGATATAGTAGTAGGATATAGTGGTAGGTATGGGGGTAGGAATATGGTGGTAATGGATATAGTGGTACGGATATAGTGAGTAACAGGTATGGGGTAGGAATATGGTGGTAATGGATATAGTGGTAGGATATAGTGGTGGTATGGGAGTAGGAATATGGTGGTAATAGATATAGTGGTAACGGGTATGGTGATAAGGAGTATGGTGGTAATAAATGTAGTGGTAACGGGTATGGTGGTAAGGAGTAGGGTGGTAATGGATGTAGTGGTGGTATGGTGGTAATAAATGTAGTGGTAGGTATGGTGGTAGGAGTATGGTGGTAATGGATATAGTGGTAGGGTATGGTGGTAGGAGTATGGTGGTAATGGATATAGTGGTACGGATATAGTAGTAACGGATATAGTGGTATGGGGGTAAGGAATATGGTGGTAATGGATATGGTGGTAACGGATATAGTGGTAACGGGTATGGGGGTAAGGAATATGGTGGTAATAGATATAGTGGTAACGGGTATGGTGATAAGGAGTATGGTGGTAATAAATGTAGTGGTAACGGGTATGGTGGTAAGGAGTAGGGTGGTAATGGATGTAGTGATAACGGGTATGGTGGTAATAAATGTAGTGGTAACGGGTATGGTGGTAAGGAGTATGGTGGTAATGGATATAGTGGTAACGGGTATGGTGGTAAGGAGTATGGTGGTAATGGATATAGTGGTAACGGATATAGTGGTAACGGATATAGTGGTAACGGGTATGGGGGTAAAGGGTACGAGAAAGAGTATATTTATCTAGTGCTTTGGGCCAATTTTGTGTATTCACATTTGAAGTATTCATAATCACAGATCACTTTCTTTTTATAGCGATAAACTAACTGGTGTCATTGCCTGTGGATTTTCCTCGATCATTGAGCGCATAACTTTCGTATTACCAGCGTCACACTATGGTTTGCTTCCCACGAATCTCGTTAAAGAGTACTTTGATACCATTTCTCAGCTGACATTCACATTCTTGGAGAGGGCAACGAAAAACGACAATGTGAGTGTACAACACTTTCTTATTCTAAGCGCTTAATTGTGCTTTATGAAATAAAACGAAATGTGTACGCTGATTGGTCTTTAGCTGTGTTTGTATTAGCCCGTGCGAACCGATGTGTGCTCAATCTCGTGAAAACAAACATTCTCAAGCAAGTGCACCCACCGACCTTCGCTCTCGGGTTTGCACTGATCTGCTCTGAAGTTCTCCCAGAGGTCTACTCGACAGTAGACATCCTTTATTTCCTCAATCAAACTGCATGTGACATTTTGTGGGAGTTACTGGGATTGCTTTGGATAATGTTGGTACGTACTAATTCTAATCATTCTATAGCTGCAAAACGAAGACACAACCTACTCGGAAGCGTTCGATCAAATGTTGGTGGCTTGGCTGGAATTAGTCTCCAACTCTCGTTGCTTTCCCGAAGGGTTTTTTTCGGTACCTCTCAAACAGATATTCCTTTTTTACGTCAAGAGTCATATATCGGCACCTGAGGGCTTGCGCAATACGCCACAAACAGAAAATCGTGAGGAAATTGTCGAATTGCGTGACAGTGACTTAGAAGAATATTCGGAGCAACTTACTTCGGTAACTCAACTTGGTCGTCATGTTCTTAAAGATGTTCTACCGTTTCTCAACGGATTACTGCAACAGAAGATGCATACTTTCGCGAATTATTTGCGTGCTGTGAACGAAAAAGGTATCAGGATTGATCTGATTTTAGAAGATGTGTTCTTAATCTGAGTGCGTTTATCAGGAGTGATCGGTGATTGAAACTCGAATTCTTATTTACACTCCAGCCTGGTGTCTTTATCTGGAGTGATCTGATGTTGAAGCCTGATTTCTTATGTTTCTTATGTTTATAGTGTCTTCATCAGTAGTGATTTGATGTTGAAACTTCAGTCATTATGTGCTCTATTCTTATGTTTTTCTAGTTTCTTCGTCAGGAGTTACCTGATGTTTTAATTTTTTATTAAGGTTTTTTAGCGATTGATTCCGTCACAACTGAAAATCTTTTCGAAGATTTGCATTGGCTCATTCTTATTGCTGGCTGTATGTTGGTTGATAAAATTAAAGGAGAAACACCATTGATTCCCGAAGCAATTATGAAGTTTTCCATTGCAAAGTCTTCTGATGTTAATTTGGAAGCCACTATGAAGCATCTCACGTCCTTGGCTAGTAATGATAGTGGTAGGTTTTGCAAAGTTATGAAACATTAATTATCGCATTTGCTATGGGAACGAGTTAACGGAAATGTGTTTTCCTGCGCATGTGCAAACACTGGGAAGCATCAAGAGAAGCGTTATTGATTTGTGGGAAAATTCGATGCAGAGCATTACTTTTACAGATAATTGTTTGCGACGACGGTGTTTCCACATTTTTGGAAAATAAGTTTCCGCTTCTTCCACTTGGAAAACAATGCATATGTCTGTTCGTTTACGTATTTTTTCATTAAACATAGAACGAAAATTTCGAATATTGAAATTATATTTATCACTATAGTCCCAGAATGATAAACCAAGAAAATAAATGCTATTTGGAGTCATCATCGTCGTAAATTTTGTTTGTTTGTTTTAAAGCTTTTTTACCCAAGTCTGGAAGATTTGGTCATTTTTGTCTTGATAAAGAAGTAATGCGCAGGTGCAAACAAGTGTTTCCGGTTTTGCACAAATGTGTTATCTATAGATGAAGTGGTGAAGCTCTACTGCAATCAAATACATTGTAAATACACCTCACGATGTTAGCAATAACATGTCACTTATTTGTTAGGCTCTCAGAATGTCGATGGCATCGTTGTGCTGATTACATCCGTTTTGCAAATAGCCGAACTTGAGAAACAGGCGCTTGATGCCGGACTGGGACCGACTCTAAGCCCCGAACTTAGTGGGAACATTGCGTGGGTATTAACAAAGATATCTGAGATCTATATTATGTTTCACGAGCCATATTATGAACAGGTCAGCGTACCTCTTGTTGTGTCTCTGGGAAAAGAAGGCGAGGGCGCGCGTTGGTTGGTGAGGTTTACTTTGGAAAAAGTTCTCAGTAATTTTCACGGTTGGTCGAGTGAGTCTAGTGTTTTGGAAATGACAGCTCAGCTACTTGTTGCTTTAATGAAGAATGAGAACAGGTAAGCAATGACTTATTGTCCATCGACTTCTGTCTTATCGGTGAACTGTTGTCTGGTTTTGAGAGAAAATATTTTGTTGCTACTTGAGATACAGGTCTACCATTTCTAATGGCATTAATCAATTGTTTTTGGAAACAAGTCTACCATATGTAGGGAATTAGTCTATCGGTTTGGAGCACTTGTTTACAATTTCTGGGACGCTAGCCTGTGGTCTACCATATCTAGGGCATTAGTCTATCGGTTTAGAGCACTTGTTTACAATTTTTCGGGACGCTAGCCTGTGAATTGGGAACATTTGAACACCGCTTCAGACCTCTTAGTCTGCTCTTATTAGTCCTTTCTTAAATAATAAAATAGATACTTTGTCGTGGTGACAAATTTGAAAATAGTTGTAAAGATAGACATAGTGAATGGTAAAAGTAATATAATAAGTTGATAGTTCTTAAAAGAACTGTTTTAAGTAAAGAGCACTACTTAAGTAAAGAGCACTACTTAAGTAAAGAGCACTACTTAAGTAAAGAGCACTACTTAAATAAAGAGCACTCATTTAGCAGACGTTGACACCTGAGGAGTAGTCTGCCGAAATGCATCGCGTCGTTTAATTTAGAACTATTGGTTTAGTGCTCTTGACTTAGTTACTCTTTTCTTTTAAGAACTATCAACTTGTTATATTACTTTTACCATTCACTATGGTATTTGCTATCTTTAGAGCTATTTTCGTATTAGTCCACTGATATGTAGTTTTGGAACACTAGTTCATTGTTTTATTGCCATTTTTCTGTTAGCAGTTTATCGTTGCTGGGAACACTCGTGTTGAAGGACACTAGTTCCATGTAGTTCTATGCTCTTGGAGTTTATAAGAATTGAGTGCGATGTTAATTTAGTAATAGAGGGTGGATAGAAGCTGTTCTTGTGCCGCTTGTCTTCTTGTAAAAACACAGAAGTGAAAATGTGATGTTTATTATTCTGACATTGACATTCTCTCTAGTGCCCTGTATGCAATTTCGTGCTCGACTGTGGCGCAGCTTGCCAAGGATTATGCTGAAAACGCCACGTACATTAAGAATTTTCCCGCGCTTGTACAGCGAGAATTGTCGCATGCGCTACTTATTGCTGGCTCCGCTATACAAGATGACGCAAACAAGAAAAAATATCTTGGTCACGTGAGTTTACGAAGTTTCGTTATGACGTATTAGATGTATTGAGTTTTGGAGATTTTTCTTGGTAAAATCTCGTCGGTACTGATATCGTCATGTTGATTGTCTGTTGTTAAATTTCTATTCGCTCGTCTTTGACATCTTTTACCTCAACTTCATTACGAAAAGAGGTTCTGACAATTACCTTAACAATTCCACCTCGTTTTCCTCACAAAAAGTGCTGCTTTCCAAGCTTTATTCTTCCAGTTTCATTTTTAGCTATTCTTCTACAAAAACTTGATCGTTCTTTCCTGTTTGAATTTAGTTAATTTCCCTATATAGCTAACTTGAGCTATTTTCCCAATTTAACCCGAGCTTCTGTCCCATTTAAACTCAAAGCATTCGTCCTGTTTGTCTTGGGTTTTTTTCCATTTTGTTTTTTTGAACTATTTTCCCTGATAGACACGAGCAATTCATTCGGGTTAAAACAAGCTATTTTTCCAGTTTTACTTGTGTTATAAGAATGGCACTCGTGATTTGATTTAAACGATCTGCTCAGATTTTAGAGCCAATGAAAATTCGCTTCCAAAATCTTGTGGAAACAATTCGACATAATGGTCAACACGAAAGATATAAGGACGAACTAGAGAGACTTCTGGAGTGCTTCCGTGGTGTTTCTATGGCGATAAATAAGAAAACCTTTTCATATATCTTCGAGTTTCTCATACCAATCCTCGATGTTTGCATACCTTTCTATGAATTGTACAGCAACTGTCCGGAGATTGTGGAGATCCTGCTGTCTTTTGTCTTGGATGCTGCAAAGGGGCTATTGGGACACGTTGGCATGGTCAGTTGAAATGATGTTTTCGATGACTCTTAAGCTAAATGAGCGGGCCAAGTATGAGGAATGGAAATAAATATCAATAGATTTTGACACAACCTTTCTTTCAGTATTGAATCAAATGTGTTGGGTTAAACTCGTATTCAGCAAAAAAAAAGTTAAAGACGTCTTTTGGTGACATTCACAATACACCATCGATGTTTAAAAAGCAAAAAAAAAGTTAAAGACGTCTTTTGGTGACATTCACAATACACCATCGATGTTTTAAAAAGCAAAAAAAACGTCAAAGACGTCTTTTGGTGACATTCACAATACACCATCGATGTTTTAAAAAGCAAAAAAAACGTCAAAGACGTCTTTTGGTGACATTCACAATACACCATCGATGTTTTAAAAAGCAAAAAAGTTAAAGACGTCTTTTGGTGACATTCACAATACACCATCGATGTTTTAAAAAGCAAAAAAAAAATTAAAGACGTCTTTTGGTGACATTCACAATACGCCATCGATGTTTTAAAAAGCAAAAAAAAAGTTAAAGACGTCTTTTGGTGACATTCACAATACACCATCGATGTTTTAAAGACCTTGTTTGTTTCTTCAAGGATGCTAAACACCGCATCATTTTGATTGCTTAGTAAAGAGGTTTTATATGATTCAATTGACTTTTAAGGGCCGAAATCTCGGCCAAAGATTCTGCACACATTTTACTGCTTCTAAGGAACATTCAAAGATTATCTTTATGTAATTGGATGTAGTATGCTTTGATGTATAGTTGGGTAATGGATAGGAGGAGCTCGAACATGTCTGTTTTATGCTGTTCCAGGTTGAAGCTCAAAGATTTTACCTGGTTTGCGCCCGTCTTATGGAATTGTATGCAAAACACAATCAAGGTAATGCCCCCCCGGCTGTGCTTCCATTTTGCATTTTTCCTATTCACGCTAACATTTTATGATTGATTACTTAGTATTTGCTGTGTTCTGGCGTCTCTTTTTAGGAAGACTGTTCCGAAGCGATTCAGCTGAGGAGGAAGCCTTTGGCAGTCTCTTGCTTTTCTTGAAGATTATGACGACGATTTTAAGACAAGATTATAAAGAGTATTGTACTGGTAAATATTGTCTTACAATTTATCCGGAGGTTGAAGGAACGTTTCTAAAAATTGGCATGTTAAATCTCACTTGGCGCAAACATGGATGGTTCTAAATTGCCGGAAACGATCGTTTCACAGTATTTATAATTGAAAACATTGATCCGCCGTAATACAACAGCTCAAACGGCTATTTTTAATTTCACCATTTTATTATAAGTACACAAGCCCTCAAAAAGAACTGCCCACCAATTTTACAACAAAAAAAATAGCCGTGATAAAGTGAATGGTTTTATCCCCGGAACTATCGTTGCATGTTTGTAGATGAAGATCGTCCAGGTTGCAGAGTCATTGACTCCGAAGATGACTGCCGCTAAGGTCGTCGAAACCTCAGTCAACTGTCAACAATAACATCAACGGTCATTCTGAGGAGTATACTTATATGGACAATCTACATCTACAAAGATGTAAACAATAATAGTATGTTTGACAACTGTACTCTATCGCCCTCTGGTTTTCTTTACAGCTTTTCATTGGTTAGACGTACTTGATATTCATGCTTACCATTAAAATGTCTTTTTTTAAATTTTCTTAAAACAGTTTCATCCATCGATGATCGTCTCGTCAGCACGAACCATTCTGCGCGCACTGTGTTATACGGATTGGAACATTTGCTACCGTTTTTAAACAAAGAAATACTCAAGGTAATGCTTTACAGTCATTGCTCCCTCTACTGTAATGCTACACAGTCATTGCTCCATCTATTGTTATGCTACACAGTCATTGCTCCCTTTACTGTTATGCTACACAGTCATTGCTCCATCTTTTGTTATGCTACACAGTCATTGCTCCCTCTACTGTAATGCTTTACAGTCATTGCTCCCTCTACTGTTATGCTACACAGTCATTACTCCCTCTACTGTTATGCTACACAGTCATTGCTCCGTCTATTGTTATGCTTTACAGTCATTGCCCCATCTATTGTTATGCTACACAGTCATTGCTCCCTCTACTGTTATGCTACACAGTCATTTCTCCATCTATTGTTATGCTACACAGTCATTACTCCCTCTACTGTTATGCTACACAGTCATTGCTCCATCTATTGTTATGCCACACAGTCATTGCTCCATCTATTGTTATGCACAGTCATTGCTCCATCTATTGTTATGCTACACAGTCATTGCTCCATCTATTGTTATGCTACACAGTCATTGCTCCGTCTATTGTTATGCTACACAGTCATTGCTCCATCTATTTTTATGCTACACAGTCATTGCTCCGTCTATTGTTATGCTACACAGTCATTGCTCCATCTATTGTTATGCAACACAGTCACTGTTTCATTCAATGTTATATAAATAAATAAAAAAGCAGTCGTTGATTTTATTCGACACGATAGGACACCGTTAAAACGAAGCTGTCAGAGTTTATTTACGTTGTGCATGGTGGTCCTTTAGTAGATGGGCTATCAATGTCGGCTTTAGTTTAATTATATAAATCCAGATTTTTGCTGACCATGTTTATCACTGTCGCAAATATGTTTTCATCCCAACATTATAAGCAGAAATAGATGTTTCGCTTCACCTTAACGAAACTCTTACTGTTTTGTGTTCACAAGGTACAGTCACAGTTATGTGACGTTTTCAAACCCTTACGGCTGGCGTTACGATTTCGTTCCGTTGAGCTTGGCTTTGCTAAGGTTGCATTGATGCAAAGAAAGCTAGCCGCCATGTGTCATAGCTCCTTTAGAGCTTTATGATTTTGCTTTAGCCAAGGAAATTTTGAAATCCGCTTTGTGTTTCTTAGTTGTAAAAACATCGAGGCATTTCACTGTTTTCAAGACTTAAAAAATATCGTTGGAAAGTATATTTTTTTACACTTGGAAAATAAAGGGAAAAATTTTACGCAAAAATCGTGTATGGCAGAGGTCTTGAAAATAGTATTTTATATAGCTTTGGCAAGATTTGTCAAACGGCCTGTAATGCATGCTATGTATGTAACCATTGCGAACATTAGAGTGTATGAAAACCAGTTCGATAACTGCACTTTTTTGGTGCTTTCAATAAAGTCGGTGAAATTGTACCATGCAAAAACATAATCAATAATTAGGATTTGTGTCTAGTAAAATGTTCACAAGCTGTTCAATGAATTTTCTGTTTTTCATTGCAGTTTCCAGAAGCAGAGGAGGAGTATTTCGAATTACTAAATAATCTATGCGTAACGTATCAAAATAACTTCTGTGTGGCGTCTGATAAATTTCTAAAAAACTTGGAAAAGTCTTTTGAAATGGGAATTGTGGAGTATCCTTATGCAGTTTTATGTCAATATAATTTCGTATCAACACTGTGCTCGTGACATATTTGCGAGTGGCATGGGTTTTTAATTCCCTTAACTACAAACCTAAAGATGTGGTACAAACATAGCCAGATTGGTTGTCGATGCAATAACAGCCATGGCAAGGGAACTCTGTAAATGTCAACAACCCAATGATAAATTGTCTCTCACAGTAAAGTTTTTGTTCAGGGTAATGTTAAACTATTTCATTATGTTCTCTGTTGTACATTCATCACGATCTACACTGAAATACGTTATCTTAGTTTATATTTTATGTCGTGTAAAGACTGTTCTCTTCCTCTGTTGTTCATTCATCACTACATATACCGACATACGTAGGTTATCTTAGTTTATATTTTAGATGGTGTAAAGACTGTTCTCGTTCTCTGTTGTTCATTCATCACTAACTACACTGAGACACGTTATCTTAGTTTATATTTTAGGTTGTGTAAAGGCAGTTCTCGTTCTCTGTTGTTCATTCATCACTACCTACACTGACACACTTTATCTTAGTTTATATTTTAGGTAGAGTAAAGACTGTTCTCGTTCTCTGTTGTTCATTCATTGCTACATACACTGACACACGTTATCTTAGTTTATATTTTAGGTAGTGTAAAGACTGTTCTCGTTCTCTGTTGTTCATTCATTGCTACATACACTGACACACGTTATCTTAGTTTATATTTTAGGTAGAGTAAAGACTTTTCTCATTCTCTGTTGTTCATACATCACTAACTACACTGAGACACGTTATCTTAGTTTATATTTTAGGTTGTGTAAAGGCAGTTCTCGTTCTCTGTTGTTCATTCATCACTACCTACACTGACACACGTTATCTTAGTGTATATTTTAGGTAGTGTTAAGACTTTTCTCATTCTCTGTTGTTCATTCATTACTACCTACCCTGACACACGTTATTTTAGTTTATATTTTAGGTAGTATAAAGAGTGTTCTCCTTTTCTGTTGTTCATTCATCAATACCTACACCGGCACACGTTATGTAATTTTACTTAGTGGTAAAGACTGTTCGCAATATTTTTTTCATTCCTCATTACAGAAGTTATTCAACTTCGCAATGTTTCAATCATTTGAGATCATTGATCTACTTCATCATATCTCCGAGGCTGTATGGTATTTAAGCTGTTGTGATCAGGTAAAATTTCATTAGAATATATTAGTCCAGTTCATGTTTCTACAATTAATCACTTATTTTGAATGGTAACGTGAAAGTGTTTTGAAATGACGCAAGTGATACAATGGTGTCAATTTTTTCGTAGAAACGGAAGTCCTTACTGTCGTGACTGACTCTTTACTGACTTTGAAGATGACACTTAACACCAACAGTCCCTCTCAGTCCTTGCTGTTGTGACTGACTCTTTACTGACTTTGAAGATGACACTTAACACCAACAGTCCCTCTCAGTCCTTGCTGTTGTGACTGACTCTTTACTGACTTTGAAGATGACACTTAACACCAACAGTCCCTCTCAGTCCTTGCTGTTGTGACTGACTCTTTACTGACTTTGAAGATGACACTTAACACCAACTGTCCCTCTCAGTCCTTGCTGTTGTGACTGACTCTTTACTGACTTTGAAGATGACACATAACACCAACACCAAAAGTCCTTATCTGGACTGCGCTAACCTCTACGTCTACAAATATTTTCAAAACAGTCTCTTTGCCAATTTTAGCTTATCTTCTTTTGGCCATATTTGCTATAGACAATTCCATCAAAAGCCTCTACCAGTGGCGGACATTACAAATGTACTTTGGTTTTTTGTTCCATTTTCATCTTCATCTTGTGTTAAGTCTTATGATCGAAATTCATAGTGCAAGTACAATATATTGCTTAGAATTGCTTGGATCCCTTACTCCCAAAGTGTCCGCTACTTCATTGCTACAATGTTTATCGAATAAAGTGGCTGTTATATTTGTATCTCACGTTTTTATCAGACTATCGTATTTTGGTTATCTTTATGATTTCAAATTTGAGAAAGATATTATTTCATGCTTTATACGTCGTTGCATTTTGTTTCGTATCTTAATTTCTGCGATTTCAAATTTTTGCAGGTCCAGTACGAAACTTGTGTTGATAGGTTATTGGCTGCATATGGCGAATGTACAGGCGTTGACCGATTGTCCGATTCATTCGATAAGATTACGCCGCCAGATAAAAAAGATGTATTAAATGAAGCAAGCAAAGAGAGCTTTCGCAAAAACTTCGAGTCTGCGGTCTGTGATGCTCAAGGTTTGCTCAACATTCACTATTGATATTGCTGGGTTTTTGTCAAAGAAATCAAAATAACTTTTCACTTGGGGCAACGATCTGTTCGGATATTTACGCTCGTATTCTAAAAGCTCAGTTACACTCACTAAAAGCTCATTTTTCTCACTAAAAGCTCACTCACATTCACTAAAAGCTCACTCACACTCACTAAAAGCACACTCACTAAAAGCTCGCATACACTCACACTCACTAAAAGCTCACTCACACTCACTAAAAGCTCACTCACACTCACTAAAAGCTCACTCACTCTCAGTCCACACTTCACACTCACTCACACTCACTAAAAGCTCAGTCACATTCACTAAAAGCTCACTCACACTCACTAAAAGTTCAGTCACATTCACTAAAAGTTCACTCACACTCACTAAAAGCTCACCCACACTAACTAAAAACACACTCACACTCATTGAGTTCGACATAAAAGTCACACTCTATGTAATCATTGGCAAAGTCATTTCTCCATCAATGTCAAGATTTTCTCCTAGATGTTTCAAATCAAGCAATCAATTGAGTGAAATTGCGGTCTTCAAACAAATATAAAGTGATTTTGAAGTCCCACTCATTAAGTGTGAGCGGGCTTTTAGAATACAGTGGCCGGTTGCACGAAAACTGAATAGCGCTATCCACTGGATAGCACATTCTCTTGTAAGAGAAAAATATACGATTTGAACTGTGCAATCGCTGAAATAAAATATTTTTTCGAGGTTAACAAAATTTCTGTCTTAAAAAAAATATAAACATCTTTTTTACAAGTTTGAAAATTTTTACTATCTAATGGATAACGCCATCCAGGCTTCGTGCAACCGATCCCAGGCTTTAGAGTTTTCTGAAAACTGGCCGGCTTGCTTTTTATGAAAAAGGAAAGTTTTAGTAAGGAGCGCGCATCCCAAAAAGAATATTGGAGGGTGTTGTACGAACTGGGCTCGACTTTGAACCTATTTCACAAAAGCTGGCAGGCACCAATCCCCACACCAACAAAGGGCGCGCATGATTTTAGTTTTTGGAAACGATGTCGATCTATATTGTAAATGTTGTATTATCTTCAAGCACGGAGTGACGTTTCATCTTTCACTTTGGGCTATGTATAAAACAAGATATTCTGTCGCTTTTAGCTTTAATAAAAGATACATTTATTTATTTGCACAATAAATCATTTCATGGTGTATTTATTATCCCCATTCCAATATCTCCCGTTTAAAATTCCTTTTCATGAAAGGAATATTATTATTGTGGACGTACCGTTTCACAAACAACATTCTAATATTTGAGTTCTGCGTTTTTCAACAAATGCCAGAAACGCATTTTGTCTTTCTTCTTTGGTCTTGATTGCTTTTTCAACTCTGAATTTCTGCTCTTTTGATAAGCAGTCCGTATCGAAATTATTTTCCTTTATTACGCTTGACTTTAGTAACTCCAACTCTTTTGCTTTCTTGTGTTTTTCCGTCTTTTCTTTCCTGGCCTGATGAAAAGATTTCATTTCAATTGATTTTCTACAGACTACGTTCAGAAATGGTAAAATCCTTTCAATTATATCAAGTGTTTTCAGTGTATTTTTTGTTGCATTATAAGCAAATAAAAAAAATTATTTAAACAGTTAAACAGGTTAAACAGTTTTTAAAATAAACACAATTAAACGCTTGCGCTGATTGGTCTAGAGCTGTGTTTGCATTAGCCCGTGCAAAAGACATCTGAGCTTAACCAATCAAATCAATCAAAACAATCAACCAGTCAAAGAGAATTTGCAAATCGATCATGAACAAGGTGCAACCCTCGACCTTGGGCTTGCACTGATCAGGTCTCCCAAAGGTCTCCCCATTTGCATAAGCTTGTGCAAACACAGCAAACATCTTATATTTCTTTAATGAAGTTGCGCACCTTCAAATCTGTGTAGTTCCATTGATAACACAATATTGCATGGTAAAAATCCCATATAGAGAATGCAGGCCATAGCACTTTCTCGAATATTAGACAAGTATAAGAAGTCTGAAATGTCAAGAAATTATAAAAAGGTGGATGATGAAGTCTCCTCCCAAAAACACCACCATCATGACCACAAGGTTTTATGGTTGTCTTTGAATGAAGGCCTTACAGGTAATCGTGGAAAAGGCATGGTCATAGTAGGTAAAAATTTCCTTCAGAAATAAAACATGATAATTTTACCTGCCAAAGTAGAAAATCACTGAGTCTCGTCTCTCCTGAAGTCCGAATAAGTAAATCAGGATCTGGTGACTTGTTGGTATAGAGTGTTTGGTCCATCAGTGTTTCTGTAACATCACTAGAGAAATAAGAAGTAAGAATAAAATTCTCAAGATAGTTTTTTGCAACACCAACAAGACCATCATCACCTTGGTTCCAATATTCCAAGATCAACACCTTCACCCATTAGTTTTATCGCCTCAGTGATTTCATGTCTTGAAGTGTAGGCAAGGCACACATTTAGAAAACACCTAGAATTTAAAAATGTTAGAAAATTGCCACTTGATTTTTTGTCAGCAAGACTGTTGGTAATAGTGGATGGCTATCACCATGATCCCATGAATTACATGTTTACAAACAAATAGGATCATTATTATTGATGGAGAAATTCAAAATTCAGCCTTGAGATGAGTATTAACAGCATTAACAAGTGTACATACTTCTTGTTGTCCTTAGAATATTGTACAACTTCAGCAACTGCCTTGCGGGTGTCAGGGGGTAATAGGGTGAGATCCCCGATTACCCTTACACATACACCATGTTCCATAATCTTATCCCTATACAAGTGAGTAATGTCATAACATTTTGCATATTGTTGAAATTTTGCGCAATAACTAAAGTACTTTTGTTCCATGAGTTTTGCAATCTTCTGTTTAGTCAGCTCCATCAATCCATCAACTTCTTCTTTAGGTCGTTTGAAATTCTCAATGCTAAATGCATACACAGTCACCTCATATATTCCAAGTTCAAAGCACCACTGTAAGGTCTGCAAGAAGCCAGGCCATTGGGTCAGTTTTCACTATTCAACCGGGGGGGGTTAAATTTATTTTATACTTATATCGCGATGCAATTTTTTTAGATAGTAATTGTTAAAAACGTATTAATAGCTTTGCTCTTTACCTCTGAAAGTTTTTGAAAGCCAGATTCGTGTCCTTGAGCGTTAACCTGTTGTCTTTCTCGCGCAAACCGGCGATTGCCGTCCATAATAAAGGCAACATGGCGAGGGATCTTACCGCATCTTATAATGTTATTACAAAAATCGCGAATCCAGCTTCGCTGCTGGTTTTCCTCGCCCGTCCAAAACATCTCCCGCGAAAATATTCTGTAAAAAGGTGAAATTCTTTCAAGAATTTAGAATTTAGACCGGACCATTACTTTGATTCTATTGTGCTACCATTCCGGGATAGAATTTCCGTAAGATATATTTTCGGATTTCCTTGTAAGAGCATGCGCATGTGGGGGACTTTACGAGTGACGTCACGCGCGGCTTAATATTACAATGCTTTGAATAAATTTTCTCAGCTGCCAACTGAGATATATATATCATGAACGAGCGTTTGAATGTACGCTAAAACTCTTTGGTTTCCGACTATAAAAGTCACTATACGAAAGTGTATTGATTTAGTTAGACTTCTGTTGTGTTCTATGTCTCGAAGCGAGGGTAAATGGACGACAATATTAAGCGAGGTAATGTCGTTTAATAGCCGACTACACGACTATTGAGCCCCATATTTAGAGAAGTTGTTTCTCTGTTTTCTGTAGAACTATACTTTCTCATCATAAAATTTCTGTCGGATGGACCATGTACTAATGCTGCAGAGGTAAATGAGTCTTCTGGAATGAAATTGTGAGTTTTTGAGATGAAATGTGTATTGTGTCGTTATAGGTTTTAAAACACGAAGTAGAGGCACTTCAGGTAAGAACCTCATTTTCTCTAATTCAAGTCGAAAACGGGGTAAGACTTCTCCTTAAGAAAAATTACCAAAAATTATCTTGAATGAAATCGTGCCAACGTCCGTTGGTCTTTTCCTAGTGTAAATTGAATTATTACGACTATTTCCAGGCACTTTAGAGTGCAGTAAACCACCTCTTTTTATCATTTCAAGCTATTACCGAAAGCCATCAATTGGTTAGGAGAAACAACGCCCCGAAACTATGCAGAGACGGTAAAGTATGTTGTAACATTTGACGGCGTGCGTTCAATTTCAAATGAGGAAATTCAACGCATCCGACGCACAAATGAAAACATTTCATTGAAAATGTTTTACATATAATCACTGAGGGTTTATCCGACGAAACTTTTTCCTATTAAGATTCGTTATTCTTTTAAATTCGGGCTAAATTTGACAACGAAATCGGCACGTATTAGAACCGTCTCAATTATTCAATTGCCCGACGTGCCCTCGGTACGCATGATCGCACCTTGTCGATTTCTATAAAGGTCAACATACCATTGTTTTTCAACCAATCACAGCGCAAAAGCCTGTCGTATTGTTGATATACGATTGCATAATTTGCATTTTCCTTGTTATGTATCGTGTTCACATTACTAACAGATCGTGAATTTTAAAAGAATTCTCGAGTTTAAAGCACGATTTTTTCTTATGTTGTTTTTGGATCGACTACGCGGACTTAGGTCTTTTGTCTTTTTCCTTATGCTTTCGATTTACCGGCGACTCGTGAATCTAAGTATCACAGATGGTCTTTTTGAAAATTTGATGTGTGCCAAGTTTTCGTACGTCTGCTGTACTACATTTTCAATTAAGACATGCACGTGTATATTTTACTTCTGTAATGATGTCTATGGTTATCATAAGGGAAGACTATAAAGAGCTTACGAATTGTTGTGATAACTTTACAGGCTACTCGGAATTCACAGATTAATGGAGACTTCTTGCAGAGAATATGTGAACGACTAATACCCTTGCTGGAGAAAACCATCCCTCCAAGTGTAAAGGGTGTAGTCTCATTGCTTGGTAATGGCAGGCAGTCCTTACTTAGACCAGCAGAAGGTATTATTTAGCGTATTGATTTAGTGACATGACTTTGCCACCCAGCAGATGGTACTGAGCAGGGGAGGTAGAACATTTGCCCACAGGCTTTGTATGTGAGCAACCATTCTAAATTAGTTTTTAATGTTCAGGGTTTGGTTAAGAAGCCCATTACAATTGGAGTAAACATCTTTATTTTGAACAGATAAAGGTCGTCTTTTGTCTACAAATTATCTGGCAGTTTGTCGCCATGGAGCTCCCATTGTTCCTGGTTTTAAGACAAAGAATACATTCAACTTAAGTGAGTTAATTTACCACTATTTCTGCTTTAGTGTTTTTCAGAACATTAGCAGGAGTGAAAATCACTTGAAGATGCAGAATTGAAGAGGGAAAATTGATGAAAACATGAGATGGTTAAAATAATCATTTTTGCATCAATTCCTTGATCTCCCACATTTTAAAATAATTATTGTCTGATTTTATATTTTCAAATCATGGGTGCATCATTTTTCACATCAAATGTTACAATATAATAACATTTTCATGAACAATGATGGGGTGCCCATACTTGCACCCCCCTTTGCATGTGCGTTTCCAAAAGAAATGTATATTTTACAGCTGAATACACTCTTCCCCTTAGGCTTCATCTTATGGTAATGTTGATGAAGCTACTTTACTTCTTGTTTTCTCCACTAGCAAATGTTGTGAGTGCAAGACAGTTAAGTGGTACAGTGTACAAAAGAAATTTTTTCCAACATGGTTTCTACTCTAAACTATCTATGGTAAGATGGAAATTGCGATAACATCCACATCAAAAGATTATGATTATCATGAATTATAGTAGTAAAATGTAAGTTTTAGGAACACGTTAAAACAACGAACAATATTTTTGCAAGTGTTGTTGGAAACTCAAGTTTTGTTTACATCATGTAATATGGAATTACCTTCTGCTCTCACGTAGTTGTTTTTTCTATTGAATTCTGAGTGGGAATGTATATATTTTTTCAGCATCGAAGAATCCTTGGTCATTTATCAGCTGTTTATTGTGTACTGTTTGATCAAACGGGTCATTCCATTATTACAGTGAGTTGTTAGAGTTTAAATGAGGATGCTTTTTTGTTTAGAATTAGAATACTCATTTATATATTTTACATTATATATCATAGTATTGTTAAAAGTGCCTTTTAATAACTTAATTGTTCAATCATTGACACTTTTTTCTTTCAATGCCAGTTGAGTTGAAGTAAAAACTTACTGCGTCACTTAGTCTGCAAATAATATTAACATTGAAAAATCATTTTTCAAAAGAAAATTGCTGCTTGCATTTTATGATTTAGTTTAACATGTAACTAATGGAATAAACTAAACTCGGTAAATATTTAAACCTATCTTTCTTTTCTATAGATATTTTATTTCTTAGTAAACTTTGTAATTGTTTTTGAACAAAAGCACACCCTCGTGAAAATCAACCCCAGTTATCAAGGCCGGCTTGTCAAAATAAAGATTTTCATTCATTCGTTCATTCATTCATTCCCCGTTTTCAGGCTGCAGATGATAACTTGGTAAAAATTTGGTCAAGCTTGGATGGCAGGCTTTTGGCCACTTTACGAGGACATAGTGCCGAGATCTCAGATATTGCTGTCAATTTTGAGAACACGCTTCTCGCTGCTGGGAGCTGTGACAAAGTACATATATCTGCAATTATGAATAGCTTGCATTGTTGACCATTGATAGCACACACATTTATTGTTGACCTAGACAATTCGTGTATGGAACATCCAGACATCGGCACCTGTTGGGGTTCTACAGGGACATACTGGGTCTATCACATCACTTCAGGTAAGGCAAGATTTTTGAGTTTGTACCATTTTGTACTCATGTGTTTATTGTGGGTTTTGTTTGTTTTTTTTACAGTTTTGCCCTGGCTGTTTTGGTGATTTTAGGTAACCGTTTTAATTTTGTAATATTTTTAATCACCTATGCATCCCTCTTCAAATTTTTGAACATCGTTGCAATTTACAGATATCTTATGTCAACTGGTGGTGATGCTGTTGTAATATTTTGGAAATATGACCTGTCGACCAAAAAGTTTGAGTAAGAAATTGATTTTTAATAATAATTAATTAGTAGTATAAATTAATTGTATTACTAAATTGTAATGAACTTATGAAATAATTTACATTTTAGTGAGGCACCAGTAAAGTTTCAAGAGAAATCCAGACCTGGAGCTCAGATAGTTTGTTCATCTTTTAGTCCAGGTATGAAGTAATGACAAAAACTTTGTGCAACATGAAGTGTAATAAGAGAGAATGCAGCAATTTGATTGGTTGATATTCAACTTTTTTTTGCCTAACTCATTTAGTATTTGTCAAGTTTTCTCCTAATTGTTTAATGCAGTTATTTTGTTGTGCTATCTATATATTTCAGTGTTCATTCCCTGGAAAAACAATAGACTTTTGTAAATAGCTCAACTAAACATGCAAGCTAGCTTGTAGAGGAAAGTTTCTAGGATAGCAACGCCCGTTTTCTAGTGAATTTTTGATGCAGAAATTTGTGTTCCCACTCTAATCTATCATGGAGAGCATTGGACACAAGTTACTTGTTGTTAATATTCACGATGTAAACAATGTCGGTTTTGATTGGTCAACTCCCTGCACCCTGCAAATATTTCTCGATTATTTGTAATTCTGACGTCATATTTACAAATAATTCTGGATGTCTGAATTATGACGTCTTGTCTACAAATAATGGTTTCTACAATTATTGACGCCATTAAAAGCCGGTTTTTAAAGAAAGTCAATAGCGATGTTTGCCAGAGTTTTTAAAAACGATAGGCAAAAGATTTTAAAGAAAAAGGATGTGGAAAACACTAAAAAAGCGGCAAAGCTGGCTTTGAACTTATTTACAACTTATTTAAAACAGAAGAACTTGAATTGACCGTCTGATAATGACAATTTAGCGAAGGTTTTAAAAATGTTTTACTCTGATATGTTTTAGTACTATTTCAGTTAGTTGAAGTGAATAATAAAACAATTTTTGGATGATGTTGAGCATGATACCAAGAATTATTCAGAGTTTCAGACCTTGGCCAATGTTACCTTCCGAAGCGAATTAATCCAATAATTTGCTTAATACTCTTTATTTAGGCGGTGTTTTTCTTGTTACTGGCAACACGGATCACGGAATTCGGATTTACCAACTTTTTCCAGGTCCTCCCGAGCGAATTAGCGAGCTGTCAGCACATCTAGTAAGCTTCGTTTTTCGATTGTTTTAAAAGTACGAACATATTTTGTATTGTAATGTTGTCTCTCCCCAGGATCACGTCGACAGCATACAGTTTAGTCATACAAGTGAAAGGTTCGTACGCAGGACGTTTTGTTTTGTTGAAGTTTTCACCTTGTATTTCCGTATATTGAGGACCGTTTCAAACGTCGAACTTTTCGTGCGCCAAATTTATTTTGTACAAAAAAAATGAGATGAAAGTCGTTGTTGTTTGTTTTAATGTTGTTCATTTATTTTTATGTTTTGGTTAATGAAAAACGAAAGATTCAGTGGGCTTTAAGAACGATAAAACATCTCTATATTTCGACAAAATTAAACATGCTGGAGTGGGCTTCTCACTCGTGGCAAGCATGTTGGCTCCATTATCCCTACATTAACCACTAGGCTATACAACCATCCAGACATTTCTAGCAAATGTGATTTTATAAATGATGATCGTCCAGGTTAATAAAGTCCGGAGAAGGACTGTTTTTGTTGTTGTTGACTGGTTAACCAGATAACAAATACGGTTAACCTGACGTTTACTCCTCATTTGACTCTGAAGATGACTACCGCTAAGGTTGTCGAAACGTCAGTCAACAACAACAAAAACAGTCCTTCTCAGGACTTTATTAACCTGGACGATCATCATTTACGAACATATAACGATACTCCCGGGTTCAAACCATTTACTTTAAATGTGATTTTATAAAATAGTCAAAATAGCAATTATATGTTGACGTACGACTCCCGTACGAATAACCACTTTGTTGTTTTAAATGCATTCAGATATTAAAAGTTAGACGGTAAAAGCGAGCTAAAGGCGGAGTTTTTATGATCACCGCATCATGTTTCGATAAAGGGAAGATGACGAAATTCCCTTTTTTGTGGTTTCTACTTCAGTAGGAATTTACCCATCGTGATGTTTGTATTTAGATTTCTAAGCGGTTCAAAGGACGGGACGGCTAGAATATGGTACTATCAGCGATCGGAATGGAAAAGCATTGTTTTAAATAATCAGCAAGTTCTAGAAAAGTAAGTCATTGCTATACAGTAAACTGTTTTTTTTTGAAAAACCGTAAGCTATGAATTGGTTCTAGATCTCGTGGTTTTTGCATGTAATTCTTTGTAAAATTCTTCCATTGCTGTTCTACGTATGTCAACGACATGCTATGGTCCTGCGTAAATAGAATGGTGCACAGGGTGCTCTAATAACTGCTGTGTCAGCTGATTATGTCCAGCGAAAGTTTTTTTTGTGGCCTATCATTTTGTCACGTGGACGAAACATATCCAAGCGAAAATAGTTTTGTCGTTCATCTGAACTGCAACTTTACTACAGCTATTTTGGACATGGATTTTGTCATATTTTAACATTCTATAGATTCTTGTTATCCTCCTTGTACTACCCTAATATTCTTTGTTTTCGATGTAATATATCACAAAATATTTGCCAGATGAACCATATTCGGCCTATTTATCCTTGCCAACAGACCAATGTTACCCTAGCTTCTTGTATTTCACAGTTCATCATCTACTCGTGAGGAAGACTTGAATAAATTTGGAAAAATTCGCGTTACAATGGTGATGCTCTTTTTCAGTAGTACTGCCTTTGAAGAATTTTATCGTAAATCTTTGACGATACATTACGTAATGTTTTTGTTTGTTTGCTAGGTTGGTTGGGATTTATCAGACCAGTTTGTTGTAACAGCTGTCAACGACCATACCTTAAAAGTTTGGGAGTCAAAGGCTGGGAAGCTCATATATTCTTTAAAGGTTCCGTCATACGTACAACTAATACTGCGATAATTTTGATTTTAAACGTCGAAATGATGGGTGCTTGTTGTAAATATTAAGTTTGTGTAGAAGTACACAGTTTATATGGCTTTATTTAAAGAACATACGTGGAGCTTAAGCAAGCACATTTTTTGTAATTCTTTGTCATTGTTCTCTTTTCCAGTTGTTTTTTGCCCTTGAATGTTTGCTTTTAATTAATGTCTTCACTTGTTCTATCCTTCTAGGGTCATCAGGACGAAATCTTTATCATCGAAGCTCATCCGACAAATCCTGAACTTCTCCTCACCGCTGGACACGATGGGTACATTATATTGTGGAATCTAACCCGAGGAAAAATCGTTAAAAGTTTTATAACTCGGTCAGAGATAATCAATGAAAGTTTTCAACATTCGTGGAAATTATTAACGAATTGAAATCGTTTTAGTTGGAAGGCCAAGGTCATGGAGCGGTGTTTGACTGCAAGTTCTCGCCTGATGGTCAGCGGTTTGCCACCACCGACAGTCATGGTCATTTAGCAATCTATGGCTTTGGCTCCAACGAGCCTTATCAAAAAGTAAGTGATTATTTCAGCAAGTTGTTAGTTAAAAGGAAACATGCATAAAGAAAAAGAAAATTTCTTATAAAACTGCCGCAGTTGTATTACTGTCTTTGTGGAACTTGCATACAATGAATCATACACCAGTGTCCTGTATGTTTGTAGATATAGATTGTCCAGGATAGTAAAGTCCGGAGAAGGACTGTTTGTGTTAATTTAGACTGACGTTTCGACAATGTTAGCGGTAGTTAGCTGTATTCATCTTCAGAGTTAAGACGGAAACGTCACGTTGACCATATTGGTCTGGTTCATACATCATCTCGTATTGTATGTAGATGTAATGCGTGTGTCTGTCGTGTCGTGTGTAGTTATCGTTGGTTGGTTTAAAGTAGTAAGTTTATTTGTTCGTTTTGTGAGGTTGTATATAAGGCTTAACCGATATTTGCTTCTCATCGGAAGATGACTACTACCAAGTGCCGAAGGTTGTTGAAACGTCAGTCCTTTGCAGCGCACCTGCAATCGTTCTCAGCATTGCACTCTCAGCATTACATCAAACATGTAACAATACTCCAGGGCTCAAACCAGTGTTCAAACAACTCACTTTGATGACGTGTATATATTTCATTGTGATAGCAAGTCATCTTCTGTTCACTATATTTCAGTTCATTTCTTTAGGTTCCCGACGAACAATTCTTTCATTCAGATTACCGTCCAGTTATGAGAGATATAAATAATCATGTGTTGGATGAACAGGTTTAGAAATATCACGAATTTTTGATAGACATAAACTTGTAAATATCATAAGCCCAATTCACACGACATGAACTAAGCTGGGTTGAACCCAGATTAATTTTTTGGGATGGGTTGAGTTAAATCCGGGCTAAACCAGGGTTAGTTATGTTTACACGGAAAAATGAACCTGGTTTAATGTGAGCCTGGGTTGAATGCAGGCTATTTTATCCCATTTGAATTTGGCTATAGCTAGCTACTATACCTGTTGATTTTTATGTAAGTGCTTTATGCCTTTTGTTTCCCCCTTCCAGGTAATGCAGAAATGAGTAGTAATCACACCCCCCCCCTTGGGGAAATATTAAAAATGTTAGTCAGAAAAGGCTAACAAAAAGTTACCCGGGACGGTTTGCTTTAGTTTTCTGCATTGGCTCTGGTTACGAACAATTCACGCAAAGCACAAAATCGCTGAAGATAACATTCCGTGTATTAGTCATAGGCAGTGTATGGCCATAAATGCGAAAATTTTTCGAGAGTTAGTCTGATGAGCTCAGATTGTCCCACCTGCGTTATATTGTTGCAACATTCCGAGCAGGGGGAGTGTTTCGGCTCATTCAATCAGATCTGGTAAAAAAATGCATGTATGGTCCACTGATCTGAAAATAAACTGGATAACGCGTTCCGCTATTTCTGTCAGAGCTGCCATATTGGAAGGTCCTATTTGATATGAAAAAGTAATGAAAATATTAATCATAATCATATTTCCACTAAATCTCCTATGTTTATACATTGATTTAAGTTCTAAAAATAAGAGAAATACGTCGTTATTAAAGCTCTGCCGTATATTAAAGTTGGGTTTCACTTCTCGAATGGGACTTTGTAATCCGGTGATAACAGTGTAATCACCCGAATACTTTGACTTCAACTTTTGATTGTGTGTTGTATTTCAATGCGCTATCCAGTTTATTATACATATCTATGGTATGGTCCCACTGGTGACAGGTTTTACAATCATGATATATCAAGTCTCTGTGTATTTTAACTGAATGCAGGCTTACGTAAACTTGGTGGGATATTTTTAGACACAGACAGCCCCTCATCTAATGCCGCCGCCCTTTCTTGTTGACGTGGACGGTAACCCTCATCCTGTTTACTATCAACGTTTAATACCCGGTCATGGCGGTAATATCAGACCACGTCGTCACGCTGCGCTCAGTCCCCCGCCCGATCCCTCGTCACCGATGCCACCGTTGCTTGCACAGATCGAACAGTATGAACGTGGGCTCATTTTCCCCG
Source organism: Xenia sp. Carnegie-2017 (assembly GCF_021976095.1). Classification (NCBI taxonomy): domain Eukaryota; kingdom Metazoa; phylum Cnidaria; class Anthozoa; order Malacalcyonacea; family Xeniidae; genus Xenia; species Xenia sp. Carnegie-2017. The sequence goes on from NW_025813483.1 coordinate 10,723,244, forward strand.
AGCCTGAAGGTGTGTTGAGTATTGACATGTGTATGTGTCCAGGAGGCAGGAACATGCATGTGTATATCTCAAAGGATAGACTTGTGTAATATCTCAGGATTGATTGTGTTGGTTGGGTATCATTGGAAGGTTTGATTTGTAACATTTGTTATTCAACATTGCAGGTCTACAGTCTCCTCCACCCGGTCAGAATGCTCCTTCCCTTGCCAGTCCGGGGGTGGGCAGTCGTAATAGAGGTCTACTGCAAGACGGTGATATTGAAGGAGTTCGTCAATTGAATGTTAATATTCCAATCATACAAGATGTAGCAGAAGCTGACATAAACGCTTGGAGAAATAGAACCATCGTCCCGAAAATAAAAGATTCAGATAAAAAGTACCTTGTGAACTTTAGTGGTTTGAAAAGAGCATGAAGTGTTGTTGTTTGTTTACCTGTAAACGTGTTCCCATTAGATTTGATGAAGAGAGGAGAGTGCTTTTGGGCCGGCAAGAATTGTTGCGGTATTTAAAAGAAAAGAAGAAAAGACCATTACCTTCAACATCCAGGGTTTGTTTGTCTTTATCTTTATGTATAAATAGGGTGATATGTGGAACGTAGTATATACTATGTAGTAAACAGCAATGGCGTATCATTCAACATCCAGGGTTTGTTTGTCTTTATCTTAATGTATAAATAGGGGGTATGTGGAACATCGTAGTATAAAATATGTAGTAAACAGCAGTGGCGTATCATGCGTGCAAGTTTTGGTTCTGCTATTATTGTTCATTTCTTTAGCAATCGTTTGTTTTGTCAGTAGCAGAACAAAGTGAGCGGCTCGCTTTGCCAGTGCTATATACAGTAGGATTTAGTGGATCCTTGTGTATGAAACATGATAGGGTATGATTGAACGTAGAACAGTATTGTTTACATCCCAAATCTCTGTTAAATATAGCCTGTCAGTCAAGTAGATAAGAAAGCTGAAAGATTTTTGCGAAGTCGCGCTCGTCCAAGGAACAGGCGTGATCGACCACGTGTCGTGGACACGCAACCTGTCTACAACACGCGTGCCACTGTAAACACGGCCAGCGACGTTGATGAGTCTGGGGACGATGATGTGCTGATGACACCCAGTGCCAGCGAGGACGATGACGTTCCATGGCACAGCAGTAGCAGGTACGAGACTGTTGTTTATGTTAATGGACATTCAAAGATAATCTTATTGAATCGTAGTCTTGACTCGTCTGAAACTCGTTTTACAAACGTTTGCGTGGTTTCTTCTGTGAATGTAATAAAGAATTTTTTCGTTTTTTGTTTTGGATGAATAGATTTTTATTCATATTTTAGTGAAACGAGTGAATATTCCGATTGGACCGAGGAAGTCGGCATGAATACGAGACAGCAGTCAGAAAGCCAGCGGCCATGTCGAAGGGTACGTCGTGTTATTAGTTCTAGCGATGACGAAGCGGCGGAAACATCAACACCACAGGCAAAACCAGTGAAGAAGGAGACGGAGCAACGGAAGAAAGTTATAAGGAAAAAGAAAAAGGTTCCAATTCTATCTCACAAATTATGTAGTAATATTGTAGTTTTGAATCGAAATGAAATTGAAAATTCTTGAATGAAAAGCCATGCTTACGAATATCATTGAGATGGTTACCTATAGAATTATCACTGGTTGATTCAATCATGAGGAAGAGACTACAAAATCAAATATCTTATTTTCACATGTGTGATGTACGTTGTATGCAAGTTGAAACGAAATGTAATTGAATTGTGCAACACGTTGACAATATTCTCACGTTTCAAAGTGAATTGCTTAAACCTTGAGTACTGTTCCATGTTTGTACAAGTTGATTTTCCAGGTTAGTGCAGTCTTGAGGAGGATTATTGGTGTTGGCATTGAGTGACGTTTTGACATCCTTAGTGGTAGTCATCTTTGCAGTCAACACTAACACCGATAGTCCTTCCCAAGACTGGAGTAACCTGGACGATGTCAAATCGGCAAACAAGTAATATTGAGTTCATTGAAATTTTTTTCAAAGATGTGAGACATCTCTTTTTTGTATTACGCTTTTTTTAACTGATTTATGTCCTCTACAGCCATCGTACAACACAAGGCAATTTCACAAGCCAATTTATATTGCTCTGGACTAGGTCTCTTTCGCAGGGGGATGAAAAATTATTTAAAAATGAAATGTCTATGTACAGTGTTATTTCTATATGCAGCTTTAATGACGCTGGTGTGTATTGTCTTATTTATTCCAAGGTGCCAAGGAAACCGAGAATGGACGAGATTGAGGATTGGTTGGACTACTATAGGCCATCGGAATGGATGTCTGGCACTAAACTACGACGGTTTCCTTATGTACCTCAAATAGGGGACGAGGTAAGACGAATAACATACGTTTTATAAAACTCATATATTGAGTATTCTGTGGAAAAGTGTTGGCATGGAAAATGGAAGTAGACGCACATATATATATATATATATATATATATATAACGTAAATATATTGCATGCTTAGATATAATGCATTGATGTGATTTTAAGTATTTATAATTGATTGCATTAAAATGTAGCAATTGTTTTACTTACATTCGCACATCGATTGCAGTGATATGTTATGTAGAACACAAGGAAAAGTTTTTTTCATTTTTCTTTTTCAAGGTGTACTATTTCAAGCAAGGTCACGAAATGTACGTAAAAGAGGTGATGAACCTGGAGTTGTACGAGATAAATCCTAAAAAACAATGTTTCTCGAAACTCGACTTGAAAGCGGAAGAGCTTTGTAAAGTCGTAAGTCTTCACTACGTTATAGGACCGCCAACGCTGGTGTCGTTAAAACTTTGTGAGTATTATGTATTTATATGGTAATCGAACTGCGCATGACGTGTTTTTGTTTTGTGCTGACTAGCAATTCTGAACGCGGAAACCGGAGCTAATACCGGAGGATCGTTTACTGTAAAGTAGGTACATTATGGTACAAGTTTGGACTTATGAATACACAAATATATAGTGTGAGGTTAATACTTTCTCCTTTGTTTTATTCAAAACAAAGATATCATGATATGCAGAATGTAGTGGATTTTTTTGTTCTCAAACAAGTCTACGAACAATCATTGCAGCGTGAATGGCAGCCTGGTGAGCATTTTCATATATTTCCTAGTTGTTTATTCATTAAGATAGAAATAAAGAAGATTCTCGTGTTCATTTTATGGCATAAAGGTGACCGATTCCGTAGCGTGATAGATGATTGCTGGTGGTCGGGTGTTGTGACTGAAATCAGTCCTTATGAGAACGAAACACCTGAAAGTCATTTCCAGTGTTATGTCGTCAGGTGTGCTTGTTAAATATTCTTTATCATGTTTAGAAAGTAATGGAAGTAATGTTTATTGTGTCATCATAATGATGTTAATTATGTCATCGTTATATTTATGTCATCGTTATATTTATGTCATCGTTATATTTATGTCATCGTTATACTTATGTCATCGTTATAATTATTTCATCGTTATATTTATGTCATCGTTATATTTATGTCATCGTTATATTTATTTCATCGTTATATTTATGTCATCGTTATATTTATGTCATCGTTATATTTGTCATCGTTATATTTATGTCGTTATATTTATTTCATCGTTATATTTATTTCATCGTTATATTTATGTCATCGTTATATTTATGTCATCGTTATATTTATGTCATCGTTATATTTATGTCATCGTTATATTTATGTCATCGTTATATTTATTTCATCGTTATATTTATGTCATCGTTATATTTATTTCATCGTTATATTTATGTCATCGTTATATTTATGTCATCGTTATATTTATGTCATCGTTATATTTATGTCATCGTTATATTTATGTCATCGTTATATTTATTTCATCGTTATATTTATGTCATCGTTATATTTATGTCATCGTTATATTTATTCATCGTTATATTTATCATCGTTATATTTATGTCATCGTTATATTTATGTCATCGTTATATTTATGTCATCGTTATATTTATGTCATCGTTATATTTATGTCATCGTTATATTTATGTCATCGTTATATTTATGTCATCGTTATATTTATGTCATCGTTATATTTATGTCATCGTTATATTTATGTCATCGTTATATTTATGTCATCGTTATATTTATGTCATCGTTATATTTATGTCATCGTTATATTTATGTCATCGTTATATTGTTTAGTATGTCATCGTTATATTTATGTCATCGTTATATTTATGTCATCGTTATATTTATGTCATCGTTATATTTATGTCATCGTTATATTTATGTCATCGTTATATTGTTTAGTATGTCATCGTTATATTTATGTCATCGTTATATTTATTTTATATATCGTTATATTTATGTCATCGTTATATTTATGTCATCGTTATATTTATGTCATCGTTATATTTATGTCATCGTTATATTTATGTCATCGTTATATTTATGTCATCGTTATATTTATGTCATCGTTATATTCATGTCATCGTTATATTCATGTCATCGTTATATTTATGTCATCGTTATATTTGTCATCGTTATATTTATGTCATCGTTTTATTTATGTCATCGTTATATTGTTTAGTATGTCATCGTTATATTTATGTCATCGTTATATTTATGTCATCGTTATATTTATGTCATCGTTATATTTATGTCATCGTTATATTCATGTCATCGTTATATTTATGTCATCGTTATATTTATGTCATCGTTATATTTATGTCATCGTTATATTCATGTCATCGTTATAATGTTTAGTATGTCATTGTTGTATACATTCGATGACAACTAATTAATTTGTTACAGTTGGGATACTGGTGAAGTGGAGCGAATGAGTCCTTGGGATCTAGAACCTATCTCCGATACAGGTTTGAATTTATTGTGGTAATTTGAAGACTTGTTTGCCGGCTAAATATCACTTTTTTGCTCTGTAATATCTGCGTATGAAAACAAAAAAAAACGCAGACAACTGTCTTATTATCATAAATGACATTGCTATGGTAATGTTTTTTTTTCATTATGTGTTTAATAATTTGGAATAAAACTCTTTTAATTTCGTTTTTAGGTTCTTCGGGTGATGCTGGCATTAACACGTCCGATGTCGATTCGAACAACATCCCTGTCACGGATGAGGAATATAATGCCTTAGTGAAATACATCCCTCAGGAGAACGAATGGCCAGACGAGGAATATGATGTAGCTGTGACTAGACTAACACGCGGGTTGAGTCAGGTCGCTGAACTCTCGTTTGCAGGCCCGTTTGCATTCCCTGTAGACGTACGAGCCTATCCAGACTACTGGAGTGTTGTAGCATATCCCATTGATCTGAAGGCGATTATTGATAGACTTGGCAATGACTATTATAGGTAATATAAAGTAACATTTTTTTTGTATATGTTCATAGCCTTGCCGAAAAAGGTTTAATGATAAGGCACAATACGCTTGTTGCATTATTTTACTGTTTGCCATCGAGTTGATTTTTTTGGAAGGTTTTGTCCAATAGAATTTTGCAAAGATTGTTATCTCATTGTATGTTGTATGTTCACTACATCTTTTTTGAAGGATCTTCATGGATGAAAATATGTTCTTGTTTCATACAGTTTCCTTTGTGTGTTTAGACGTAAGGCAGCGTTACTCTGGGATGTGTGTCAAACAAGTCGTAATGCTAAGATATACAATGAAGAAGACAGCGAAATCGTGCAAGATGCTGAAAAACTTGTTACTATTCTTACAACATTCATCAGGTAAGAGTCTACTTAGTGACAACGGTTCACTTAAGATTACACTGAGATAGTATAATGTCTTCACTCCTGGTGTTTTGATTTAAAGTATCTCCCGCCTCCCTCCTCTGAGGAATGGAATGAGAAAATAAACTTATGTTGTGGTCGTCCATGTTAAACTCTCCTAAGGTTGAAAATGTCCTACATTTTTGAAAGTGTCTTACATGAAAGGCTGAGCACAATTTCGCTCAATTGTTATATTCTTTACTTTAAATCCATCTCTGCAAGGTCAGAGATATTGGAGTGCTCCGTGATCGCAGCGCATCGAGTAGCCGTATAATGAATGCAGACACAACTTCCCTCATTTAAAGATAAATAATGAACTTTACTCAGAAGAGAAAAATGAAAAAGAAGTCTTATCATGTTTAAGTTATTCTTATCTATTACCTCATTTAGGGATGTGTCGTGTGTAGATCCATTGACGCTTTGTGAAGATGTAAGCATGGAAAGTGGCGATGTCGATGTTGAGGTAAAATGTAGAAATAAAAATAATCGAAAAGTGACATTAATTGACCAGAATAATATCCTTTATAGTTTATCTTTCAATATCATCTATTGTTTGTCATTCAATATCCCCTATAGTATATCGTAGTATATCCTTCAATATCCAGTATTGTTTGTCACTCAATATCCACTATAGTATATCGTTCGATATTCTGTATTGTTTGTCATTCAATAACACCTATAATAATTTGTCATACAATATATCCTAAAGTTTATCTTTCCATATCCTCTGTAGTTTTACTATTCGTCATCCCTATAGTCAGATTTTCTTTGACATTCTAAGTAAAGTTGAAGCAAGATGAAATGAGTTGTTGTTGTAAGAGTTACTGTCTCTTACAACCTTTGTGATTCTTGCAAGATTAAACCGTGTAGATATATAAAACGTGGGTTGAGCTTTCTGAGGAGCAAGCTGGCGGACGCGTACCAGTGAGCACCGATCACTTGCAAGGGTTTGTGTTTTCGGCCCATGTCCCCATCCTGCCCCTCTTTGAGGTCACCCCGCATTTTTGTCCGCGCCCAATTGCATCAGCAGGAGGCTGTCACGGCAATTTGTACGTGGCTAGCTATAGTTGATGATGACATTGCGTTGAGAAGAAACGTCTCATTATGTTTTATGTAACTTATAAAAGAATGAGCAACAAATATGGAATTGCGTCTTGTAGTTATTAATCACAGGCCATCATCTCTGACATTAAGTTTAAGTGTTGGTAAATATTTTTTCACATTTTCTAGCGCGCTGACGAATCTGAAAGGGAAGGACAAGTTACTCCAGAGGTATAAACACATCATTAGGAACATGAACTTTAATGTTGCAGCAAGTGACATGTTGCCAGAAATATTGGTTTGTACTAAAACACGAGCATCTTGGTGTTTATTTTTCAATGTCCCATGTAGCTTGTTGGTCAATATCCTCTATCGTTTATTTAAGAAATAAAAGATGTTTACTCTGTTTGCATAAGCGTGTGGAAATATAAGAGACATAAGAAAGAACTCAAGAGAAGATCAGTGCTAACATCGAGAGTTGTCACAAACGTCTCCGGGCTTTGTTTAAGCCAGTGCAAACAGGAAAAACATATATTATTTCATTTATAAAATAACAAAAATACGAAACAGACTAATCTCAAAAAGACGTTTCAATTTTTCCTGTAAAATGTATTATGGTTGCTTTGCAAATTTCCTTTGATTGATTGACTAGTATAGCTCGGATAGTTTTGACAAAACTTTTTACGAGGGAGTTGACAATTATGTTCAAATGGTGCTTGTTATTGAAGAAACATAATGTGATTATCATTTCTCTTAGGGGGGTGCGGGTGGTGGTATAAAGAGAAAGAATCCCACTCAATCTCCGGCTGGTCCAGTCAGAAAAAGGACGCGAAGATCAGAAGCTGAACAAGCGGTAAAGAAGCCCGAATGAAGGAGGAATTGCTCATGGAATGTTACAGTTTAATTTTGTCGCTTTGTAGGATGAGTATTCATTGAAAGAGGATATTCTTTCCTTGTTTAACATGCTGACAACCCGTAGCGACGCAGAACCATTCAGAGAAGCTGTGGATCTTGTTGAGTTTCCGGTAAGAATTATAGGAAATTTATTTTGAACAATAGCGTAAGTTTGCAAAAGAGCATTGCTTGTGCTACCAACCGTTGTGGAATTAATTTATTTGAAGAATATGATATGATTTGTTTCGAATCGGGACGCGAACTCGTGCTTGTTAATCATTCGAAATGGAATTCGTTAGTCGATGGCAACGTGTGAAGTGTGTCTTTCTAATTGTGGTGCAAACCTTCTCCATTGATTTATGGTTTCCTTGCCTTTGTTACTTGGCTGTTATCAGTAATAAATGATTTATTTTTACTGTGTTTGAAAATAATAGTAGATATGTTCTTAATGTTTTTTATGGTCTTGAATTGTTTAGGACAATTGTTGGAAATGTGAAACATACGTTGGCTTCATATAAGCTAACAAGAAGTCTAACTTTGTGTCAATATGTTGGTGATGATGTTTTGTTTTCTGTCTTCTAGGATTATACAGACTACGTAGACGAGCCCATGGCGTTCTCTACCATAAATTCACGTATCGAGAATGATTATTATCATGATGCAGAGCAGTTTATTCACGATGTTAGGCTGGTTTTTTCAAACTCAAGAAAGTACAACACGAACAAGAAATCTAGGGTAAGCAATGCCAAAGTGATGAAACATTAAACCCTTAATTTTCAACTATTTACGTCGGCGCAGCCTGAGCATAGCCTGCACGCATGAAGCACTTTGATAACAGATAAAGTCTTGGTTATTCGTGAATCGTGGTACTTAGGTGGTTCTTTTGCAATGTGAAATAGAGTGTAACTTTATATTCCGTACTTCGTTTCCCTTGTATCACTTGACGCCTTTTGCAATTAATTTTATGGTACATATTTTGTCAGATTTACTCAATGACGTTGCGACTTTCGGCGTTATTTGAAAACAAAGTCGATGATCTTTTAATGAACTTTTATCGTGATCGAAGTAGCAGCGGTCGTCGGACGCGCCAGCGATCAAGGCGAGCAGTGGAAGACACCCCTGGTACTAGTGGTATATCTCAGGAAACTCGTGTTACTCGGTATAGCGCCAACCCACGTGCCTCCACACGCGCCTCCACGTCAAGGCAACGTGAATGTGTAGATGGACGGGGAACTAGTAAGGAACGATTAAAGATAAAGATTTCGTTGACAACCGGGTCTGTGAGTACTTCATCGGGACACGGTGCTGAAGTGGACAATAGGGATCTAGAAGGGACGTCCAGTCAGGTTCTTTGTGATGGTGCCAATGATTCAGTTGGTCAGAGGACACGGACTCGAAGCTCGACTAGAGGGTTATTTCGAGATTCTGTAAGCAGTACCAGCTCAGTTGCTACAGAAGCGCCAGTGTTTAAAAATGAAAATGGACCGTCAAGATATTCCACTCGACTGCGGGTACCACCCACGCGGCTCAACCTGAATGGAGCGTCCGTCGACGACCATAGTGAAGATGATAACGAGGAAAGTAGTGAGGAAGAAGAAGAGAGCGAGTCTAGCGAGGAGGAGGAATCAGATGTTTCTTCAGACCATCATCATAGAAGTAACCGTTCAGGAAAAATGCCAACGAACGCGAAGAAAACGGCTAAAAACTCAAATAGGAAAGGAAAGCAAGTTGCGAAGTCTAGACGAACGTTAAGAACCCGCACCGTCCCGTTGCGTTACGATGACAGTTGTTCGGAAAGTGAGGGTGAATCGCAAAACCAGCAATTGGACGTTTCTAGTCGCGGTCGTGTGCGAAAGAAGGCGTTTAAAATGGTGGACTATGTTAACTAAAGGTGGTACTATCGCTGAGGAACGTTTAACTTCAACTTAGACCACCCATGAAAAACAAATCTTTGAAAAGGAGATATTTCAGAAAGTATCAAATCAAGTCATACGTTTTGTGGCAAGTTGAAGTTGAAAGTTGTTCAGTTTAACGAGATGTATCCAACACGTTTCTTTTGCGCCTTCCACGACACGTTCTCTCTGTTCAGGTTGTGTGAAACTCAGATTTTAGGAAATTGGTGAAAATTTATCGGCAGGAAAAAAGTTGCATGCTGAATGTATGTAAGATATAATGTAAACATGAGACTCAAATTTATACTTAATTTATTTCCCATACATAATTATTTATATTATAGCTTCATTTTTCCATCATTTTTGAATAAAATATTTTTTATCAATTCCTCTTCATTTCTAGAAATTGCTTAAGAGTGAAAACTTTTTTTTTTAAGTTGGCAGCCGATGAATCCCCCTCCCCCACCTCATTTAAACCTAATCTAAGCCCGAATCTCAACTACGTTTGCAAAATGTGTTATATGTAAAATTACATGACGTTTGGCTAAATACGAAACATTCAAAATGGCGGCCATTTCGAAGGAAGAGTATTTAAAACGTTATTTATCAAGCGATAATAGCAGTGTGAAAAAGAAAAGAAGAAAAATAAAGACAGGTGTAAAAAAAGGGAAGTCCATAATTATTGACGACGATGTGAATTTAGGTGATATTGCCTTGACGCGCGATACAAACAATGAAGAGTTAGACTTGCTAGAAGTTGGAGATGAAAACCCTCTTATATTCAATGAAGCTGGGACAACAGTGCTTTCGAAGGACTTGGATTCCATTAAAAAAAAGGAAGAGGAAAGGAAAGCTATGTGGGCTCCTATTAACAATGTTCCCCTTGGGAGTAAGCGAAGAACATTGCCTTCCAATGCAGAAAGAGAAGTTATTCTGCTGAATGAAAGGTGTAGTAGAGAATCTAGCCAAGGAAGAAATGACTCATTTGATGAATCACCGCCTCAGCATAAAAGACATGACTCACCAGACCAATCACCCCCTCGAAGAAAAAGACATGACTCACCAGATCAATCACCTCCTCTAAGAAAAAGACATGACTCACCAGATCAATCACCACCTCGAAGAAAAGACATGACTCACCAGATCAATCACCACCTCGAAGGAAAAGACAGGACTCACCAGATCAATCACCACCTCGAAGGAAAAGACAGGACTCGCCAGATCAATCACCACCTCGAAGGAAAAGACATGACTCACCAGATCAATCACCACTTCGAAGGAAAAGACATGACTCACCAGATCAATCACCACCTCGAAGGAAAAGACATGACTCACCAGATCAATCACCACCTCGAAGAAATAGACATGACTCACCAGACCAATCACCACTTCGAAGGAAAAGACTTGACTCACCAGATCAATCACCACCTCGAAGGAAAAGACAGGACTCACCAGACCAATCATCACCTCGAAGGAAAAGACATGACTCACCAGATCAATCACCACCTCGAAGGAAAAGACATGACTCACCAGACCAATCACCACCTCAAAGGAAAAGACATGACTCACCAAATCAATCAGCACCTCAAAGGAAAAGACATGACTCACCAGACCAATCACCACCCGAAGGAAAAGACATGACTCACCAGACCAATCACCACCTCGAAGGAAAAGACATGACTCACCAGACCAATCACCACCTCGAAGGAAGAGACATGACTCACCAGACCAATCACCACCTCAAAGGAAAAGACATGAGTCAACAGACCAATCACCACTTCGCTGGAAATTGGGAGATTACGAAAGAGATCAGTCACCCATATGTAAGACAAGAGTCAGTGAAAGAGGAGCAAAAAGTGAAGAAAGACGCCATGTAACTTCTTCACCGGAGAGAAAGCCGAACAATGCCAGTAATATTTGTCTTTTGATTTTTTATGTGATGCATTTTGTTTGTTGAGATGTTCTTAACAGTCTCTCTTTGTAAACATGTTAAGACTTAATTTAATTTTGTTTAGAGCGGAAGGCTGGTTTACATTCTGCTTCTGAATTACGCCAAGAAAATGACAGAATGAAGAAACGAGAGGAAGAAATGTTTGCCAAAATGAATGTAAGCACCACTGGCAAAGGTGCTAAGACCATTCATCGTGATAAATCTGGAAAGAAACGAGATTTGAAAGCTGAAGAGGCGAAGAAAAGGGAGGAAGAGAGACAGAAAAAAGCAGAGAACGAGAAGTTTGTGCAATGGGGAAAAGGGTATGGTTCAATTTATTGTTATGGAGAATGATTTTTAGCAACATGGTGGACGTGTGTTGCACATGGTTGTTTGCCAGTTAGTGAAAACTTTACCCACATTCGAGCCACGTTTCATGTTATATCTGGATTGCAGTTGTCGCCAACTGTCGGGGCTCATTTGCAAATTACATCAGTGATCTCCAACAATTACCTATTATCCGTACTAGCCACAAATGGCGAGCGGTTGAACTATAATGGTTAAACATTAAAATTTTCACCCTAAAATATTGCATGATGTGATTCAAAGGGCATATGCTTCACTGTTTATAACATTTGTTTTAACATTTGTTTTTAGCGTACAGCAGACGAAACAGGCGAAAAATAAAGTTGAAGATGACTTTTATGAAATGAGCAAGCCTTTGGCTCGATATAGGAATGACGAGGATCTTGATAGGATGCTAAAGGATAGAGAAAGAGCAGAGGATCCGATGCTCGCTTTCGTCACTAAGAAGAGAGCGAGACAGGATATTTTGGCTGGAAAGAAATGTAAGAATATGGCTGTAAATTTGATCGTTTTTCCTATCACTAATGCTTGTCTCAATATTTATGTAGCAAAACCGAAATATAATGGGCCCGCTCCGCCGCCTAATAGATTCAACATCCCTCCTGGTTATCGCTGGGATGGTGTAGACAGATCCAATGGTTTCGAGAAGAAGCGATTTTCGATGCTGGCAAATAAGGGTGCGACAAGAGACGAGGCATTTAAGTGGAGCACAGAGGATATGTAACTGTGGATATACTGGGATATACGTGTACATGTATGTAGGTAATGGATGGAAAAACCCGTGTAGTGTACACGGTGACAGACCTACCTGTCGAAAATCGTGCATTCTCAATCATTGTACGAGGAAGTGTATACGATGATTGTGTTTTATTTTAAAATAGGAGACATTGTTTTGAAGACATTTGTAAATGAAATTCTTTTTATACTTGGCGCCCGTGTTGAAAAAATGTAGCATAAAGAAAATTTTTTTACGTGGATAGAAAGAATTTAAAAGCAATGATTTATATTGAATTTTACCATTTGCATGGTGCAGGCAAACAATAACGTGGCGTAGTTGGGGGAAATTATCAAAGGTATATGGCAGCATGCCGCCGTATAACCGAGAACGCAATATAATTATTGCACTTGAGCTATCTAGAGGTATAGATAGAAAAAATATGAAAAGGTTATTCGTGATTTATAAAATGTGCAAATCGAGGTTGAATACATGCTGTAATGATAACATTAATTTGACGTTATACAAACCTGAAGTCTTTTATCAACTGGAGATGGAAAAACTTAAACTTTGGGAGTTACATGCATGAACTATAATAGTCTTTGGGAGAACTATAGTCTTTGGGAGTTACGTGCATGAGCTGTTGTAGTCTTTGGAAGTTACATGCATGAACTATAGTGTTTGAGAGTTAGGTGTATGAACTAGAGTGTTTTGAAGTTACATGCATGAACTGTAGTGTTTGGAAGATATAAGGATGATCTTAGTCTTGGATATCACATGCAAGAAGTATAGTCTTTGGGAGTTAGGTGCATGAACTGTAGTGTTTGGAAGTTAAATGCATTAAGTATTAAAGTTTTAAGGATATAGATGCATGAACTATTGTCTTTGGAAGATACATGCATGAACTATAGTATTTGGGAGTTAGGTGTGTGAAGTATAGTGTTGGGAAGTTATATGCATGAGCTATAGTCTTTGGAAGAAGTATAGTCTTTGGGAGTTAGGTATATGAACTATAGTGTTTGGAATATAGCGTTTGTCAAATTGAGCAAAGGATTAAATGTGATAAAAATTCAATTTCAAGAAGTACAGAAGGAGTTGTAGATTTTCCGTGAAGGAATGTCAGTTGAACGAAGGTATTACGATAATATATAACTTCATAGTTTCGGAATCGAAACACATTGATGCCTTAAATGAGTGTTATTCCATTACATATTTCACAGGTTTGTACGTATTGTTTACATTAAATGCTGCGACGGTGATGGAAGTTTTGATGCTCCCGTAGACATAGATAACACTCTGAATCACGCCGTCGAAAACTTCAATTCAATGCCATGGTAATGCAGACATTTATCGCGGAGGAAATAAAGAAACACTGCTTTGGGCCACAAACATTTCAGGTAGAGGAAACAGACAATGGTGATGTGAAGGTAAATGTGTTTACAAGCAAACTTACAACCAAGAGGCGCATGCAATGAATGGTGACCAACTGTACAAAGCGTTTTTGAAACGTATTGCTTTCTCGTTAACGTGCGTGACTAAAATAAATGTAATTCTGTTGTTATTCTTGCCTTCAAGCCTATTTATATAAGCGACAATAACAAATATCTTGCAAAAGATGGGATATTTATTGTGTCTAAAGGGAAGTTCATCAGAAGACATGTGCTGTTATGGTTTTTCAACATTTTTCTCAGTGGTACAAATGCAAATGTGTCACTGGAAGTGCAAAGTTAAAGGTGCTAAGTAATTTTGACAAGTATAAACATGTTAACTGAAAGAGACATATTTACATGACTTAATTCGTACAAGTAGTTTAAAAATGTTTCCATGAAGTTTTTGTCAGTGAAAAATATTGTATTTCTTTTTTCAAATACATCTCTGAAAGAGAATATTTTATGTAAAGTTATAATGAGCAATCTATGTTGCTTTTCAGCTCCTCCTTAAATGATAAAAATTGTAAGTTCCTTGCCTTCATGTCATGCACTCATTATGATCCACCTCAAACTCTTCTACGACCACAAGATGTCCACCTTTATGTAAAGGGTCACACTGCACTTGGGGGAGGCCAGTTGGGACTGTTTGGTACTGGTGGACTTCACACTTGGGCTAGTAGTGTGGAAATGCTTATAAGTTGTTTACAAACACAAAAATCATTGATAAAACAAAGCTGTTTGATGACAGTAACCGAAGGTAAATCTGTTTAACTTTGAAATTAATCACTGAGACTTAGTTTCTCATTATGTTTTTAAAGTTTAAATCCACCAATGCTCTTGGAATTCATTTCTAAGAATCAATTTTTTTAAGATTCTCAGATCTTCCCCCAAATTTGCAAAGTTTTTAGTATTCTTCCATTTCAAAAAAGCTTGATGTTTTCTGGATTCCCTACATTTGATTTCAATATATTTGCAAAGAGATTTAACAAGAAGTTTTAACAAAAACTTTTGGTAGTAGAAGATCATTAGGAGATGCAATGTCATTAGGAGATAAGAGCTCATGTGAAAATAAAAGGTCATTTGGAGACCAAAGGTCGTTTGGAGACATGAGATTGCTTACACTTGGGAAGTCATGTTGAGATACAGAGTAATTTGAAGACATGAGGTCATTTGTAAATAAGAGATCATTTAGAGATGAAGTAAGAGAGGTCATTTGGAGATGAGAGGTCATTTGGAGATAAGGGGTCATTTAAAGATAAGATGTCAGTTGGATATGGGAAGTCGTTTGGAGATTGGAGGTTATATGGAAATGGGAGGTCATCTGGAGATAAGAGGTCACTTGGAGATAGGAGGTCATATCGAAATGGGAGGTCATCTGGAGATAAAATGACATTTAGAGGTACATAGGAGGTCACTTGGAGATAGGAGGTCATATAGAAATAGGAGGTCATCTCGAGATAAGATGACATTTAGAGGTACATAGGAGGTCACTTGGAAATAGGAGGTCATTTGGAAATAATGGAAGGTAGTGAGGGCAGAACTTGTATTTGCTCTCATTAGCCCCTTTAACCTAAATTAAATGATTTTTTTTCCATTTTCTTAATTTTTTCTTTGCCATTTTGTTCATATCATGTTATTTATTTTCTACAGAGGAACATACTGGGCAAATTATTCCACTACTCTTGGCGCAGCTTTGCATGAACTTGGACATTGCTTTGATCTGATGCATTCTCCCCAAGGGATCATGTCCAGAGGATTTGATGACATGAACAAATTCGATTCATGACAAGTCACTGTAGATTTCATGTGATGACCAGTCATATAAAGTATAATCAGATGACCAGTTATCGTAACTTTCGTCAGATGACCAATCATGGTAGTTGTCATCTTATGACCAGTCATGATAAGTATGATCTGAGGATACGTTATGGTAAGTGACATCACATGACTAGTCTTGCTTGCTGTAGTGTAAGAAACACTCATAATGCTACCATCTGATGACGAGATCATTTGTTAAATAATATTTTGAACGCTTAGTTTTAAAAATTAATTCATGTTTAAGTGTAGTAAATCGAATGGTTTAGGTAAACTACAGTTTACCAATGGTTTAGGTCTCTGTTAGGTAAACTACTCTGACATTATTTCGCATGATTTTTTGTCTGTAGTACAAAATATGAACCTTACGTCATATCAGAAGTGGGACTTGGTTTGGTTGAATTACGTAGAGAGGAGGAACTGCTGAATTTTTGGGAGTTTGTACATTATCATGTTCCACCTCAAGAGTTTTATTTGCCTGAGTTGTGGCGGAGAAGTGTGGAAAGTTATGATGACGTAAATATTATGGCTGTTGATATTGCTGGAAATATTTTGCGAAGTAGTTTTTTGGGATATGAAGAGTTCAGAGGGAATCTAGACATCCTGATGGGACAAGAAAGCGAGAACATTGAATGAAGGAATACATTGATAAAAACAAGGTAAATTTTTTCTTTTTATGCACGGTTGCAAGGATTACTCTCATAAGGGTGTAGTATTTTAATTGACGTTATTGTTCGGCGTGATATAACTACTCATCAACGAGATCAACGAGAAATTCCCATAACGAAGTATTTGCTTTATGGGATCATTGTGATTATACGATGATTTGTCAATATTATTCTTGACGTCCATTTTGTCTATTATCCTATGCAATCATCAGCTACTCTTTTGTCAAACTTCCTGCATTCAGATGAGCTCATAATTGCCCCGCAAAAAAATGGACATTATCTACTTGTCTAACTATATTCATTAACGATAAAATCTTTGAGAAATATAGCAACAGTACATTGATTTAACCAGACAATTTTAAATAGAACAAAATAAAACAGATTCCGGATACAGACGTTTTCTTGATATTCAAGGTGATACAAGAGTGTAGACAACAATGTGTAATATTTCGTCTTTACTCCAAAGACATCATCAGACTAATAGTTTACAAAGCAAGCTGTGAAACTTTTATATAATTATTTACAAGCGGAAGTGACAATCGTTTTGATCATCTGGTTATTCGTTAATATTATACATGACGTAAACTTACATCGTCTCCATTATCCCAAGGAATTATATGCTATACTCGTTAGATCTGATTCAACTGTACTAAGTATGCTATAATTTGGCGTTTGGATGAGGGCATAGTTATCATAAGGAAAAATTGTCTAATTATCTATGTCTACATGTGCAACTATGTTCATGGAAGATAAGGTCTATTAGAAAAACACTATTGTGAAAATTGAATTGGAATATTTATCATTCTACAATATCTTGCTCGCACGATTATAAAGCTTAAGTAAATTAATATGATCTCTTATATCGATAAGAAGCTACGTTTAATTTACATTCACATTATGTTACAAAGGCTTAGTGAGGAATCATTCAATAGGAAATTGTTATTTGTTCTTAATAATTCATGCAGGCTGTTTTTTTCTTTACTGCGTTGTGGAAAAGGGTTTTTAATGGATGGGATATCGCCAAATAACGATCGAGATTCATGACGAGAAGAGCCGATAAGGACATTGCTTGAAATACAGCTGTAACATCAAAGATAATGCGTAACCGTGGAGAAAAGATTTTGGAGTTTTTGACGAGAAAAAACATTGCCATCGGTGTTATAATGGTGTGATTGACCAATATTGACAACAAGTCACAACAAGATAGCACCATGATCATAAAATAACAATGAAATGTTCTTTCGTAGACACATCGTACGCCAAAACACCACAATCACAAGAGAGTTTAAAATGATGCCGAGAAAAAAAAATATTGTTCACGACAACTATAATCAGTAAATTAAAAAAATCCCAATTCATGATGGGTCGTTTATGTTTCAAAGTAGCTTCGCGATGTTGAATCTATTTAAGAATGAAAGGAGGATAGATTGTTGAACAATACGTATGCATTTATTTAAGTATGCTCAAGATAATTATCTCAGCACTATTTGAGATAATTTGTACTCAGAAACAGCTGTAAGTTTATTGAGGATAAAGTAGCTGCTTCTTTTGCTATGTTTTTATATTGCAATTGCAACATTCGATTGTGAAGCAATGAACTATCCTAAAATATGGACGAGTACCATTTAAATTTGGATAATGTTCGTAAGCAATTATTTGACATAGGAAATAGTTATTTTTTCTCGAAAATTCATGCGAGATAATTTTTTTTTCTTCATTGCGGAAAAGAGTTTTTAGGTTTTAGCTACCTTTGGCTGCGTGTCTATGAACTGTTTATTAGATTGGATAACGGTGATCACTGTTTATTAGAATGGTGAAAACGAGTTCGTAATTGCCATAATACATGATCACGAGGGTTTTAAGGTTTTACCATGGGCCGAATCAATGAAGTTTTAGATTTTATACGTATGAGCTATGTGGCTGGGTTTTTGAATGGACAAAAAGAGTTTGTTATTGCCTTGGCAATGTTGATTGCTTCTGTTCGTAAAATTTGGTTTTTCCAAAAGAAAATCAAACAATTGAAGGTTGAATTCAGCGTCAGGATTGTTTTAAGCCAAAGTACGACAACATCCGTCTCCCGTGTGTTCGGGAACAGTATATTATAAACGAGAAAGATTAAACTAGCAATAGAGAAAAGCATTAGTTTTGCAAATGCCATCAAACAAATTGATACTTGTTTCAAGGAAACTGTTCGTTTTTTGTCAGGAATAATAGAATTGAAACTGTGATGTTTTCTTGAGATTTTGAACAGTTTATAATTGACGAACAACATTGGAGGCATGTATAAACACAAAAATATTATTCCCTGTACTGTCACTGAATAAACCATTTCATCAATGTAGAATGTATGTAAGATGGTATAAAGGAATAGTGTTATCCCAAAAATTGACAAAAGTTTCCGTTTTGTGATGTTTGCCTTGTGATATAATGGATGACATATTGCCAAATAACGATCGAGATTCATCACCAATAGAGCCAATAAGGACATTGCTTGAAATATTGTTGTAACATCAAGTGCAATACGTAGCCATCGAGGGAGAATTTTAAATTTCTTCACGACGAAAAACATTGTAGCCACTGTTGCAGTGGGATGATTAACCAATATTGACAACAAGTCACAACAACATAGCACCATGATCATAAAATGACACAGTTTCTTTCGTAGACACGTTGTGCGCCAAAACACCACAATCACAATAGAATTTAAAATGATGCCGAGAATGAAAAATATAATATTCAAGGCAACTAGGATCATTGAATTAAAAAAATCCCAATTCATGATGGGTCGAGGATGAATAGTCGAACAATATGTACATGCGTTTATTTAAGTATGATCCTGTGATAATATATCCACTCAATTTTTTTGATTTTACTCAAAAAACACCTGTAAATTTTAGCTTCGTAACTATACGTAGAAAAAAGTAACTTAGCTATTATATTCTTATATTGCTATTCCAAAATTTCATTGTGAGGCATTGGACAATCCTAAAATATAAATATAGATGATTGCAATTTACATATAGCTACATATAGCTACATATAGCTAATGTTTTAAAAGGCAGGCGATTTCAGTTGTTGTTTACTTCGGTAAAGAAAAAAGGTTTTTAGGTTTTATCATTGGCTGGGTCAATCAAGTTTTACATTTTATGCATATGCGTCGGTTTTTTCTTAGATTCGACAAAAAGATTTCGTCGTTGCTTTGACAATCATCATTGCCTCTGATTATGAAATCTGGTTTTTCCAAAAGAAAATGAAACAAATGAACGTTGAGTTCATCGCTACGAATGTTTTAAGGCATATTCAGAAGATGTCTGATGCTCTAGTTACCGGTAAATGCATGTTGTAAACGATGAAGATCATACAAGGAATAGAGAAGAGCATTACACTTGGAAATGCCATCAAGAAAATTGATACTTCTTTTAGGAAACTGCTCTTTTCTTGTCGGGACGATTAGAACTAAAACTTCGATTTTTTCGAGATTTTTAACAGTTTATAACTTATGAACATTGAATGGAGGCATGTATAAACACAAGAATATTTTTCCATTTACTGTCACTGAAAAAATCAAGTTCATCAATATATGTTGGAGGGTATAAAGAAATTGTGTTACTCCAAAAAATAACAAAAGTTTCTGTTTGGTGATGTTTGTCTTGTGATAAATTGGATGGAATATGGAGAAATAACGATCGACATTCATGGCCAAAAAGGACAATAAAAATAGAGCCTGCGTTGTACCAGTTGGAATACGTGCAACCATTGAAATACGTTACCACGAAGGAAAAATTTTAAAATGATTGAGCAATATTGAAAACAAGTCGCTACAGGATAACACCATGATCATGAAATAACAATGTTTCTTTCCTACACACGTAATAAAGAGGAAAATAACAAGTTAATTTAAAATGATGCCGAGAAAGAAAAAGATAATGTTAATTGCAATTATTGTCCGCATGTTGAATGTTTCAAAGTAGTTTGATTTTGAATCCATTTGAGAATGAAAGAAGAATACATTATTGAACAGCATGTATACATTTATTTTGGTCATCTCCACTTTATTTTTTTATCAATTTTATTGAAGAACATATGAAGTGACATATATTATTACATTCTTATAATGCAATGAATATTTGATTTTATAACATTAAACTCATTGGCGAAGACATCCGCCCTCAGTCTATAAAAAGATGTTGTTGCTGAATCGCGCAGAACTTTCGTGGTTGTAAGACGCGGCTAAAAGATAATGAGCAAAGAACTTAATGAAATGTTGCGAAATGTTTATGCCTTGAATGGACTAAACAAGTGACTTTATCGCCACAGACCTGTTTTGATCCGTGAGTTTTTTCAAAAAGTTTGCATTTATGTCCATTGTATCTATTTGCAGTATATCAATATGTCCATTTGGATTGCAGCGCTGCTCAAAGGTGCGCATGCTTTCAAGTAGGAGAATGAACTTAGGAAAGGAATTTTTTGATAAAGATAAAAACTGTCAAATTTCATGAACATGGTCTAAGAATCTTATTCCAGCCGACAATTTCAAAAAATAAATGATAAAACACACTCCAAAAAACATCATCTTGTAAATTCAAGATTCAAGTTAAAAGAGCAAGAGACAAAATACAAAGCAATGTTTCGACTTCATTACCACTTAGCCTGATAATGACTTTGAAATAAAGTCGAATTATTTCTTTATATCTTGTCTTGTGCTGTTGAACTCGAATCTTGAGTTTACAAGATGATTTTTTTTGGAGTGTTTATCATTTAGGGTCTGAGACATTGCTCGTTTTTAGTTATGAATTGTGTGAATGGAAAAATTTCACCTTAAGATAGTATGGTTACATATAAATTATTGTAAGCACTCCAGAATAGCTAAGATTGAAGGGTTGAGAGGATTGCATGGGATAATGATGTGTTTTTTGAGTCGTTTGCCTTGGACCATGGTGATGATTCATTGTGCAATTCCTATACAAGACACTTAAAATTATCATTCCTCATATCTTTATAGTCAAGAAATGTTTGATGTGATAAATCTATACAGCAATTGGATAAATTTGTGTTCTGTTTGATTTGGGCACATAAAATTCTGTTCTGAAATTTTTATGATAAATATTTTTAGATAAACGTTACCACGAGCTGCTCTATGTTGAAAAGTAATACATAAATATAGAGGTCTAAATTACCACAAGTTACTGAATGTTCAAAAGTAATGTATAAAGATAAAACTCTATAGTATACCACAAGTTTCTTTCTATCGAAAAGTAGCACATAAAGATAAATATGATGATAAATATATTTATTATGTGACAATTATAATTGCTTTAGAACTTTACAGGAGTATAATGTTTAAGATTTTCAGGTAGATTATTTGAAAGTTTTGCGATACGATACCGAACAATTTCTTTCATTGAAGACTTAAACTGCACTTTACTTCACAATAGTGGTATGCTTTGATTATAGCATTATCTTGTGTTTTGAATTTATGTATTTCCTTGAGGTATGAAATATAAGCATGTCATCCTTTTTACGTATTTCTTCCAAAATTCAGAATTCACAAAGAAAATCAAACAATTGAACGTTGAGTTCAATGGCAGAACTTACATAAATGTGCTAAGTGTTCCTGCTTACGGTAAGAAAACTTTTCATATGTATAAATCAAGGAAAAACATTATGGTAAACACGAGGTTTTGTCTTAAAAGTTATGTAATATTGAAATAAATGAGCAACTATCATAAATAATTATCTTATGCATTTATTTATAGTAATTTTAAGATATAAATTTAAATAGAATTAATTGTCGTCTTGCATAAATAAGTACTAGGTATGTGAGATGACATCATGGACCACAGTAGTTGTCATCTTACTACCTGTGATGTAAGCTGTCATCTTAGTACCAATGACGGCAACTGTCATCTGTTGCATAGAAATGGTAGTTTTTACCCAATCATAGTTTCTGTCATGTGAAGACTAGTCATAGTGCTGTCCTTTTAGTATCTGTGATGGTGCCTGTTATTTGATGTTCAGTTCTCGTCTAAAGCCTCGGTAACACTGTTCGACGATAACGATAAACGATAACGATAAACTATAACGATAAACGATAACGATAAACGATAACGATAAACTATAACGATAAGCGATAACGATAAACGATAACGATAAACTATAACGATAAACGATAACGATAAACGATAACGATAAACGATAACGATAAACGATAACGATAAACTATAACGATAAACTATAACGATAAACGATAACGATAAACGATAACGATAAACGATAACGATAAACGATAACGATAAACTATAACGATAAACTATAACGATAAACTATAACGATAAACGATAACGATAAACTATAACAATATTCAATGGTTACATACTAACGATAAATCGTTATCGTTAGTATGTGACCGCACACAAGAGTTTGAATAACGAGCGATTTTTTTTGCATCGTTATCGGATCGTTATCGGATGCAGTGTGACCGAGGCTGAACTCATTATGAATCAGCAATGATAGCTGAATTGGGTTTTGAAAAAAATGTGAAAGCATTAAATGTCGAGTTAAGCACCGAGATTTTTTAAAGCCAATGTACAATTTATTTAAATCAACAGGCAATATGCAAGATTTAATTCAATGCATGTTGATAGAACTATTATTCGAGTATTGATTTTCGTATGGCATAAAGTAGTAAAATGAAAAAACATTTGCCTTAAATTTTTGAGGATCTCATTGGTTATAGGGCATTCATCAGTGGTGAGAAGCGGAGTATCTGCATTCCCATTGGACGTACAGATATCGTCACAAGTGAAATGGTTCTCTAAGACCAGTCCAGATAATGATTTTTCCCGCCAACGACGGACAGCAATCACAGCACTAAAATGAAAAAAAGGAAAAACAATCCATTTTTGTTTGCCTTTTATCCATGGTTTCTCACTATTCACAAGAAAATTCCTTGAATGCAAGTCGAAGGAGAATACAAGAAACAACAGTGCGAGACATTCGATTTCTTCAAGAGTTTTTATCATCGAAAAATATTACCGCAGAGTTGAGGACATTTCCTTCGAGGAAGCTAATGAAAATCTTTCTGAGCAAAACAATTTTCCATCCGAAAGAAGACAACTAAGATTACGAAGGTAGTTTTTCAGTACGAATATGTTGACAAGGAGGAATTTTTCTTTTGGAATATTGTGTGTATCATAATCCTTGAGCAGAGGACAATTTCATTAGATATAAAACAAAGCATAATCCGAAAAAGGAAATCTTGTAAACTTAAATTCAAGTTATTGAAATAAAACCGAAATACTACACTTTTAATTTTCTTGTTTAATAACTTGAGTTTAAGTTTATGAGATGTCCTTTTTCGGATTATGCTTTATTTTATATTGGTGTATGAATTCAGGGAAAATTTTCACTATAATGTACATGTCAATACTCGAAATATAAAAAGATTACTTCATGGTTGGTTCGTTTGTGAGATTTTCATTATACATTTGTTGAGAAGCATTGCGAAGGAACGAGTGAGCGGACGTGCATAAAATCGTATGCATTCACCAACCATGAAGTAATAGAATTTATATTTATCTTTCATATGATGAGGAGTGATGAGGATCCTCTTCTGATGACCAGATAATGATGATGTTATTTGACTACCTGACATATTACCATGGGCGTCATCTGGCAAGCACTGATAGTATTGTCAGCTGATGACTACAATCTCATCTTTGATAGTTGGGGTGGGAGATGTTCATTTATGGGTGTTACAATCCCTAGAAACAATTGATTATACAATTGATACAATGAAAATGCGATTTCAATCAACCTAATTAAAAACAAGAAAGAAAATTTTGTAGTAAATTTTACTCTTTATTTTAAAGTCTTCATACACGATGAAGCATAATACTTTGTACACAGGATATATATAACGTATGTGTTTATAAATATACAAATAGAGAAAAGAAATATATATTTATATATACGAAGAGTTGGATTTCTGTACTAGCTTTGTGTTTAGTATTAAGTTCTATACTTGGTTGTTTTTGATTAGTAAAGCTTCAAAGGATAAAAAGAATGAGTGTTTCGTATTACAGTAGTTATATACGACCGCGTCACTCGTGTTCTATTTATCTGAAGGATGTGGTACTCGTAAGGACTTCCATACGAATGAAATTTGTCTTAAAATAAAATGCAATGTAGTACCTCGTGTTTCAATATACTATATATTTCTTTATCTCTATGTCATTGTGTGTACTTATGTGTATATGTGTATCGCATTTTTTTTCATTGTGTCTGGAGAAGCCTATGAACTACAATGGAAAATTTGCAGCTAACTTTACGTTTCCTATTTTATTTAAAATATTGAATTTGAAAATCTGATTCTGATGCTATTTGGAAGTGTTGCATACTTTTACTGTACAATAAGTATGATGACTTGATGAACAGTCATACATGATTATGGGAGACGTTGGTGAGAACTGTCGAGTATAGGTGCAAACCTCTAAGTTCGGTCTCGGGCTTGCATTGAGTTGCTGTAGAGTTCTCCCAAAGGTCTCCTCGGTTTGCCTAAGCTTGTGCAGACACAGGAAACATGTTTTATTTCTTAATATGAACAGTTATGGTAGTTTCATGCAGTTGTGAAATGTTCACCAGACATGGTAGCTTTCATTTTATGAAGAGCGATGGTAGCTGCTTCCTGATATTAGCATGCTATAAATGTTTAGCATAGTTCGTTTATGTTCTTTCGTAAACTAAATTAAAACTGTCTTATTTTTAGTGGGACATGGTTTGGTTGAATTACGTGGTGAAGGTAAACTATTGCATGAATCATTGTGGAGAAATGATACCAACAAATGAAGTTGTGATCGAGAAATGGGAGTAGCCTCTATAATACTGTGGCTTGCGATATTGTTGTATTGCTCGATATATTTGCCGATGGATCTGATTTCAAGGGTGATTTTGGTGGTCTTTATGGAATTACGGAATTAAGAACTAGGATGAAGGAAGGTATTATTTTTATATTTTTGGTTTTGGTGGAACAAACAAGATGGGAAAAATCTCTACCTCGATATTAAAGTCAATACGTTGCTCATCATTCATAGAAATAAGTGCGGTTAGGAAGTTGAATAAATAAATTTCTATGATTCTAAGTTGAAATGTTTGATCGTAGCTATTAGTTATGTAGCATCATGAGAGCAAAGATTCTTCAGACTTTTAACGTAGAGATACAGTTCGATGTCCCAGAATTATCTGGTGCAGCAGTTTGTAGTAGCAAAAAACGAACAGAAAATTTTTATGTAATTTTTTTTTGTCATGGATTATTACGCACTAGATTGTATTTCTAGATATTTAACAAGTAAACTTTCACATTCTAGAGGTATGAGTTGCAAATCATAAAGCAGTATGTGCATATATAGATACGTTAGGTAAACATTATAGTTACTCAAGACTTGCAAGTGTTGACCGATGCCTAAAAAAGGGAGGCATAAAATGCACACATCATTCATGAAACGCATATACATGTACGCTTCATGACGTGCCTATTTTTCTTATTGGTGAGGAAAAGTTGTTAATGAATATATGTGCTTCAACTTTTTTTAACTTCACATAACAACTATAACGTGTCTATTCAAAATAAAACGAGTATTAAATGATGAAGAATAAGCATGTAACATTATTATATACATCAAAGCGCAGTTCATTGCAAGTAAATGAAAACTGTATGTATTCTGACATTCGAGTGTAGTGTCTTGAACTATGAACACGCTGATTCGGAATGTTCGTTCAACGAAGTGAAGGTTTTTAGGAAGGAATTGATCTGTTTCCTTTGGATTAAGTGAAATGACAATGCAAGCATAGATATCATCAAGTCATTGAAGATGTTTTAGTTTATAATGATAATGGATACAATATGGCAGTACCTTTGTGGAACTATGAGAGAATCAATGTTTTCGTCAAAATAAATTGCTTAAAAAATGGAGTATCGTAAGAGTTATGAGAATGTTCGTTATTCTTTACAATACTTGAGTGTTTCAGCTAAGGAATTGTGTTATGGTTCTCGGATGAGAAGGATTTCCTCGTTGTTTTGATAATCTTCATTGCCTCTGAACGTAAAATTGTGTTTTTCCAAAAGAAAATGAAGCAATTGAACGTTGAATTCATTGCTACGATCGTTTTAATCCAAAGTACAAAAATGTCTGACGCTCTAGTTACCGGTAACAGCATGTTGTAAACGATGTATCCAAGAACTGGAATGTTGACGAACATTTGACCGGCTAATCCCAATAAACAGATTGATATTTGCTTTGAAGAAATAATTTTTTTCTTTTCTGGTTTATCGTGACGAAACTTGCGATATTTGCGTGAAATCTTGAATAGTTTGTAAGTAGTAAACAGCATAGGGGGCACGTATAAAGTCAGGAATATTATACTGTGTACTTCTAACGAATAGACAAGTTTATCGATGAACAAAATATTGAAGATGGTGGCAATAAGTATACATGTAGCTAGCAGCCAGAGAAGTTTCCGTTTAGTGATGTTTGCCTTATGATATATTGGATAGGTTAGCGACAAATAACGATCGACATTCATCACCAAGAGAGCCATTAAAGACGGCGCTATTGTTAACGATACTATGTCCAGTGTAATACGTACACAGTGAGGGAAATGTTGAAACTTGTCAATAGCAAAAAATATTGCCAAAATTGTGACAAGTGGATGATTTACGAGAATAACCAATAAGTCACAAAAAGATAACACAAAGATCATAAAATAGCACAATTTCTTTCGTAGAATCGTCGTTCGCCAAAACACCAAAATCACTAGAGAATTTAGAGTGATGCCTACAAAGAAAAAAGCAATATTGAGGATAATTACTGTGACTAAATTCAATAAATCCAAATTCATGACTGAGTTGAGGTATCGGTAAAGCAGTCAATTTACAATGGCATGGGGAAGAAGTTGGAAAGGTGTCTTTACTTGTCTTGTGCGTGAATTTCGCCCAGTCCAAGAGTTAAAGAGCTTTTGTTGCATGATGTGGGCGATTACAAAGAACGTATATTAACATCCGCTAACAATTCCAAACATAATGATTCCAACGTATTTTGATTGTACATTGTTGAGTCAGATGTATAAGAATGAAGCTACAAATTTTGATATGGTGAATATGTAAGCAATAAATTGTCATATGTCAATTGATTAATCGCCAGGTGGCATGTGATGAACAAACATCACAATGTGGTTGTATATACGTGATATTTTGTATCGTTAAATCGATATTTGATTAAAAATTTTTAAATATTTACTTTGTATAATGTGGGTGAGAAATTTCAATGAAAGTTAATAGTTCTAGACAAAACACAGACAGGTCTGCATTTTATATGTAAATTACACAAAACGACCAAACACCAATTATCAAATTTACATGACATCAACTTAAAGCACTTAACAGTTTTACAAAAACACTTTCATCTTGATTATATTTAGCTGTACCATGCAATACGTATACCACGTGTTTATTTGCATGTTAGAGGCAAATATAATGAAAATGAAAGTGTCTTAGGTGCATCAATTTTTATTGTCTTCATTAAAAGTTTTTGTAAAAGTGTAAAGTGTTTTCTTTAAGTTGATGTTATGTAAATTAGATAATTGGTGTTTGGTCGTTTCGTATAATTTTCAATTTTTAATAAAGTATTGATTTAACGATACAAAATACAATCCAGTGTGTTTTGTCTAGAACTATTAATTTTTATTGAAGTTTTTACCCAAATGATATAAAATAAATATTTAAAAAATTGGGAAGAATTTTATTAATGAATGTAAATTTGTAAATGGGAAAACGTCAATTGCTAAATCATGACGTTAAAGGACAAATGTCATAAATTACATAAATTTTATTTTCACCATGGGAGGACACGAGAACACGCAAAATCTTAAAGACGATACTACACAGGTTTTTGATTTTCGTCCAGTACAATGTTCCGTGTAAAACGTTTGTTACTAACAGAATTCCGGACATGAAGTGTTGCTTTCGACTGTCGTTGTGGATATAGTCAGACGTGACAAATGAAACATTAAAGAAAAAGCTACGCAGCTAGTTTGAGTAGTGGATGAGGCTGTGTATGAAAGAAAATGTGGACGTGGAGTGAAGTTAAAAGGGCTTTATAATCGTTAATAATGGTCAGGAGGAATTAGGAAGACTTTGAGAAAAGAAAGCAAATGGGGAATGAAAGATCTTAGACAACGTTGAGAACTATAATTCTTAGAAAACACTTTGTTTCTGCTTGTGGATAAGCAGATTTGTTACCAAGTTACGCCAATGTGATGAAACATGGTAGAGACAAAGAAGTACAAACGATATGAAGGAGGAAGTTGAGAAGGACGTAGAAAAGTTTGGCTACATATATGCGTAAGTTACAAAAGAGTTTTTGTTATATGATGTGAGCAATTAGAAGGAAAGCAATTTTACATCCTCTAAAAATTCCAAACACAATGCGCGATACGTATTTTGATTGTACATTGTTGAGTCAGATGTATAAAAATGAAGTTACAAGTTTTGTTCTTGCAAATAGGTAAGGCATATCGTGTCATTTGTCAAGTGGTTAATATAATCAAAATGAAAGCGTCTTAAGTGAATCAATTTTTATTGTCTTCATTAAAAGGTTTTGTAAAACTGTAAAGTCCTTTGTTTAAGTTTATATTATGTAAATTTGATAATTATTGCTGTTTGGTCGTTTCGTATAATTTACATACAAAAGCAGACCTGTCCGTGTTTTCACTAGAACTATTAAATTTCATTGAAGTTTCTCACCCACATTAAATAAAGTAAATATTTAAAAAATTGGAAAGGATTTTAGTAATAAAAGTAAGGAATGAGTAATTAAGAAAAGGTTAGTACCTAAATCATAACCTTAATGGACAAATGTCACAAATTACAGGAATTTTATTTTCACGAAGTGAGGACACGAGAACACGCAAAATCTTATAGACGATTCTACACGTGTTTGGATTTTCGTTAAGTACAATGTACAGTATGAAAGGTTTGTTAGTAACAGAATTCGGGAAAGAAGTGTTGCTTTCGACTGTTATGGTGAGACGTGTCAAAGCAACCAATTAAAAGAAAAGCTACGCAGCTGGTTTGAGTAGTCGATGAGGCTATGTATGAAACAAAATGTGAACGTGGAATGAAGTTAAAAGGAATCAATAACAGTTAATAATGGTCGGCAGTAATTATAAAGACTTTGAGAAAAGAAAGCATATAATGATGATGATGATGAAACTTTATTAAAAGAGGGTAACACGTGACACAACAAGTGTGAAAAACTTGTGGCCCTCATATGCGGAAGCAAAGATATTAGAACTGCAGACAAACTGGATAAAGTTGTTCAAAACTATGATTCTTGCAAAATACTTTGCATCTGTTTTTGGATATAAGCAGGTTTGTTCACAGCTTATGCCAATGTGGTGAAGCACGGTAGAGACAGAACTACTAACAATAATAAGGAGGAAGAGGTTTTCTTTACGAAACGGACTCTGTCGTATAAAGAGTTTGGAGCAGAAGGAAATGATTCGGTAATTAATATGGTACCATGGTGTCAACATTTCATTACAAGAAAATTCAAACAATTGGTGTTGATGATGGCTGAAAGGAGTATTTTTACGAGTTTAATATATTGAATGAATTTTGGCATGACAAAGACGCCTGTAATCAATGACTAAAAGACTATAATCAATGCATTTTTGTGCGAAATAGTATAGTCCACGCATTTTTATAGCAAAGGCTTTAGGCCATGCGTTTTCATCCAAAGACTATAATTCATGCATTTTCACAGCAAAGACTATAGTCCACGTATTTTCGTGACAAAGAGTATATTCCAGGCATTTTCATGGCAAAGAATATGGTCCATGCATTTTCACGCAGACTATATATAATTCATGCATTTTCACACCAAAGATCGTAGTTCGTGCATTTTCACACCTAAGACTATAGTCCATATATTTTCTTGGGAAAAAGTATAATCCATGCATTTCCGTGCCACATTTTCATGCATTTTCATTCAAAGACTATAATTCATCTGTCACGTGATGAACAGTTATGGTAGCTGTGATCTGATGAACAGTTATGGTAGCTGTGATCTGATAAACAGTTATGGTAGTTGTCATCTGATGAACAGTTAGGGTAGTTGTGATCTGATGAACAGTTATGGTAGTTTTGATCTGATGAACAGTTATGGTGGTTGTGATCTGATGAACAATTATGGTAGTTGTGATCTGATGAACAGTTATGGTAGTTGTGATCTGATGAACAGTTATGGTAGTTGTGATCTGATGAACAGTTATGGTAGTTGTGATCTGATGAACAGTTATGGTAGTTGTGATCTGATGAACAGTTATGGTAGTTGTGAACTGATGAACAGTTATGGTAGCTGTGATCTGATGAACAGTTATAGTAGCTGTGATCTGATGAACAGTTATGGTAGCTGTGATCTGATGAACAGTTATGGTAGCTGTGATCTGATGAACAGTTATGGTAGTTGTGATCTGATGAACAGTTATGGTAGTTGTGAACTGATGAACAGTTATGGTAGCTGTGATCTGATGAACAGTTATAGTAGCTGTGATCTGATGAACAGTTATGGTAGCTGTGATCTGATGAACAGTTATGGTAGTTGTGATCTGATGAACAGTTATGGTAGTTGTGATCTGATGAACAGTTATGGTAGTTGTGATGTGACGAACAGTTATGGTAGTTGTGAACTGATGAACAGTTATGGTAGCTGTGATCTGATGAACAGTTATAGTAGCTGTGATCTGATGAACAGTTATGGTAGCTGTGATCTGATGAACAGTTATAGTAGCTGTGATCTGATGAACAATTATGGTAGTTGTGATCTGATGAACAGTTATGGTAGTTGTGATCTGATGAACAGTTATGGTAGTTGTGATCTGATGAACAGTTAGGGTAGTTGTGATCTGATGAACAGTTGTGGTAGTTGTGATCTAATGAACAGTTTTGATAGTTGTGATCTAATGAACAGTTTTGGTAGCTGTGATCTGATGAACAGTTATGGTAGTTGTGATCTGATGAACAGTTTTAGTAGCTGCTATAAATGCTTAGCGTAGATCATTTGTTTTCTTTGGTAAACTAAATTAACACTGTCTCTTATAAATTATTTAATGGGACATGGTTTAGTTTAATTACGTTGAAAATATAAAGTATTGTATGGTTGCTGGAGTCATGGTGGACAAATAATCCCAACAAATGAAGTTGTAATGAAGAAATGGCAGTAGGCTCTTTAATAATGTGGCCTGCGATATATTTGTTGTGCTCGATATATTTGCCAATGGATATGATTTTAAGGGAGATTTGGGTGGTCTTTATGGTATTACGGAATTAAGAAGGAAGATGAAGTAAGGTAACAAAAAAGGGAGGGTATTGGTGGAAGAAAGAAGATTGGAAAAATGTATTTGGAAGTTAAAGTGATTTCGTTGCTCAGCGTTTGTAGAAATAAGTGCGGTTAGCAAGTGAAATAAAAGGATTTCTATGATTGTAATTTGAAATGATTGATAGTCTCTGTAGTTATGTAGCTTAGCGAGAGCCAGTGGAGTCGCCGGGATTTAGCAGGGGGGGCACCAAGCTAAAAGGCAATTAGTCTTTGGGAGTTACATGCATGAAGTATAGTCTTTGGGAGATACATGCATGAACTAAAGTCTTTGGGAGTTAAATGCATGAATAATAAAAGTTTTAGGCTTCTAGATGCATTAACTTTAGTCTTTGGGAGTTATGTGCATGATGTATAATCTTTGGGAGAAGTATAGTCTTTGGGAGAACTTTAGTCTTTGGGAGTTACGTGTATGAAGTACAGTGTTTGGAAGTTATATGCATGAACTATAGTCTTTGGGAGAACTTTAGTCTTTGGGAGTTACAGTGAAGTACAGTGTTATATGCATGAAGTATAGTCTTTGGGAGTTACGTGTATGAAGTGCAGTGTTTGGAAGCTACATGCATGAACTGTAGTCTTTAGGAGAAGTTTAGTGTTTGAGAGTTACGTGTATGAAGCACAGTGTTTGAAAGTTACATGCTTGAACTATAGTCTTTGGGAGAAATTTAGTCTTTGGGAGTTACGTGTATGAAGTACAGTCTTTGGAAGTTATATGCATGAAGTATAGTCTTTGGGAGTTACGTGTATGAAATGCAGTGTTTGGAAGTTACATACATGAACTATAGTCTTTGGGAGAAGTATAGTGTTTGGGAGTTATGTGTATGAAGTACAGTGGTTGGAAGTTATATGCATGAACTATAAACTATAGCAAAAGTATAGTATTTGGGAGTTACATACATGAACTATAGTCTTTGGGAGAAGTATAGTGTTTTGGGTTATGTGTATGAAGTACAGTGGTTGGAAGTTATATGCATGAACTATAAACTATAGCAAAAGTATAGTATTTGGGAGTTACATACGTGAACTATAGTCTTTGGGAGAAGTATAGTCTTTGGGAGTTATGTGTATGAAGTACAGTGGTTGGAAGTTATATGCATGAATTATAAACTATAGCAAAAGTATAGTATTTGGGAGTTACATACGTGAACTATAGTCTTTGGGAGAAGTATAGTCTTTGGGAGTTACGTGTATGAAGTACAGTGTTTGGAATTTACATGCATGAACTATAGTCTTTGGGAAATAGATGCATGATATATAGTCTTTGGAAGTTAGGTGTATGAACTATACTGTTTGGAAGTTACATGCACAAACTATAGTTTGGGAGTTAAGTGTATGATATACAGTATAGGGAAGTTAGATCCATTAACTATAGTGTTTGGGAGAAGTATAGTCTTTGGGAGTTACTTGCTTAAATTATAGAATTTGGAAGTTACATGCAAGAACTAAAGTTTTTTAAAGATAGATAAACAATAGGCTTTGCGAGTTAAAATCATGAAGTATAAAAAATTTAGGAATGAGGAATCTATAAGTATAGTGTTTGGCATTTAGGTGTATGAAGTATAGTCATTGGGATAAAAATGTTCACGATTTTTCATGCAAAAGACTATATTTCACGAATTTTCATGCAAAAGACTCTACTTCA
This sequence comes from Xenia sp. Carnegie-2017, assembly GCF_021976095.1. NCBI lineage: Eukaryota > Metazoa > Cnidaria > Anthozoa > Malacalcyonacea > Xeniidae > Xenia > Xenia sp. Carnegie-2017. The sequence goes on from NW_025813483.1 coordinate 10,756,853, forward strand.
CGAATTTTCACGCAAAAGACTATAATTCACGAAGCTTCATGCAAAAGACTATAGTTCACGATTCTTCATGCAAAAGACTATACTTCACGCAAAAGACTATAGCTCAAAAATTTTCATGCAAAACACTATAGTTCACGAATTTTCATGCAAGACTATAGTTCACGAATTTTCACGCAAAAGACTATATTTCACGATTTTCCATGCAAAACACTATAATTCACGCAAAAGACTATGGTTCAAGCATTTTCATGCGAAACACTATAGTTCACGCATTTTCACGCAAAAGACTATAGTTCAGGAATTTTCACGCAAAAGACTATAATAGTTCACGAATTTTCACGCGAAAGACTCTACTTCACGAATTTTCACGCAAGACTATAGTTCACGAATTTTCACGCAAAAGACTCTACATCACGAATTTTCACGCAAAACACTATAGTTCACGAATTTTCACGCAAAGACTCTACTTCACGAATTTTCACGCAAAACACTATAGTTCACGAATTTTCACGCAAAAGACTCTACTTCACGAATTTTCATGCAAAGACTATAGTTCACGAATTTTCACGCAAAGACTCTACTTCACGAATTTTCACGCAAAATACTATAGTTCACGAATTTTCACGCAAAAGACTCTACTTCACGAATTTTCAAGCAAAAGACTATAGTTCACGAATTTTCATGCAAAAGACTATAGTTCACGAATTTTCACGCAAAAGACTATAGCTCAAAATTTTCATGCAAAAGACTATAGTTCACGAATTTTCATTCAAAACACTATAGTTCACGCATTTTCACGCAAAAGACTGTAGTTCACGAATTTTCACGCAAAAGACTGAAATTCACCCATTTTCATGCAATAGACTCTAGTTCACGAATTTTCATGCAAAAGACTATATTTCACGAATTTTCATGCAAAAGACTCTACTTCACGAATTTTCACGCAAAAGACTATAATTCACGAAGCTTCATGCAAAAGACTATAGTTTACGATTCTTCATGCAAAAGACTATACTTCACGCAAAAGACTATAGCTCAAAAATTTTCATGCAAAACACTATAGTACACGAATTTTCATGCAAGACTATAGTTCACGAATTTTCACGCAAAAGACTGTATTTCACGATTTTCCATGCAAAACACTATAATTCACGCAAAAGACTATGGTTCAAGCATTTTCATGCGAAACACTATAGTTCACGCATTTTCACGCAAAAGACTATAGTTCAGGAATTTTCACGCAAAAGACTATAATAGTTCACGAATTTTCACGCGAAAGACTCTACTTCACGAATTTTCACGCAAAGACTATAGTTCACGAATTTTCACGCAAAAGACTCTACATCACGAATTTTCACGCAAAACACTATAGTTCACGAATTTTCACGCAAAAGACTCTACTTCACGAATTTTCACGCAAAACACTATAGTTCACGAATTTTCACGCAAAGACTCTACTTCACGAATTTTCACGCAAAATACTATAGTTCACGAATTTTCACGCAAAAGACTCTACTTCACGAATTTTCAAGCAAAAGACTATAGTTCACGAATTTTCATGCAAAAGACTATAGTTCACGAATTTTCACGCAAAAGACTATAGCTCAAAAATTTTCATGCAAAAGACTATAGTTCACGAATTTTCATTCAAAACACTATAGTTCACGCATTTTCACGCAAAAGACTGTAGTTCACGAATTTTCACGCAAAAGACTGAAATTCACCCATTTTCATGCAATAGACTCTAGTTCACGAATTTTCATGCAAAAGACTATATTTCACGAATTTTCATGCAAAAGACTCTACTTCACGAATTTTCACGCAAAAGACTATAATTCACGAAGCTTCATGCAAAAGACTATAGTTCACGATTCTTCATGCAAAAGACTATACTTCACGCAAAAGACTATAGCTCAAAAATTTTCATGCAAAACACTATAGTTCACGAATTTTCATGCAAGACTATAGTTCACGAATTTTCACGCAAAAGACTGTATTTCACGATTTTCCATGCAAAACACTATAATTCACGCAAAAGACTATGGTTCAAGCATTTTCATGCGAAACACTATAGTTCACGCATTTTCACGCAAAAGACTATAGTTCAGGAATTTTCACGCAAAAGACTATAATAGTTCACGAATTTTCACGCGAAAGACTCTACTTCACGAATTTTCACGCAAAAGACTATAGTTCACGAATTTTCACGCAAAAGACTCTACATCACGAATTTTCACGCAAAACACTATAGTTCACGAATTTTCACGCAAAGACTCTACTTCACGAATTTTCACGCAAAACACTATAGTTCACGAATTTTCACGCAAAAGACTCTACTTCACGAATTTTCATGCAAAAGACTATAGTTCACGAATTTTCACGCAAAAGACTCTACTTCACGAATTTTCACGCAAAATGCTATAGTTCACGAATTTTCACGCAAGACTCTACTTCACGAATTTTCAAGCAAAAGACTATAGTTCACGAATTTTCATGCAAAAGACTATAGTTCACGAATTTTCACGCAAAAGACTATAGCTCAAAAATTTTCATGCAAAAGACTATAGTTCACAAATTTTCATTCAAAACACTATATTTCACGCATTTTCACGCAAAAGACTGTAGTTCACGAATTTTCACGCAAAAGACTGAAATTCACCCATTTTCATGCAATAGACTCTAGTTCACGAATTTTCATGCAAAAGACTATAACTCAAGCAAAAGAATATAGTTCACGCATTTTCACCAAAAGACTATAATTCACGCATTTTCATGCAAAAGACAATAATTCACGCATTTTCATGCAAAAGACTATAGTTCACGCATTTTCATGCAAAAGACTATAGTTCACGAATTTTCATGCAAAAGACTATAGCTCACGCAAAAAAACAGAGTTCACGAATTTTTCATGCAGAAGACTATAGTTCCCTCAAAAGACTATAGTTCACGCATTATAATGCTTAAGACTATAGTTCATGCAAAAGACTATAGTTCACGCATTTTTATGCAAAAGACTATAATTCACGCATTTTTACCAAAAGACTATAATTCAAGCATTTTTATTCAAAAGACTATAGTTCACGCATTTTCATGCAAAAGGCTATAGTTCACGCAATTTCATGCAAAAGACTATACTTAACGCAAAAGACTATTTTTGACGCATTTTCATGCAACAGACTATAATTCACGAATTTTCACGCATTTTAATGCAAAAGACTATAATTCACGAATTTTCACGAAAAAGACTATTGTTATGAATTTTCACCCAAAAGGCTATAGTTCACGCGTATTCATGCAAAAGACTATAGCTCACGCAAAAAAATGTAGTTCACGAATTTTTCATGCAAAAGACTATTGTTCACGAATTTTTACGCAAAAGACTATAGTTCACGCATTTTCATGCAAAAGACTAATATTCACGCAAAAGACTATGGTTCACGCATTTTTATTCAAAAGACTATAATTCATTAATTTTCACGTAAAAGACTGTAGTTCACGCATTTTTATGCAAAAGACTATAATTCACGCATTTTTACCAAAAGACAATAATTCAAGCATTTTTATTCAAAAGACTATAGTTCACGCATTTTCATGCAAAAGACTATAGTTCACGCAATTTCATGCAAAAGACTATAGTTCACGCAATTTCATGCAAAAGACTATACTTAACGCAAAAGACTATTTTTGACGCATTTTCATGCAACAGACTATAATTCACGAATTTTCACGCATTTTAATGCAAAAGACTATAATTCACGAATTTTCACGAAAAAGACTATTGTTATGAATTTTCACCCAAAAGGCTATAGTTCACGCGTATTCATGCAAAAGACTATAGTTCACGAATTTTCATGCAAAAGACTATAACTCAAGCAAAAGAATATAGTTCACGAATTTTTCATGCAAAAGACTATAGTTCACGCATTTTCACGCAGACTGTAGTTTACGAATTTTCACGAAAAAGACTATTGTCCACGAATTTTCACGCAAGAGACTATAGTTCACGCAAAAGACTATATATAGTTCACGCAAAAGACTATAGTTCACGCAAAAGACTATAGTTCACGCATTTTCATGCAAAAGACTATAATTCACGAATTTTCACGAAAAAGACTATTGTTCACGAATTTTTACGCAAAAGACTATAGTTCACGCATTTTCATGCAAAAGACTAATATTCACGCAAAAGACTATGGTTCACGCATTTTTATGCAAAAGACTATAATTCATTAATTTTCACGTAAAAGACTGTAGTTCACGCATTTTTATGCAAAAGACTATAATTCACGAATTTTCATGCAAAAGACAATAATTCACGCATTTTCATGCAAAAGACTATAGTTCACGAATTTTCATGCAAAAGACTATAGTTTACGCATTTTCACCAAAGACTATAATTCACGCATTTTCATGCAAACGTTTATAGTTCACGCATTTTCATGCAAAAGACTATAATTCACGAATTTTCACCAAAAGACAATAATTCACGCATTTTTATGCAAAAGACTATAGTTCACGCATTTTCACCAAAAGACAATAATTCACGCATTTTCATGCAAAAGACTAATATTCACGCAAAAGACTATGGTTCACGCATTTTCATGCAAATAACTATACTTCACGAATTTTCACGCTAAACCTTATAGTTCAGGAATTTTCACGCAAAGGACTATAGTTCATGAATTTTCATACAAAAGACTATAGTTCACGCATTATCATGCTTAAGACTATAGTTCACGCCAAAGACTATAGTTCACGCATTTTCATGCAAAAGACTATAGCTCACGCAAAAAAATATAGTTCACAAATTTTTCATGCAAAAGACTATAGTTCACGCATTTTCATGCAAAAGACTAATATTCACGCAAAAGACTATGGTTCACGAATTTTTATGCAAAAGACTATAATTCATTAATTTTCACGTAAAAGACTGTAGTTCACGCATTTTTATGCAAAAGACTATAATTCACGCATTTTCACCAAAAGACAATAATTCACGCATTTTTATGCAAAAGACTATAGTTCACGCATTTTCACCAAAAGACAATAATTCACGCATTTTCATGCAAAAGACTATAGTTCACGCATTTTCATGCAAAAGACTATAGTTCACGCATTTTCATGCAAAAGACTATAGTTTACGCATTTTCACCAAAAGACTATAATTCACGCATTTTCATGCAAAAGTTTATATTTCACGCATTTTCATGCAAAAGACTATAATTCACGCATTTTCATGCAAAAGACTAATATTCACGCAAAAGACTATGGTTCACGAATTTTTATGCAAAAGACTATAATTCATTAATTTTCACGTAAAAGACTGTAGTTCACGCATTTTTATGCAAAAGACTATAATTCACGCATTTTCATGCAAAAGACTATAGTTCACTCATTTTCATGCAAAAGACTATAGTTCACGCATTTTCACCAAAAGACTATAATTCACGCATTTTCATGCAAAAGACTATAGTTCACGCATTTTTGTGCAAAAGACTAAAATTCACGAATTTTCATGCAAAAGACTAAAGTTCACGAATTTTCATGCAAAAGACTATAGTTCACTCAAAAGACTATAGTTCACGAATTTTCACACAAAAGACTATAGTTCACGAATTTTCATGGAAAAGACCATATTTCACGCCAAAGACTATAGTTCAAGCATTTTCATGCAAAAGACTAAAATTCACGAATTTTCATGCAAAAGACTATAGTTCACGAATTTTCACGCAAAAGACTATAATTCACGCATTTTCATGCAAAAGACTATAATTCACGAATTTTCACGCAAAACCTTATAGTTCAGGAATTTTCTCGCAAAGGACTATAGTTCGCGAATTTTCATACAAAAGACTATACTTAACGCAAAAGACTATTGTTGACGCATTTTCATGCAACAGACTATAATCCACGAATTTTCACGGAAAAGACTATAGTTCACGCATTTTCATGCTAAAGACTATAGCTCACGCAAAAGACTATGGTTCACGCATTTATATGCAAAAGACTGTAGTTCACTATTTTTCACGCAAAAGACTATATTTCACGAATTTTCGTGCAAAAGACTATAACTCACGCAAAAGGATATAGTTCACGAATTTTTCATGCAGAAGACTATACTTCACGAATTTTTATGCAAAAGTGTATATTTCACGAAAAGAATATAGTTCACGAATTTTCATGCAAAAGACTATAGTTCACGCATTTTCATGCAAAAGACAATAATTCACGCATTTTTATGCAAAAGACTATAGTTCACGCATTTTTGTGCAAAAGACTAAAATTCACGAATTTTCATGTAAAAGACTATAGTTCACGAATTTTCATGCAAAAGACTATATTTGACGCCTTTTCACGCAAAAGACTATAATTCACGAATTTTCATGCAAAAGACTATAGTTTACGCATTATCTTGCTAAAGATTATAGTTCACGCAAAAACTATAGTTCACGATTTTCCTGCAAAAGACCATCGCTCACGCAAAAGACTATAGTTCACGAATTTTCATGGAAAAAGACCATATTTCACGCCAAAGACTATAGTTCAAGCATTTTCATGCAAGACTATAGTTCACGAATTTTCATGCAAAAGACTATAGTCCACGAATTTTCACGCAAAAGACTATAGTTAAGCATTTTTATGCAAAAGACTAATATTCACGCAAAAGACTATGGTTCACGCATTTTTATGCAAAAGACTATAATTCACGAATTTTCACGTAAAAGACTGTAGTTCACGCATTTTTATGCAAAAGATTATAATTCGCGCATTTTCATGCAAAGACTATAATTCACGAATTTTCACGAAAAAGACTATTGTTCACGAATTTTCACCCAAAAGGCTATAGTTTACGCATTATTTCCTCGTCAACATATTTGATAATAAACAAAAACTTCCGCAAGTGAACACATTCATGATGCATGTAGTTTTGGTCTCGAAAGAGGCCAAAAATGCAGGCACTAAGCTAGGATGGTTTTATATGTACATAAGTAGCTGCTCCAATTTTTAAATAGTCGCCAAACTATTTTCAGACTTTTTGAACTGGCCTTCTAACTTTTCTGTCATCTTGAACATTTCGTCCAATTCGTGCTAGATTGGAATGCGTTCTTTTATATTCTTCGATAACCATCAAATTATGGGTAAGACAATCTTCAACTGCTTCACGTAAACATCTTTTGAACGCTGATTTGAATTCTTCAATGTTCCTCATCACAAAGGGTCTAAATACCTGTAAGCAACAAAATAAAGAAAAGACAAATTTAACAACTTTGTCCATAATATATATACATATGTAATATAAATACAGCAAAATATACAGTAAAGAAACTTTAAATATAAAAAGTAAACTTTGAATCTTAGTCAACAAACAGTGAGTGAACAACGAAAGTAATTCAAACTACTTCCATGGTAAATCCGAAATTTCCAATCTCCCACGAACGTCCATAAATGGAAACACCATGCCATGAAATATGTTAATTATGCACACATGCAACGTCACGGTACGTATGTGTGGCACCGGCAAGGGTGGTCCAGTGGAGGCCATTGCCTCCACACCCAAATTACAATATGGGAATAATTGGCAAACCAAAAATAAAAAATCGCCAATATTCACGACCAAGCTCTGAAAGAAAATCTCGCCGGTGCCACTGAACCAATTATAGTTATGTAATATAACAAATCATGCACAATGAACAAGTGTGCATAAGAAAACATTTCGTGTACCAAGAATTACGCTCAAATTAGTTTATTTGTCAACACATAATTATTGCAGAAGAAATTGTAAGTCACTTATTTCAGTTAAATCTCATAACTTCCTTTCAGACATCACAAATCACATTGGGTAATTTTTGTCCATCGATGTACATACAATATATATATTACATACCTGCTAAACAGCTCATCTCCGTAAACGGTACGAAACGCCGCAACCTGTCCATGTTTCTCACAAAATTTGTATTTCGTTCGATGTTTTCACCATTTTCTTTCCTCTAAAATATTGAAGACACATTTAGTCAAATTTAGTAAATAAAATCCATAGTATCGTTCAATACGTTTGTCCTCATTTTTTCTGCAAATAATCAATGTATATGATTCAAACACCTAAAACAAAATAAATACAAAATAAATACAAAATTAATTTAGAAACTTTCTCCAAATCTGCAATACTCGCTTAGCAACTCACTTCGTCAAGTTGCCAATAACTTTCAATAAAATTGCCATGTCGCTCAATCTTTCAAACTTTTCATTCCTCTAAAATAAAAAAAAATAGCAGTTTGTCATATTTGAAGCAGTTAATAAGATCCACAAAAACATTCATTACCTTTAAGTCCAACTTCTCTGCAAATATTTCATAGCATGATTTAAACACCTCAAAGCAACAAAATAATCAAGAAATTAATTTAGAACCTTTCTTAAAGTCTGTAATATTTGCTAAACAACTCACTTTTTTGACTGATTGACACACGACAAATTGCCATTCCCCTCAATCTTTTAAAAGCTTGTCGAATTTGAAGCATTTAATGAAATCGACAATATCATTCATTACTTTTTGTCCATCTTTCCCAAGTATTTCATCAAAACGAATCCCACACCTGAAACGAACAAAATAAATACAACATTTCATTTAGGAACTTTCTCCAAGTCTGTACTAGTTGCTAAACTACTCACTTTTTTAACTGTTCGAGTCCTTACAATTCGCCAAAGGTTACATAGAGACACATAAATTTCCCATTTCGCTCATTCTTTTAAAATGTTTGCTGTCTCTAAACATTTACTATCTTGCAACCAATTCGTCACAAATACTAAAAGCCAAAAACTTCTTCGAAGAATTCCATACCACACACGACGCGAGATCGACTCAGAAATCAAGTGACTTGGCCGTCTTCGACACGTACTTTTAACCAATTTCTAACAAATAACAAGAAGCAATTACTTCACACTGCATGACGCAAATGAAACTACCAAAGCAATGATAATAACTTTTAATGACATCGTTTCTTAACAAATCTATTGCTTTTCCATAGAGTTTTAATTTTCAAAAATGCGTATTCTACTATAGACATCTTCATCCTAAGTTGCTTTGCATTCACTTCCTCCGTACGAGCACAATCTTAATTAAATTTCGGGCATTAAATTCGAACCATTATTACACTAAATGCAAGTGATTAATCTCATTTCAATCATCATTTCTATGAACCGTCGACATTCACACTTATAGAAACTAAACCATACGCCTATTACAATACGCGTGAGAATCGTAATTTTCGTAATTGCCTAGAATCCCTTATTCACACGAGTAAGATAACCATGAACGCATAAACATAGAATAACAACCTTTTCTCCTTATTTTGGAAGGTCAATATTTCTCAAAACGCGCTTTCTTTACTACCATAGATTAACGAAACATCACGCATTAAAGACATGCATATACACAGCTAACCAAATAATGTTAAAATATCTGAATATCTCCAAAAACCTTATAACCGTCCACAGAATGACATCATTTCAAGCACAGCTGCCTCAAATATTTTCCTTTTAAAACAGATGAGACGCTTTTAAAGATTTGGCGGACTCATTCAATCTTTAGCTTTGCAGCGAAGCAAGAACGACCAAGTGAATAAAACGTTAGAACATTTTTTCATCGTCAACAGAATTGTCAACCTACAGCAAGCTAAATTCGACTCGTGAAGACAGCACAAGGGTCAAACCGTCAACAACTTTTTCACAGAGTTCTGCAATACAACGGCGGTGGTTTCGGTGCTCTTCACGAAGAATTGATACGTGAAAGTTTCACCTAAATGCAGATTTTATCTCAAGAAAAAGCGTTGGACTTCGTTCGTTGAAAATATATCGTTGCAAAGCAGCAAGTCGACATCAAAAATCGCCATTTTTAAAAGACAAAGACATATAAAGAATCCGAAAACGGGACCTACAGAGAGAGAATTGTAGAAGATGTTCGGGATCGCTGCATCTAATAGATGAGCAAAAAGTCAAAGTGCTATAACTGCTCACAGTTCACTATCATACGCAGGTAATTGTATAAACGTATATACTATATATATAAACGTATATACTATATATATATAAACGTATATACTATTTATATAAACGTATATACTATATATATAAACGTATATACTATATATATAAACGTATATACTATATATATAAACGTATATACTATATATATAAATGTACATACTATTTATATAAACGTATATACTATATATATAAACGTATATACTATATATATAAACGTATATACTATATGTATATACATACGCAGGTAATTGTATAAACTCCTCATTTGAGTATTACTCCTCATTTGACTCTGAAGATGACTACCGCTAAGGTTGTCGAAACGTCAGTCAACAACAACAAAAATAGTCCTTCTCAGGACTATACCAACCTGGACGATCTACATTTACAAAAACATATCATTGTACTCACATTATCTCTCATCATGATCGTCCCATGAACAAGCTAAGACAAAGCTACGAACCTAAACAAAATAAAAAAAATTAATTGACAACATATGCAGGGACGGAATAGATTCACGAGAATTTTACAGGGGGCTGGGCTTTAGTTACGATTAAATTTCGAGGGCTACTTGTTCCGGTTGAACCGAATGCCGTACACTTTTTTCTCAAATCTTGTTACCTTTTTATTTATGATTGGGAGATTTTTGGAAGTGTGCCATTTGATAGACCCCAATCCTGTCGATATGCTTGTCATTGTCATATTACCAAATGGAAATACTTATAAATTATTATCACTATTTACTTCAGAACTGAAATCATCGCATGCATGAAAAATGTCCGAATCAAACTCGTCGTTTTCAAGAAAACACTCTGCAAAGTTTTGTCAATTAGTGCAGTGGCACAAGTCCCAGCATTTTAGCAATGATTTTACGCAAGAACACTTTCTGTTCTCGCAGCCTTTCGTACATCTACAGTGGAGAGTTTCTAGCAATGAGTCTGGAGCAGGACGCATTGTCATCCTATCAACCACAACGTCCTCTTTTTCTATTTTCCAACCGTGATTAGAAACTGACAGAAGATTTAATATAGGCTACACTGCATGACACCATATGTAGCTTTGGAAGTTGGCTCTCCGAATATGTTGATTAAGCGAATCTTCGTTTGGTGGCAATATCTCTTCACTAAATTTCCCTCTTTTCAACACTTGATATGGGACGTAATTAACATCTGCGCATTCTTCGTATCCATACAAGTGGCATACATAAGCGTGCAAATTCTCAATTAATTCGTTGGATAATGTTGCTTCTCTTCCTAGACTCCCAAAAACATCTGCATAGTTTTCCTTCTTTCTTGCCGTCTGGAGAACTGTAACTCTGCCTTTACCGTAAAATGAACTAATTGTGTCACAACTTTACTTACAAATTCTCAGTTTTATTTTACTTTATCGCTTCTAACCTGTAAATGCGTGAAAGCCAAATAGAGCTTTACATCAGTGCTCCCCAAGACCATTTATCATGTTGGGAAGGGAAATTATTTGCCTATTGTTGCCAGTTCCCAATTCAATAAAATGTCAAGAAAGCTTTTGATCTCATTGTCGAGGAAGCTTTTGATCTCATTGTCGAGGAAGCTTTTGATCTCCACCGTGTATTAGCACCAACTGGACATCGCTGATGTTGGCTCGTCTGTGGGGCTCTAAACGTAGAGCAGCGTCTACAGTCTTCTCCAGCACCAGTGTCGACATCTCTCGAAATGTTTTAGGAAGAACTGTTAAGGTTTGTAGCATAGCCATTCCGTCCAAAATAAAAGCTGTGTCAAGAGAAAATAAATTTGTAACTGTTGCATTGGTTACATCTCGTTCAATAGCGTGCAGCAGCTTGGCTTTTGACGTTCTCCATCACATATGGCTAAAGAACTACGAAAGGCCGAAGAGAATATTTTATAACATCTTCCATACGCAAATTGCGTTATTTGTTGTTGTTCTGGCAATCAACAACACTTTGGTGAATAAGGCTTTCGAATTTTCAAGGACGCTACATCTCCATTTTTTCTTTTCTTTATTACTTTTTTCCCAAGATGTGAGAAAGTTTTCAAGTTTGTTTTCCTTATAATAACGTAAATATTTGGTGTTCCTTCGACAATGTTTGTCCTCTTGTAATTTACAGCTTTGATTTCACCCTTCGCCTGTTGCAACTGCCCCACTTGCCAGGTGCACATGTTCTTTATATTCTTCTTGGAAAGGATTTATCATGGTGTCTGTCTATACTCCTCATCACATCTACCACTGCCTTTTCATCAGCTTTCACTCTGCTTTTGTCTAGGTTCTTCCTGCTCCTGTAATATAATTAAACAAAATGTAAGAGCTTGCAATTTTGATTGATTGTAGAGTAGGGAAGCCAGCCATTGCATTTTTCCATGCTATTTCGTGGTTTTTATTTGGTTTAAGTCCATTCACCATGGTAATTGCTCTTTTAAGGTGATATTCAAATTTGTCACCACAACAAAATGTCTGTTTTACTATTAAGACAAACATTGTACCTAACCCCAATTTAACTACATTTTTAACAATTTCCTAACTTAACTCTTTACCCTAACCAATCATAACCACCCATTTCCATTATTTCATATAAAGTACACTCTTTTTGTAACTTTCCAACTGTAAAACACTCGTTATTATTTTCTAACAATAACTATACTGCGGACTTTGTTAGGAATAAACTCCGAGTTTGCCTTAAACATAATTTGAAAATGTTGAGTTCGTGTTACTCGCCATATCTCAATTTCGTATTATACTTTTCTCTTTCAGTAACAACAACGAGTAAACTTAGTGAATGAACTGATCTTTATTATTTTACAAGGCAGTATTTATAATATTCTCTACAATTAGCTAACTATATAAGGTATATAAGGAAATTCTACTAACGTCAATAACTGTTCCTTGGGTGTTAACCGCATGGGAACGGATACAATGGTTGACCAAACTACGTATTTACTGCTTCCCTTTACGTAACTCTGCGGTTTATGAGCATGACTCAACAGAAAAACAGAGGAATAGCCAGCCCACAAGTTTCTTCGAGCTATGTAAATTTTTTATCATTAGCATTATTCATTTCTTTAGCAATCTATTTTTTTTTTACTATGAGTGAGCACCAAAATATTTACATAGCATGAACAAACTTGTGGACTGGCTTACGCCACTAAATATTTGTAAAAATTTTATATGAAAGCAAACAAGCCATTTTCTATAGGACAACAATAACAATTTGAATATAAAAGGCCTGAGAGATGAAACTATTAACCTCATACTGATTTGCTGAATAAAAAAAGAAATTTCGAAAACAAGGAAATAACTTTTCATTCATCCTATCTGGTAATATTTATTTTACATTGGTTTTGTTACAACATAAAAAAATCCATTAACATTGCAATTCTGAATATTAAACCTGAATGCATTACACACAACAGAATAAGAAAAAACAGCCTATTCATTCCAAACTGCACCCGATCTATAGCAATGTATAATTGCAAATTTTTGCAAAATATTTAATGACAAGCAAATGTTTCCAAAAGTACATTTAAAAAAGTGCATACAGACTAACTCATAACTCTGTTATGCAACAACTTAAAAATATCCCCAAGGCCTTATACATGCACAATATATTTTAACTTGTATAATGTCTTTACTTCATGTTTTAATTGAGCGATTAATTTCAAGCACTTACTTGATTTTAAAACCACACTTGCTACATGCTTGTTCCACATTAGATCAATGCTGAAAAGAACATTCAAAATTGCCCACAACTTCTATAATTTTATCATTGATAGAGATTGGTGAAAGCCTGTTTACATACAAGTTGTCAACCGTAGTCAAGTACTCAAGGGGGGACTGAATAATAAAAAATATTCAAACGATGGTGTGATCAGGGTGTCATGGTGGTCATGGCGTGATTATATGAAAGGTAGTCGAAGATGTCAAAAATGGCGAATGATAATTTGAGTGCAGTTTTATACGAAATTGATGATTTGCGTATGGTAAAAATACATATTTGATTATTTTTCAAGATATTGATGTATAGATATTACTAAATAAACTCTGATGTATACTTCCTAACATTTTGTTCACGACAAATTTGTTTCCATTGACAAGCCATGATTGCTGTGAGTGTGGCTTGCCTTACTAAACAAGTTTGTTGTAAACAAAATCATTAGAAATAAAATTGAGTTGTCCATTTAACATACTCCTCTACTGTTTCTAATTATTGTTTTGTTTACCTTGTCATTACTTATTATACATTTTCAGTCATTGCGTATTTTATTTTAGGAGCAACGCGAAATACGGAAGCCGAGCAAAGGAGGTAGGCAAAACTAAAATTTCATTTGATATTTCGATACTTGGACAGTGTACGGCTTGAAAAATCTTGAGTATGTTAAATTATAGAAGTTCAAATTGAAGTACATTCAGTTGGCATTTGTGGCTCGGACGTGCATTATCTCCGAAAAGGGAGAATCGGTGATTTTATTGTCACAGCCCCAATGGTCCTTGGCCATGAAACCAGTGGAATTGTTAGTGCTGTGGGAGATGGTGTGACTAAACTGAAAATTGGTACGTGTGCTGTCTAGCCTCTCGTTGTTTTTCTTAGTTGTTTCAGTGGTTTTTGTTGTTAACTTCAAGGATTCCTCTCTTTAACTGAGAATGCATTTTTCCTGTAGGTGATCGTGTGGCAGTTGAACCAGGTTACCCTTGTCGAATGTGTGATTTCTGTAAGACAGGTCGATATAACCTGTGTGCTGACATGAAATTTGCTGCAACTCCACCATTTGATGGTACTCTTTGTCGATACTATTGCCATCCTGCAGATTTCTGTTTCAAGTAAGTGAAATCCTTTGTTATTATGCATGAGTCAATTCCAAGAGTTACCATCCCCCCCCCCCGGGAATATGGCCGAGCATTTGATTTTTTTCGTTTTAATAGTTCAATTTCCCCGCTGCCGGGGAAAGGCAAGAAGGCAAATACTCAGCCCCCGGGCAAGCTGCCAATGGCAAATGCCCTGCTCCGGGACCACTTAATTTTAAATTACAAAAATTAGGAACACTTTTTAATACTTTATTAAACAAGATATATGAGAGATCCTATAAAAAATAAATGTAGTAAAAGAAATTCTTTCCTGAGTTCCTTTCCCTTGCTCCGCTTTTCTCTTGTTGCTTTTGCTTTCCAGCACCTCTTTTCCTGTTCACAGAAATTTGCGTCAAGTGTTGAAGCCACAATTTAACATCCTTGGTTGACAGCAAACATTTCTTGGCAAGCATGCTTATGTCAGTATCCTCTAACACATCCACCACTGTGATTCTTGTGAAAGTCTGCCAGTATTTCAGACGGCGACGGGCTTCTTATAGCTTTGCCAACTGCATATAAATTTAGCAGCTCTGACACATCGGTGACATAATGCCCATAGCAAGCTCCCGTGCATGTTTCGCAATCCTCCCCTCCCCAAGGTCTCTTTACATCAGCAACTGGGTAAGGAAAAAACCACACGATGGTACGTCTGGATACCGGGAGATGGGAATCGGTACTTAATGTCGCGATTAATAGAAATCAATAGTCGCGATTAATAGAAATCAATAGTCGCGACTCGCGTACTCAAATGGTATCAAATCCCCGGGGGTATTATTGCCGGAGTAAATACCCGGCTCCCGAGCATCTCTTTTACGAGCAAATTCCTGACCCCCGAGAAAGGTCTCCAGGGCAAATGCCCAGGGGTATCCCGGGAGGGGGATGGTAACGCTTGGAATTGACTCATGCATTACAAGCTTATATTTTTTATCATTGTTTGGTTTTGCATGTTCCACTAAATTTGCTCTTTCTTCAATATGGTTTTCTACAACTGTATCCTAAAATGTAAAATCATGATGTTTTCAAAAATATGCATGCATTTATTTTGAAATGTACATGTGTATTCTTAAATTTAAATGTCATTATGTAAATGTCTTCAGAAATGTGCATATACATACTCTTAAATGTACATATGTGATGTGTAATGAACACATGTTTATCCTGAAATTTTCCCATAATTATTATAATTATTATTATTATTATCATTATCTTCCTATAATTATTATAATTATTAATTTCTAGGTTACCAGACTCGGTAAGTTTTGAAGAGGGAGCATTGCTTGAACCATTGTCTGTTGGTGTGCACGCATGTCGACGTGCTGGAATAACCATGGGTGATACTGTTTTAGTGTGTGGTGCAGGTATGTCAACATTTTTAAAAAATAATAAACATATTTCTTGTACCTCTATAATCGCATTTATATTTAGGTCCCATTGGATTGGTTAATTTACTTGTTGCTAAATCATGTGGTGCAAGCCAGGTTGCCATTACAGGTAATGTGATTTGGCTTTGTGTTTATGTATCTTCCAGTGAAAATTTACTGAAAAATTAACAAGTTCAGCATTTATTTTAGACTTGGATGAAAAGCGACTCAAAGTTGCTAAGGATTTGGGTGCAGATCATGTCATTACTGTTGAAAGAGGAAAAACGGCAAAAGAAGTTGCATCAAAAGTAAAGAAATTGCTGGGAAAAGCACCAAATAAGGTTATTGAATGTACAGGAGCTGAATCAAGTATTATCACTGGAATATATGTAAGTATATTATCATTTACGTACTTTTTTGCATTTTTTTTCTTCATGGGGTATATTAAGTAGAGTAAGCTGAGGGATTGATATCTATCATCATATTTAATACATGTATGGTTATGTGAAAGCATGAACAACCTAGTCTACGTTTTGGGTTACTTGGAATCATGGATGGATTTTAGGGAGTGCAAGGGGATGCCATCCCCCAAACATCACATCTCACCTCTCTAAATAGATTATTCACCCCTCTAAGAAATATTAACCACCACCATCCCCCTATTTCTGCTCCACTTTCAAATGCATTGGATAATGACCAGCTTCTTCAAACTTTGCCTCTTATTTATGTTTTTACCTGACTTTGCCCTACGTCGAGTGGCAACTGGAATGTCCGAATTAAATACAACGCTGTCCATTGTAATATGAAACATAACATTTTCAATCTAAGTTCAAACACAAACGTTCATTGCGTTAAAACACACACACGTTAGCCGAATGCAACTCTACTAAATTGTTTGAGTTCACAACGACTCGAAGCTCAGCTGACTGAGCTACGTAAGATTAGTAATGAAGAACGTCCGCTTGCTTAAATCAATGCTGAGGAAGACCAAGTCGTTCAACAACCGTAGTAGATATTAGGGCTACTACACTTTCACATTTGGAGGAGAACGAAAGTGACAATTGCAAGGATTTCGTTTATTGCCTTAAAATCGTTGCCATAAGTGCGCGAATTGTACAAATTCTGTGGGTAGTAAATAAAAAATCGGTGTTCCAGGGGGTTTCAAGAGGGTTGCGAGGCAATTCTTTAGCGATAATTCCGGACCCTGAACCGCTTCCTACAATATTAACCTTGGTTACTGTGTAACGTCCTCACAAATATCATAATATTAAACGTTTTTGTAGGCAGCAGAATCAGGGGGAGTGGTTGTTATTGTTGGAATGGGAAAACCAGAAGTCAAGATGCCCGTTATTGATTTTCTTGCTAGAGAAGTTGATATTCGTGGAATTTTTCGATATGCAAACTGGTGAGTCTACGTAACAGATTTATTTAAAAAAATTCTTTTCACAACATTGAAGGCAATCTTTCTTGACATCTCTTCACTACATCTCCATTGACAACATTTCAATTGATAACACCTCTGTAGACAACATCATTATTGATAGTATCGTTATTGACTATATCTCCAATGAAAATATCTTTATGTATTGACAGCAACTCTATTGAAAATATCTCTACTGACAACATCCATTGACAACATCTCTTTTGACGACATCTCTATTTACAACATCTATTCACATGGTCTTCATTGATAACGTTTTCATTGCTAATTGTCTCTATTCAACCATCTTTATTGCCAACATGTCTGTCAGTAACATCTCTCCTGAAGACATCTCTCTTGGCAACATGTTTTTGTTGGCCACATGTCTATTGAAGACTTCTCTCTTGGCAACATGTTTGTTGGCCTTATCTTTATTGAAGACATCTCTCCTGGCAACATGTTTTTGTTGGCCACATCTCTATTGAAGACTTCTCTATTGGCAACATGTTTTTGTTGGCCACGTCTTTATTGAAGACATCTCTCTTGTCAACATGTTTTTGTTGGCCACATCTCTATTGAAGACATCTCTCTTGGCAACATGTTTTTGTTCGCCACTTCTCTATTGAAGACATCTCTCTTGGCAACATGTTTTTGTTGGCCACATCTCTATTGAAGACATCTCTCTTGGCAACATGTTTTTGTTCGCCACTTCTCTATTGAAGACATCTCTCTTGGCAACATGTTTTTGTTGGCCACATCTCTGTTGAAGACATCTCTCTTGGCAACATGTTTTTGTTGGCCACGTCTCTATTGAAGACATCTCTCTTGTCAACATGTTTTTGTTGGCCACATCTCTATTGAAGAAAATCTCTCTTGGCAACATGATTGTTGGCCACATCTCTATTGAAGACATCTTTCTTGGCCAACTCCATTGACCGCATCTCCATTGACAACTCACTCTTATGTGTAGCTTTCCCCATTAGAACATTTTTAATGAATATAATTGTCTATTGTTTAGCTACCCTACTGCTTTGTCCCTGGTGGCATCAGGAGCTGTGAACGTTAAACCACTGGTAACCAATCGATTTAAACTTGAGGATAGTGTGAAAGCCTTTGAAGCTGCTGAGCGTGGTGAAGGAATCAAAGTTATAATTAAGTGTAAAAGAGATGATGACAATTTCGATTTTCTTGCAAAATCAGGGTTGGACAGAGGGAAAAAAAGAAAAATTATTGATGAAAATACTTTATAATTCCTTTTTTTTATTGTTTATTTGTTGGTAAATAATGAACTTAGCTTAGACCACCCCAACTCCCCACTAAAATTATTTTATCCTTAGTTAATGCCTGCCTGTGCATGGGGGGGTTGTTAATTTGTGAATTTACATACGTCAAACATGCAAATTATTGAATTGAAATGATTTTAAAGGAATCATTTCTGTAATAGCAACTCTTTAAATGAAGTAGCGTATTTTGAGTAATTTGTCTGTTCTTCTCAATTGTAAGGAAAATGTTTTACGTTCATAGCCTTTAATACAATATGTACCTCACTCGTTTAAATGTAGATTTAAGAATGTTCAGAGTTTAGACACTTCATGGTATTAATTATTAACATGATACTTGGCAAACACTTGTCTAATCAAACGTAGTTGTTAGCTATGTATTCAACTGTAAATTACTTAGTCAATATACTTGAAAATATTACATGAAATGCGCAACATTAATTTTAAAACTTAATGAACATCATTATCCTTTTAATTATTATTTCAGCAGAGAAAGCTGTACACTTTAATTTTAAAAGCAGCAATTACTGTAAGATAATGTTAATGTACCAGTACTTTTGCAATTTAGTTGTTGGTCCAGAATTTTTACTAACGTTTTTTTTTTACCATAGATTTTCTTCATATCAATGTAGGTGTTCTATAAAACGCTAATGCATTGATGTCATGCGAAAACGTTAATACCAACACTCTTACGACACGCAGAGGATACGTTGGGTCTATTCTTAAACGCCGGAGCCCACACGGCATTTGTAAGAGTATCTTTTAGAGTTATACAGGCTTGTAACCAATAAAATGTGTAATGCTTTAGTTGACAGTAGTTCCAAGGCATTATGATTTCTTCGTTAATGCATTTTTGCTAAAAGTAGAAACCGGTACTTTAATCACGTGATAAAATATTTGGATACGTCATATTTTGCATAAGTAATGCCCTAAAAATTTAAAAACAAACACTATTACACAGCAATAAGGAAATTATATTTAAAAATTAACACATCAATACATTTATCGTAAAAAGATTTTTACCTTAGAGTTCCAAGATGGATTATCACGATCCTTAGTTTGTTTTTCTTTCAACAGGCTGTTTTCAATTGGATTGAAAACTTAACCCAATAACGATGCAAACCTTTCTTGTTTTTTCTTGTAGATCCCAAACACGGCGACCCTTTTTTGTTTTTGAGAATACTCGAAAGAGTACTCAGTGAGGGAAACCGGCAATACGCCGGAGGAAAACCTTCAATCAAACTTTGGATTGATATATATTGCTCGAGATCACATAGTCTATTTTTCACCTTTATTTTTAGAAAAGTTATGTTTACATTCATAAGGCCTTAGTTATATTTACAACAACAGATAGACTGTGCTTATCTTTACAAGGTTATCGTAATAGGTGATTAAAGCAACATACATCCTTGTAAAAAAAGTCTTTTAAACTAAACCGAATCCGTCACGTATTGTCATTTTGAAGTCGTTTTTGACATCAGCGTTTTTTGCCTTTGTGCAATCTTACTTAAACCTGTCGATCATTGGCATAAAATAACCTGGATTTGAAAATCTATCTACGTGGTATATATGTACTCCAGAAAAAAATTAAATCAAACATTTTCACTATGAGACACGTAGCTACTGCAGAGCAACACAAGTACCCACGTCGAAAAGGAACCTAATAAATGGGGAACCGCCTCCCTGGGCCCTTACACATTACCAAACGGTGTCCCAACCAATCTTTCTTGTGCCCAACACTCGATCACCAAGGTACCAACTTGGCACCATTTGCAATTATTCCTGTATCTACATTTATTCTAATACGTCTAACTATCGTCGTGGCCAGACCGATTTTTTTCATACAAGTTAAATAATTTCATTTTGTAATTTTTAACTCGTACATGCCACTGTCATAACGTTAATTTTGATTTTCAAAAGCAATGCCAGGGTCTTTTGCACCTATTCTGTTTCGTAGTTTATCTGACGGTTGTTAACTTAATTGTTTTTTATTTATTAAAGATGTATTCATCTCAATTATTTTTAAGCTGCAAACATTTTCAAACACATAAAAATTGTTTCATTATGTCGCATTCACTGATATTTACATCATGCAGATGCTTGCTATGCCGAATTTCATTTTTCCGTTTTCCGCGAAGCTGGATTCCGTCCTTTTGGACAGGTTTTTTCATGTTTCATTTTTAGCATATCCGATCAATACGCCATTTTTTTGCAGCATCGCTGTTTTATTCATGCAATAAGACTTTTAATGTTTAGTTGATGTTTAGTTTCATAAAAGATGTGAAATATTCATGCGCACGACCAAAATTCAAAGAAACCCATGCTTTTTTCGTTGAATTTAGGATCATGTACCCTGGTGATAAAAAAAACAAACTTTTAAAAACAGCTTCATTGAGTGTAAACATGCTCAGACCATTGGACATTTATAACATCAGATATGTAGCTGCGCCGTTTTTAGCTGTTTTGCGAAGCCTGTGAATGAAAATATCCGATCACATTTAAAGATAGCAATAGGCAAAACCTTTTGTACAAGACAAGATGAATGTGTTTTTCAGAGAAATGTTTGCGATGAAAATGCACTTCGTTCTACTGCAACCAATAAAAGCAATATAAAAATCATATTAACACTAACAGGAATTAAGAGAACAACCAACTTTGTATTTTATCTCAGTTACTAGGGTTCACTTATGTTCCTGTCAATGTTGATCACCAGGATATTAACAAATATAAATCATTGCACCTTTATCGATGTCCTTTTTGCAATCTTGACATCATCTATGACATAATACACGATTTCCATAGTATTTTCCACGACATTAGAGTGCCCATGATTATCCATCATAATCCACGACATCCCCAATGTAATCCACTATATTCATAATGCATTCCACAGCATTTACGATGTAATCGTGCAAAATCTTGATCATCAACGACATCTATGATACAGTTTGCGATATTCATAATGTGATAGACGACTTTCATGGTAAATTTAATGATATTTATGATGTAATCCAAATGAACGATGTACTGCTTAATGTCAATGATGAATCTATTTTTGCACAAAATAAAAATTTTTGATATCCTTACTTTAAAGTCAGTATTGACAAAGTCGGTGTTGAAGTATTCATGATGTGCGTAATGTAAGTTGATCAAATCCTTCATGAAGTCTTTATTGCCAATGATATAACAATGATATCTACGACGTTTATGTTTAGTCCATATGTAATAACGATTTATTTATGATGTCCGTTTTGGAAGTCCGTATGTTTATGTTTATGTTTAGTCCATATGTAATAACGATTTATTTATGATGTCCGTATTGGAAGTCCTGATATCCATGTTGTAGTTCAAAGTGTCAAGTTTGTTTCCACGACATCCATGACGTTGTCCATAAAAGCAATGTTGTATAAGGCCTTGATGTATTTTCTTGATTTGATGTATTATTCTTTGATAAAAAGAAATGAATTTTCGAGAGAAAAATTAGCATTTTCGTTTATGAAACATTTAAAAGTAAAATGTTTGTGGATGAAGATCGTGTTGGTATTGATGTAGACTGACGTTTCGACAACCTTAACTGTAGTCGTCTTCAGAGTCAAGTGTCACAAAACCTCAAAAACTGATGAAGCAACCCGGCATATGAAACACGATATGCTAACTTGCAGGAAACGTTAAGATAACCTAGCAAATGACAGTGCTGCATTTGCAAGAACCGTCGAGGCAAGCAAAAATATGAACACCCAGTGCGTTAGCCTTCAAGAAACGTTGAAATAACAAAGCAAACAAAAAGCCTGAGCCACAGCACATGAATACGGTGCAAGTAGAAGAACTTTAGAAAGCAGAAACTTCATATGAAGACCTGCTAAGGCAAGAGCCGTGGAAGCCTCAGAGAAAATGAAAACGCACTGCGCTATCTTGCAAGAAACGTTATTGTAACACGGCAAAAAAGGATGTTACGCTTTCAACAACCATTGGGTCAAACGAACATATGAAGACGCAGCTCTTGAAAGAGCTGCTTAAACAAACCTCCACATGAAGACGCTGTACTTGCAAGAACTGATGAAGCAACCCATTATATGAAGATGTTGCGCTTGAAAGAAGTGTTGAAAGCTGAAACAACCAGCACATGAAAACCCCCACTTGCAAGAACGTTAAAGCATCCTTAACATATGAAGACGCGTTGCGCCTGCTTGAACATCGCTTTAAACCATTATCTTATAAAAATTTGATTCATTTTGGATAGCAAATTTCCTTTTACCTTACAATATTTTCATGATTCAATGTAGAAAGTAACTTCTCTACTCGAGTAATTTTGCGATTAAACAGCACACCGGATTCAAAGGAATTCTTTTCATCGCATAGAGGCAACTTATTACGTATCTAAGAGTATATAAAGCATTTTCAAAACACGTACAAAATTTCCTTCGCATGACCAAATTATCGTCCATTTAAACGATGCATATGTACTAAAAATTTACTTTGACAACTGAAGCAAACCTCCTTTTTCCAAGCATTTGCAACACCTCAAATTCATTCCGAAATCTTAAATTTCTCGCAGCGTAGCCGAAAGGAATAGGCATCAAATCAGGAGACTCATCTCCATCATCACATTTTGATTTCTCCCTTGATCTTTTTCAGGGTCAAGCTTATTTGAAGTGATGTTATGGCTTAAACCGCGCGACATGGGATTTGGAGAGATAATATATGGCTGAAAATTTGCTAAGCGCATATACAAGCACCAATTTCAGAGCTCGCTCCGTCACAAATTAATTGAGATTTGGTGCGACTAGGGTTTGCACTGGCTTAGGGCCCAGACTTCGGTCGCGACCGCACTCTCCCTGAGTACCCCGAGCAAAGCATATCGCATGCGATCTCTGGGTGTGATGGGCGGAAGCTTGCTACGTATTGGCATCCCCAAGTAGGATAGCGCGGAGAAACCGAAATCTCCTACCGAAACGTTAACTTGCGGCGTTCTAGTGCCTTACGCCTAAGAGGGTATCGGGAAGAATGGACCAAAACGGGGGTTTTAGCTTTCGAATTTTATCTTATGGTTACGAAAAAGATAAAATTCATAAAATAAACCAAGCAATGTTTCAATCAACTTCTTCTAGCACTGTGCCTTTTTCTGACACTTATAATTTAAGACAAACTTAAACTTGTTTTATAAAATTATGGATAATCTTAAACAAAGATTTAAAAGAATATTGCAAAGGTGTTTACAAGGCATTAGGCATAACAGGATTTTCTTTGAGGGGGTAGGAGGCAAATTACTTGCTTCCTTGCATAATATTAATTACAAATTAGAATACTAACCTAAGACATGTGAATATAATTGGTCAAATATAATAGGGAAGTAAGCTTGACGTTTTTACATTATGCAGTGCAGAAGGATATCTAAAATATCAGGTTTGATGAAAAAGCAATACTTAAGTACTGCTAATGAATTTTTTTAGTGAAATTGCTAACATGAAAATGGAATTAGAGAATTACATCTTAAAATGGGATTAGGGAGAGAGAAGTTAATATCACTCATATTTAACTCTTGCCATGATGACATTCATGAGTATGTTTTAACCAATCTTTAAAGCATTATATAGTTTATGAGGAACTTAAATTCATTTTAAATTCATTTCTTTGTTTTTGTGTAGGCAAAATACTGGTGTTTGCAAAATATGCAAAGACAATGATGGTGAAGATTGGCTTGGATGCAACAAACGATTTCAGTCATTCCCTTCCAACTGTTCAAATTTAGACTTTTCTCCTCTCTTCTCCAACTATTTTGTCTGTCCATGCTAAAACTCTTGGCATGATGTCACACAAATGTCAGCATTTACCATCTCAACATAAAATAAATTTCCAAGGAAACAGGCAAACAGTCATAAGTGCTTCAATGATTGTGTTGGATTTTGAAGAATTAAACTTGAATGGGTGGCATTTAAAGCTTAGCACAACTTTGTCACAATGTCCATTTCCTGTATTCTGCTTGCAAACCTCTTGCATCATACACTCCCTAAGCATGGTTGTGGTGACTTAATTCAGATGCTTAACTCAAAAGTCAAAAAATGATTACAGTCAAAATACAAAAACAGTTAAAATAATGAAAATAAATGAGAAAAGAAGGAGAATACAATATAAATACCTGCTTTTGACTAGTGCATCGTTTTTTTGGCTCTCTAGTTTCTACATAATTCCACTTATGATCACATATTGTCAATCTCTGAGCACCCTCTTTCTCTGTCCTGGATTTAATGTTTCCCTCATTTTGAGTTTGCCATTACCAGTACATACCAATGGTACATATCCTGTATGAAACATAATGACCCCCCCCTCATATTCTGTTCGTTAAATTTGAATAAAGTTTCTTTTATTAATATTTTTTGAGATGGTTCTAGGTTTCATGTTGTTTAGACCATTGATTAAAAAACAGTACTTTTCGGTTTAATGTTTTCATAATAAGTCCTATACCACAAAATAAGAATAAGAATTTTTGTAAGAAAATTTACGGGGGGGGGAGGAGCACAATATAGATATAGGGATATAATGGTTCTTCGTGCAATGGCGGCGAAAGCAAGCGAACGATCTCAATCAAATTATTTGAATCGAAAGAGTTACTGTATTAAATGTCGTCTATGCAGAACACAACTGATAACATCAAAAACACCGAATCACAGTCTTGAGGGAAAGACGAAACGCTGTGGAAATTGTATTTTCCTGGATGAAGACGTTTTGCCCGATTGGATTACCCACGAGATCCAGAGATCTTCATGGACGAAAGGACGACTAAAATGCCATAAGTGGGAGTGCACTGCCCGTGTTGGTGGGTTCGATTTCATCCAAGGCATTTCATGTGCGTGTGGGAAATTTCACATTCCAGCGATTTGGCTTCAGGATTGCAAAGTAGATGTGATTTCAGTTGATTGCAAGGATTTCTCAGTCACTGATACAATTTTTAAAGTATGAGTATGATTTACGCTATCTACGTTGAACAAGAGTCCCTCATTTGTTATAGGTGCTTTTTTGTCTCTATGTTATGCTTTATTCATCCCGGAAAAAAACGATGAGAATGCACTCATAATAATGTTTTTAATTTTTCTCTAATTTCTCATATAGCAAGAACCTGTTGATGCAACTGTTGAAATAGATTTCCAACACCCTTTAAAACACAGAGTCAATATTCCAAAAGACTCCTTTATCCATGTGTATGATCTTGAGAATAACTTCCAAGTACCATTCAATACAACTTCGATTAAAGTTAAAGAAGCTCATACTAATAAACTTAAGGAATCATCATATGAGGACAACAAAGTTTCATCTGCCAACAATGGATTAAGTGGTGTATTCAATGAAACAAGCACTTCTATTTCTAGAAGGAAACATAGATCACGTGCAAGGAAGGAAAAGTCAATGAACTTCAACATAGAAAGTAAATGCGAACTGCACACACCGCATGCACTTAAGAAAGAGAGTTCAGAACTAGTTCCCAAAAATTTTAACAGGTTTGAAGCCCTTGCGGGGCTTGATACAACCAAAACAGAACTCACACAAAATCAACAAGAGAATTCAATTAAGAGAGATGATTTAATATGTGCAGTGTGTCTGGACTATTACTACCAACCATATCAATGTCCTTGTCTGCACATTTTCTGTGAACCTTGCTTAAAGCAACTTTACCATTGGAGAAATGGTACTCTCTTATGTCCTATTTGTAGAAGTGCAGTCAAATATATCAAAGTACCTGAATCAGTCAGACAAGAAATCAACAGCCTTCAATTACCCAGCATAAAACAAAGGACATTTTATGAAAGGAATGCAAAGCATCGTAAATGGCCATTGCCCCCGATTGGCTTACAAACATTTCCATGCAAGCAGACACGTCAGGTTACAAAAGTAAAAAAGAACTTCTTTGCTTTAATATGTTCAATGTGCATAGTCTACATCATTATTTATGTATATGAACTCCAATAAACTGAATATGACTGGAAGGCTAACTTTGAAGCTGGAAATTCAACTAGTCCCAATCCTTCCCCACTCACAGAACAAAAAAAGTTCATTACAACAGTGAGGTGAAATGCTGAAGTCTCCCTAGTAAATGTGCTTTTATAAGGCTTCATGCCAGTACAGGTACTTATACTGGAGGGTAGCATTACCCAGTTATATATTTAGTTCAATGATTAACACACACAAAACTTTGTAAATTAATTTGAAATTAATCTACCCTCACACATACACAAAAATCCTCTTTATTTAATGAAAAAATTATAACCCATATACATCGGCCTACAAACTGGGATATGGTACCAAGAAGTTACTATTAAAATAATATGCATATATAAATGCAAGGACATCATCTTATCATTGAATGAATAAATTAATTATATATGACCAACATGTGAGTGGAGTTCATTATTCTTAGTCACATCTGACTCTCTCAAATACAAAATGCAGACCACTGCCAAAGAAAGTAGGAACTGCAGCATAGATCAGAGCCTCATACATAGTAGCACATGTGATTTTCAAATAAATCTTTAAGACATTGGAACATGAATCAATAGACAACTTTAAATTGGATCTAGTTGAAACAGATAACAAGTACTCAAAACACAACAAATAGCAAAAGTGGAAAACAAACACAATCAGTTAACAAATAATTATATGTAAACAAACTGCAGCAGAAATGTTTCCAAATGCATAAAGTTCTTTCATTTATATGACAAACCAACACCCTGATAAACAAGCAACAAACCTTAAATCACATCATTTCAAACTCATCTACACGTTGCTTTGTGTTTCCCATTCTGATCTGTTTTAGTGTCCTATACTTGTCACGTCCTGCCCTAACATTCTCCGCATGCAACACATCTAGTCGTGTTAACTTTGTATCATCTTTGGTCTCTTGTAGTTCACTTTGTAGCATCTGAAATCAACATGCAATATTATGCATGAAAATCTTAACAGAATTGGCAAAAATCAGTTTCTTGAAATACCTTAAGCTGTTCACCAACACTGGTGTTTTTGGAAAGTTGAGTTGTACGATTCAACTCTGTCTGTTGTTCAGCCTCAGAAGTAGCTTCCAACTCACAACTGTCAGCTTCACCTTCAGCCTCTGTATGGGACAACACATTATGTGGAACTTCAGCTAGCTTCTTACGGTTCTCCTCTTCTTTTTGCTTGGTCTCCATAAGCTAAAAGGCAGAAAGAAAAAGAAAATTTCATTATCACAATTTTCCCTGAAGAATATTTAATTCAATGAAGTTCATTGTATAGTATTATTTTTTTGCTATTTCACAAAACCTTCAATTATATTGATAAGGTTGACAGTGACAGGTAAAACTAGAAACTTTACACTGATTTATAATTCATATATAATGCCATTCTTAATTTCATTGAAAACTTCAGTACTTCTTCCTGTAATTTTTGGGCAGCCATAGCTTGTTTGTCGGCTTCCTCCTGAGCACGTTGAGCCTCTTCAGTGGCCTTAACATATTCATGTTTCTGAAAACAAAAACAGATTGCATTTAATTCATGCTAATGATTTTATGTTAAAATATTAATAAATATACACACAAGTTCCTCCTTCTCATGAGATTCACTTTCAAGTAACAACTCCATACGATTCTTTTCTTCTTCGGCTTCTTTACGTTTTTCTTCAAGACGCTTTGCTTCTTCCTCAGCTTCTAAACGTTTTCTTTCCAGTTCCTCTGCTGCTGCAGCAGACTTGGCAAGTTCTGTTAGAAGTCAATAATTCTTTATAACTTTCTCAACCCTATAATTACCACAATGCATTGCTGGGGTTTATTGAACAAGAGCTGACTTGGAAGCTAAGGTAATCCATAGCAATGTGCATCTTATTCAAGGTGTTATTTCAGCAGCAAGGTGTTGGCGCAGAAATAAACAGTTGAATGGCCTAAATTTTTTAACAGTCTGAATCATTTTGGTACAAAATACCTTCTTGAGCCAATCTCGCTTCTTCTTCAAATTTAGCCAGTCGTTCTTCAAGTTTCTTCTTTTCTAGTTCTGCCGCTTCACGCTCTTGTTTTACTTTCAAAATGTTTTGTCTATAAAAATAAAACAAGTTATGCATGAAATAACACAACCTGGATTATGGATAATGGCAATAATGCAAATTATAGCAATTGTGCAAAGCTGATAAATTCACACCTAAACAAATTATTTGTCCAAATAAATAAAAGTACACCAAAATTGCACTTAAGTCAGGGAACATGTACCTTCTTTTAACATATTCCAGTAAGTATGTAAGTATGAAAGAATGGGGAAATCAACAAAAAATCACTTGTAACAATTAACTAGAACCCCTTAACAAAAGATGGTACCTTTCCATTTGTTTGTTGTGCTTTTCTTCCCTTGCTTGGGCCTTCATTTGTTGGACCTCAATTGTATCTGGCTTACGTCTTCTCATGTAAAGTTCGTGGTTACCCATGCAAAGCGCAAGAATACGTTTGTTTGTGCGAAGACGTGGGGCATAAAATATGAAATCCTATGAAGCAAATGCCATGAAAATAAAAAAAGCACCTGTTAAATTCTAGGACAAGTTTTTGAAAGAAAGTGCATTTGAGATTAAAACAAAGATGAACAGATTAAAATAGGCTGCAGTAAAAACTGGCTATGTAAAACCAGAGTTTGAGCAATGACATAGCCAAGTTACAGAGGCAAACAAAATCTACTTGTTTAATATGTCACTATGCTAGCTTGTGAAATACTGCTTAAGCAAAAAGCCACTGTGTTTCAAGTAAACCAAAACCAACATTTGCTTTTACAAAGAAATGCACATTTTTTTCAGCTGTTTTAAGACAAATCGAGTAATTCACTTACTGGTGCTTTCTTATCAATTGGTTTAATAACAAATTTCTTATCATTGAAAGATATATTCCTTATGTCACTCCATGGAAATCCAATTTTTGGCGTCAACCTAATAAATAAACAAAGAAAGAATAAATTTCACATAAATATCCTCAGTTTCCTAGAAACAATACTTAACAAAACAAAATCTTACAAGAGATCACATACTTGTCTTCCTTCTCATACACATTCAATCCAAGAGCATCCACTCCCAACCAAAGACTTGTTCCCTTTTTGTTTTTAATTTCAAAATAACTAACTCCATACATTTCAAGATCTTGTGCAATCTTTAAGTATTCAGTCATAGCATCGTCTCTGGAGAGAAAAGCAACATTTCTCATGTGTAACAACATGCTTTGTACAAATGTATGTACATTAATGTAATTAAAATAAGTATAACCATAAGTCAACATTTGAAGACAACTATTCAACTTGTCCTAATCTTTCCACTAATGGCCATAAGCAAACTTCATTGTGAAAATCATCTAAAGAGCAGCACTTCGCATGTATGTCTCTATAAGGCAAATTTGGCTTCATGCAAGTATGGACATGTTTACTTAAAATGACAAATACTCACTTTGTTACATCTTTATGCTCTTTCCACCATTTCACAATCCTTTCCTCCCACTCCTCCCTTGACATTTTATGTTGCTCATACACACTAACGAACAAAGTGATGATAATTTCTACTCTTAATCGGTACTTGTCTTTATATTTAGCCTTATGTTAGGTTTTTGTAACTTTTAATAAATAAATGTGGCTTAATTGCTTTAACTTTTCTTTGAAAGTTTGCATCAACATATTTGTAAAACATGTTTTCAACATTAGCAATATGAAAAAAAAGAAACTGCCAAACACAGCTTTGTCTTTTTTCAAATGGAATTTAAAATAATGAAAAGCAGGCTTTCAAAATGTAAGTTAGCACATTAGTAATATAGCACTTTTTCTACATCAAAAATATTAGACACTCAACCTCGTGATGACTCTACAAACAATTCATTACGAATTTAGAAAAAGCTTTGTAAAAATATGGTCCAATTGGTTAGTACTTAATAAAACTTTCTTACTTATAAACAAATTGTAAATCTTGCAATGAATTGGGGCTAAACAATAGATTCAGATGTAAAAAAATGACAAGAGAGAATACCGATGAGGCAGAAGACGATCGCTAGAGAGAAATCCTGGCTTGTATGCTGTGTCAACTTGGTCCCCATATTTAGCTTGGCACTATAAATATAGAAACCACATATTAAAAATGAATACATACCTTTAAAAACTTTATAAAATAAGAAATGAAGAACAAGGAAACTTTATATAATCACTAGTTTCACATAAAATGAAACATTTTTAGTTGTAATCATGATTTCCCATTCAGTAAGGAATATAAAAAGCAAACATGTCAACAAAGCACGCATCCATTTATGTTTGTTTTTGCCATACTAAATTTTTATATTCCACCCCCTACCCTTAATTTGCATGCACATAATTTTTAGAAATGATTCTTATTTCCTAACAGCAAGTGTTGTAAGTAAACACAGTAGCTGTATTGTATTATGAGTTAATTTTTTAAATAACTTCAGTTCTTTGGCAAACAGCTTAGCTATGCATGTTTTGAATTGATTCTTCCTTTGGTATACTTACAGCATACGATGCCAACAACACAGCTGTTTCAGGAGGGCAATAAATTTCATCGGACAGAATACCATCTTTGACTTGCAGGAAAAACAGCCGCTAAAAAAATCAAACCAGTAATTGACATCACTCAATAGAAAGTGCTGTATCATCAATTTCAAATAAAACACACACCTGGATAACTTTTTCATTTAATTTTTCAATAAAACATACCTGGGTTACTTCTTGAATCAATTCCTCGCTCACATCCTCTGGGAAAAACTTAGATCGAAATTTGAACTGAAACGGTGTCTCCTTCTTGACATCTTGGGATAGCACCTAGTTAATATTGTGAAATACAATGCAAAAGTTAAAAGTACATACTGTACAATAATACAAATATTGTCATTTGACATTGCATAAGACTGATGGTTTGCTCATTTGAGGTTGCATAAGACTGATGGTTTGCTCATTTGCTAGAAGCATTGGTTTGGCATTTGCTAAATCACTTGACCTACGTAAGAGCCATGAATTTGAACAAGGCTACCTTAACTTCCCCCAACACATTTACTAAATTTATATATTACATTTCATCACGTAAATGTAACAAATTAAGACAGGAAAGTCTCTAATGGAACGTTAACCATTAAATTACTTTAGACACATGTGATGACTTAGAAATAAATATAAGTGCATATTTCAAAACAATTCTGTGAGAACTGCATGACAAATTTAAACAAACAACTTTCAAAACTTTCGCTTCAATGATTCTCCTACGAAAATATCAATTCGAAAACAAAATAAAGAAAACGGATAGTCTGGCTATTCACGTTGTAATTCCTGTTAAAGTATACTCGATACGGCTGCGGACTGCACACAACATAAAAGTTCAATGAACCAATCATGACATTAAAAATCACACATAATTGCAGTGTTGTACCTTTTTGTTAAGTTTCAACCAGGTGGTTAGGCCTTTAGTATCAACGTACTGCAAGCCAAAGAACCAAATTTCTCTTAAGCCAATAGTCTTGACTACCTGGAAATACGAAATACTCAGTTTTTCTTTCCAATGTAAGAACACGACAATGGCGAGGACAAACAGCCTTATTCAAGGTTACGCCATAAAATTGGCGTGATAAGCAAAGCAAATTCACTGAAGCCTTTGAATTTCATGATCAACCTGGTCAAATAGTTGTTTCCCTGTTGTGCTTGGTTGGATGGCGAACTCAAGTTCAGCGTCCATGGTTGTAACGCGAACATTTACCTGTTTCATATCAAATTGATTATTTTTATTACACAATAATGATAGTCAATTAAAGTACTCGCTATTCTAGTTCAAATAACAGAGGATGCATTATAAATATGACTTCGTTAACAGCAAAAGCTAATCTAATCAATTTGATGCATTATATTTAAATTTTAATTTTATATCAAATATACAGGAATAAAAATCTTACCGATTTAGGCATGTTTCCCGAGAATTTCAGCCAGCAATTGAATGTTTATGTTTCACCTAAACGTAAATATAATATAACATAAATATGTCAGTGGTTTAAAGTAGGTTTGAAAGACTTGAAAAAGTTGCACGAATCATCGAACTGCCGGTGAAAAAACAGATATTTTAGTATAAAGTAAACTCCACACACGAACGACAAATCATATCCAGATAAATTACCCGGTCCTTTTACAACGACGCAAAAGAGTTCGCAAAGCTTCGAAAACTTATACTATACTCAAGTGAATTTCCACACAAATCAGAAAACTTTAGGGAGAAAAAAGCAAGAATACCTTTCGTACAAAGAATATTTCAACGCTCCTGCTGGCAGAGTTAGTTAACCGCGAGGTGGGTGTGGTACTGGAACTAGATACGCTCGATTGAGCCCTTGAAAATAGTCTTGACAGCCCCGCACTTCCGTTATTGTATTTAAATGATTTAACAACTACATGGGCCCGGTGGCCAACGCAACGCAAAAACGCAACCATTGCTGTTTCACTAGGAGTTACTATAGTAAGGAAAGTGCTTCCTTTCCATCGTTTAAATTATCCATCATTATTAGTTCAAATTAATGGTAAAATTAGTAGGTCATTAAAGGGAAAAATTTAGCGCATCTCAAAAACGTGCCTCAATCAAAATGCAAATTATTCCAATTCAAGCGTCGCCAGGCAAAAACAAAGGATGAAAGCTGTACAAGTAAGAAATGAAATAGATCACTTGATCAATTAATCACGATTAAAAGTGCTATCGTCTGGGAATCTTCATATTTTGTCAAAAGTAAATTTGAAAACCTTTGACTTATGTGTCGGTGCTGATCTCCTATATAAAATTGCATATTTATATAAAGCTCCAAGTTTCGTTTTCCTTTCGTTCATATCAACGTGCATGAGCCTTTCAAAAATACATTTATTGCACTAATAAAGGCATTAAAAAAGTTGCATGATTCGTATGACGATGGTATTTAAATGTAAAGCGTGTGATATCACAAGAAAAATATTAAAATCAGAAAGGTAAGAAAAATACCACGCTGTATGTCTTTATAATAAATTTTTGATTTAAGGGTTGTGTTTGAGCATACCTAATTGCATATGAATAGTCGATTATCGGTTAATGGTACAACAGATTTAGTTGTTATTACGAGTGGCTGAAAATTCGCTACCACGCGATAGGGATTCGCGATAAGCTGTCGTACATTCAAACAAACACCAAGAACAAGAACTAACACATAAAACCTTTTTCAGTCTAGTATGAACCATATTCCTTCTCGTCATCAATTAATGAAACGAAAAACATAGAAGTGCAAGCGCACATATAGTTTTCCTTTCATATAGACAAGTGTATTTTGCACGTGACGTTAAAATATTTCTGCACATTGACTATTTCTAACAGGAGAGCTAAGTTACAGTTAAAAACTCGTAACTTTATAAGTTGTGATTAGAGGGATACGTTTCAGAAGTGAGATCTACACTACCGTACATGTATTGAAAGATAAAAAGACGTAAGGGCATCCTCAATTAAACAAAAAGTGCATCTATTGAAATTGTCGAAGCTTTTCGTACATGGCAACAGACATGGCTATCATCTTCAAACGGTGTTTACAATAATAGTTTACGTGAAAGTCAAAATAATGAAGTAGATTATGATTGTTTTTGTCAATTATATGCATCGTTCACGGTTCTATTGGATTGAAGAACAATAGAAATTGAAACAGAACTTTTATGTATTGCCGAAGAAACGATGTCTGTGGAAAACTTTTCATTTGATAACTGTTGATAAATCGTCATAAATTTTTGGGCAACATGTACTTTCAAGATAGCATCTGTACATTGAACAGGATTACGTCAAAAAACCCATATTACCGATACGATGATGTAACACAAAAATGACACCAGATTTTTTTTTCATAATAATATATGAATCCTATGATAATTATAGCTCTTTATGAAGCCATTATAGCCTAATTTTATACAGAAACTCAAACGAATATTCTGCAAGCAATGCTTTGTCACAAAAAGAGAGGCCATAAGGAGATCTACAGATTTCAATCGGACGATGGAAAAGAAAAACATAAACAAGAACAAGTATGTATATTTGTTTGTCTGCATCTTACTGACGCTATTTACTTCTTTTAGTAGCGGAGGACGTAGATGAAGATGACAGATGTATTTGTACTTGTTTGCGGTTTAAACCTTTGAACACCTCTCCTCAGTATTTGCAGATGATCAGTAAAAAAATGGATTGTAGAAAATAAATTTTAAATGGATTCTTCTTGATAGTAAAGTCATGGGTAAATACACAACAATCTAAGCACGCGTGCATTATAATTTATAAAATAAACACAATGAAACGTGTGCAGTGAGTGGTCAAGAGCTGTGTTTGCATTATCCTGTACAAAACACATCTGACCTCAACCAATCAAATCAATTAAAACAATCAACTAGTCAAAGAGAATTTGCAAATCGATCATGAATACATTTTAAAGGAAAAATTAAAATGCTTGTCTTTTTCGCATTATTGTTATTTTATAAAAGAAACAAAAGATGTTTTTCGTGTTTCACTGGCTTATGCAAACCTCAGAGACGTTTGTGAGAACTCTCGAGCAGGTGCAACCCTCGACCTTCGGTCTCGGGCTTGCACTGATCTGCTCTTGAGTTCTCCCAAAGGTCTCCTCCGTTTGCATAAGCCTGTGCAAACAAGAAAAACATCTTTTATTTCTTAAATGAATTCAAGTATTTACATTCAGTGGCGTAGTCAGCCCGCAAGTTTGCTCATGCAATGTAAATATGTTGCTCTTCATTTACTTTAAAACAAATACATTCGCAAAGAAGTTAACAATGCTGAAAATGTGAAATCTACATATTACGAACGAATTTGCGTGCTTGCTGCGCTACTGTATAGAGGGGGACTTCAATTTAGAGGGATTCCAAAATCCAAACCAGGCTTACATTATTTATTTTTGGAAAAGCGGTGACACAATTCCTAATGTTCTGCTCCCACCCCCAAGTAATGACACGGAAAAACTCAAGACATGTGATTCGAGTGTTGCTACATTCAATTTAAAAAACCGGACGGAGTTCACAGTGTACCAAAAATACCGTGCAGCCCTCGCTGATGCCCTGCAGCAATAATAAAGGTACTCGCAGAGGGCTTTCCCATTCAAATTTATAAAAAAATATTGTTTAGATATTACACTTGGTATATCCGGCACATGCACGCTGCCGAAAAGTTTGTTTATAGAGAAGCTACAAAATTCTCGACAACACGACATTTGTAAGTCAAGCATGAACAAGCAGAAATTTGCATTTGCTGCATTACACAATGTTCCGGGTGTTTTGACGTTTCAATACTCTCGCTGGGTTTATACATTGCAATCACACTGGTTTTTCTTGGCGTACCTATTTTTAGCAAACGCTTTAGTATATCTGAGTCGAATCATAAAAAATCGTAGTCGGTTAAAATTTCATCGGCAGCGCATCAACACCACATCAAAAGTTTGACTTCAAAATTACCTAATGAAAACACTACTTTCTTCACCCGTCTAAAACATCACTATCTGTTAGTTAAGGTACCAATATGCTTTATTTTAAGATACGCAATGAAACATTGAACGAGTGTATGTGATCTAGTACTGTCAATAGTAAAAGACCTAAAAACTCACGATTTCCACAAGTTTAAAACAGGGTTGATGTGAAGTAATCTTATCTTCTCTCGACACCTTGATTTCGATGCAATCTTTAAAAGAGGAACCACTATCGAAGCGATTTTTTGGGATTAGAGTAGCTTTGTCTTCTGAATGCACTCACGGTAAAACGAAAAATATTATACGTGAGATGATCAACGCATCTTGCGCAAGAAACCCAACGCAGTTATATTGTCATCAGTGTTGCCCACTCATTCAAGACATCATATATCCGAAGACATATTTACTGTTATAGACTGTATAGAAGGTTGTATGTTTATAAATGGTGTCGATAAATACATCGATTATCACTGGATGCTGCCTGCTACGTAAACTGAAGATTTGAAATATGTAGGGCCCACTTAAGAAACCTACCAATATAAATAAAATGTATGTTGAAATATCAGGAATTGTTTATTATTTATTTATGACAAGGAAAAGTTATGCAGTTTTTGCGGGTTTTTTTTGCTTAGCAAATTTTATATCTGTTGAATCTTACTCGAAAGCACAAAAACGATAGTTTTCAGGAATGATAAATTTCATATTTAGGGGGGCAAGAATGACCCAGACTCCCAAAAGCTTTTCGTGCGTTCAGCACTTACTCCATCTTGGTTTCAACATCATTGGCCTATCTCTCCGCTATACCGAATATCTATAATTTATAACTAGCTAAATCATCTTCTCAAATGCTGTACTTGAACTGTCGAACGTTAATACGAAATGGAAATAGTAAATGATTCATTCAACGGCATTCAATAACAGTAAACACAATATAAAACGTGATATTAAATATCAAGTGGACAAGGTTCAGTCAGTGAACTCAATATTTAAATAACTGAAATGATACTGGAAGCAAAAAATCGAAGCCAAAAAATATTTATCGTCATCATTCGTCATCACTCGTGCTTCTCGCGTGTTCGTAAACCATTTGTATTTTTTCGGATCCCAGATTTTTAGTTTGATCTCAGTTGATTTCATTTTACAAGTAAGTTTTATCTTCACGAAGAAAATCTTTTGAATTATATTTATTTCAATTCTAAATCATCCTCAATGCAAAAGTATTATTACGTTCTTCAAATAAACTAAAAGTTGTAATATAATCATTCTGAAATACAGCATAACATTAAAATGATGCTATGTGGTGATTAAAACATTCACATTAAATAATGTCATCAATTAGTTGTCTTCACTGTATCACCATAGCGTGCAATATATACTTGTTGAAAATGTTTAATATGTTTTAGTTGTGGATCCCTATTGTCATGGGATCACACCCCCTGATTCCAGCTCCATTCATACCACTACTATATATATCCCGGTAGAGTTCCTCTAATGCGATTTCTGGATCTTTTTGACTTTCTTCAACAGCTTCGTCCACTACCGTTTTGACATTCTTGTCAATCGCCTACAATGAAAGATAAAAGCTTTCTGATTACATAGATATTAATATCATGTTATGTTATGTTGCTTATGTGAAAGTTACATATCTTTTAGACAGAAATAAAAACCATTATATCTGTCACGAGAAAGACATTACATTCTGGCTTATCACAGTGCTAGTACGTTACATATCTTGGAAAGGAACAACAACACATCGATTCATTATGTATTTGCGAAACGTTTTTAAAAATGAAGCAAGTCTAGTTCCCGAGTGATGTATAAAACGTTGCATAACAGATCACGCGTCAAGTTACGCAAGCGTTTGCAACGTCGGATGGCGGTGCAAAAATTGAAGGTACGTTGTGTGACGTCACTTGAATGAGACCAAAGCACATGGGGAACATAGAAAGGTTTGTTAATAGTTTATTTAACTAGCTCACTTAGCCGCCATAATCTGAATTGCGTGTATGAGTTATTATGCAATTGTAATAAGAATATACAGTAGTTGAGATGATAAAGAGGATATTTAAAAGCCTAAAAAAAGATAAAACGATTGAATTTACTATTTAATATTGTATCTATAAATGCAAGAGATAATAAATGAATTTAAGAAACGTCGTGTTTTAATAGCTGGGACATTTTGGTGTCTTAATTCATATGTAATGTTGTCAATTGTTTTAGGAATTCCTTTCTGAAGTTGTTTTAGGAACAATTAGGATCGCGTGAAATTTTCTCGAACAAACCGTTAGGTCAACTCTTCCTGGTGATCACCAACGATGTCATCAATGATGTCATCAATGCAAGGTAAGGCTTGGGAGTATTACACCCAAGATTCTTTTTTGTACTCTCTCAAATTCATCAAGCACGATGATACTTCCGTGGAGCATGGTGGAAGACGGTGCAAGCACAGTCCCGAGATGCAAAAACAAGCACACTAATGAAAGACTTATTCAGATGGAAGCACGAGGATACTTCCGTGGAGCATGATGGAAGCCCAGTCCCGAGATGACAAAAACAAGCACACTAATGAAAGACTTATTCAGATGGAAGCACGAGGATACTTCCGTAGAGCATGGTGGAAGCACAGTCCCGAGATGACAAAAACAAGCATACTAATGAAAGACTTGTTCAGATGGAAGTAATCCAGTTCGCTTTAATCGAACCCAAGAAGTAATATCGCGTTCAGACTAAGTGCTGGAGTACGATACCCTGGTTCAGACACAAATCTGCATGCCTTTCATACTACGTGTTACCCACTACGACGTCTTTTAACAAAATAATTTAAAAATGTGTTCATCCCAAAAAAACAATTTTGAGTTTTACGTTAAACCAAGCAATTCTATTTTAGTGACATTACCAATTGGTTTACCATCTACATTAATTGGAGAAAAAAATATTTTCTGATTTTCAACGTCCGTAATTAATGTTGAGCTCTTTCGTTTCATCACAATTTATTTGGAAGCAGTTAGACTTTGACCGTTGATTTACTTCATCAGCTGCGAACTGTCTTTTGCTACGTCATTTTGTTATGTCTTGGCGATAGTCTCAGAGAGAGTGGAGTCAACGACGTATTTCCACACACAGAAGAGACTGGACACAGCCAGGTCGTCTTTCCTGACTAGAAAAAGCCACCGCAAGGACCACGTTTCGTCCCTTGAAGTACACCGTAGGGTACACTTCCCCATCCCTTGAAGTACACCGTAGGGTAACTTCCCCATCCCTTGAAGTACACCGTAGGGTATACTTCCCCATCCCTTGAAGTATACCGTAGGGTACACGTCCCCATTCTGAGTAGCAACGTTTACAAAGTGCAATCCTTTGCAATCTGCCTGTTAAAAAACTAATAATCCAATTTATAACTGTTCCCGGAATATCCAATTTTGTCAGCTCAGCAACAAGTATCGAGGGATCGATAAGGTCAAATGCTGTCCAATAAGCACAAAACAAAACTCTTACGGTTGATCCTGTGCCATCTGTGGTACTATTGAGGTAGTCAAATTTTGTACCGTGCAAACTTGATTAAAATCAATAATTTTCATAACCGCTGTTTTATGTAATTAAACACAATGATGCCTTCAGAATTTGTAGAAACAGTAGGTGCAAGGGATATATGGGACCTTGAGAGACCATGAGAGATGTTTGACCTTGGGAATTGGGCAAATGTTCGCACGTTTCAACAATTGGGCAAAGGTGTTAATTATTTTTGTCATAGGGTCAACCAGAACACATCTGTATATTCATCAAGGAAAAAATTTAGTGGATTATCTGGAATAGAGACTTTAAATTTGTTCAATTTTAGCAGAGCATCGCGAACTTGTATTTCAAAAACTAGGGGCTTCATTGTTCTCATCAACACTCACTCGTCATGTAGCAAAATCAAGAGACAGGAAGGATTCGACGGGCCCCAAGATTTCTAAATTCATTAAGTTAGCGATTTGTTGGTGTGTTAATCAAGAGGCTGGAAGGATTCGACGGGCCCCAAGAATTCTAAATTCATTAAGTTAGCGATTTGTTGGTGTGATAATCAAGAGGCTGGAAGGATTCGACGGGCCCCAAGAATTCTAAATTCGTTAAGTTAGCGATTTGTTGGTGTGATAATCAAGAGGCTGGAAGGATTCGACAGGCCCCAAGAATTCTAAATTCATTAAGTTAGCGATTTGTTGGTGTAATAGATCACGGAGACCAGAGATGTCCAATTGATTTATCAAGTAAGTTGATTTATTCTCGATAGAACCTCT
The DNA here is from genome assembly GCF_021976095.1 of Xenia sp. Carnegie-2017. Taxonomy (NCBI): domain Eukaryota; kingdom Metazoa; phylum Cnidaria; class Anthozoa; order Malacalcyonacea; family Xeniidae; genus Xenia; species Xenia sp. Carnegie-2017. Next base: position 10,797,542 of record NW_025813483.1, read on the forward strand.
TCACTTTTTTACTTCCTTCCACTATTTCCTGGAATTTTCCCCTTTTAAACGATGAGCTTTATATTGGTAATACCTAGCCTTACAGATTTTCCTTTCCCTGTTAACAGCACTCCTCAAGTTTTAAAACGTCCTACTTCTTCTGTCCTCACGAAAAGCTGCCTTGTGGGATAGGATCAATTTTTGTAAGTGTAGTAGACATCCGAGAAGCATCTTTAGATTACAGGCGTATTACTTTCTTAGGGATAATATTGCTCATACAAACATTTAATATTGCTTCAAAGTTGGAGAGCATACTTTTAAAGGGCCACTCTATTGATATTTTTTGTGCCACGCATATCTTATTACGCATGTGATTACCATAGTATCAGCCAGTCGATTGCATAGGAGTGCAGAGCAGGTAAATGACTGCCGGCAACACACAGGAACCTACTGTTTCTTCCTCATACTATGACCATAGTAAAAGGAATAACAGTAAGATGATATCACTGATCAACACGGCTTAGATTATTGGTTGTGGTGTTCCCACCTCAGTGTTCCTATTGGTCAGAAAATACAATCGATTGCCTGCCACTGTGACTAATCACATGTGCAATAAGAAACAAGTAAGTGACAAAAAAATTCAATAAAGTGGCGCTTCTTTTTGTCCCTTATGCTGAGGTTGTACTTTCCACTGTGGTTCTATTATTTCAAATCACATGGAAGTACTCAAGTGATGTCCATACTCATAAAATGGTCGCGTGATAAAATAAATATCTTGGAGCTCATCGTATGATTTCTTGTGAAATATTTTTGATATAAATTAGAAACTAAATATGTTTAAGCTTAAAATGTTAACATTATCGAAGCATAATCTGAACGACAAGTTTTTACTGATTTGTAAGCCAGTTGAAAGGCTAGAGTTTTTAACATAACATAATACTGGAAAAGGTAGGTAAGAAGGTGCGCAAAAACTCATTAAAAAATTGTCAAACAAACACAATCTTACCTAACTATTATACAGTCAGCAAAAGTAGTGTAACGTTTTTGAATATAGCTTTGCGAAAGAAAGTGAACAAGTATTGTGTAATAGCACAATCTAACCTTTAGTTCATCTTCAGTTACGAGGTCTGCTGATAAAATTTTTTCTTTAATGCTAGCGATAGGATCTTGAGTCTTTCTGACATTTTGAATCTCATCACGTGTGCGATAACTGCAACAAGTATTACACGTACTTAAAGTAAGGCACATTGTAGGATAGAATGGTACTATGTCATAAATAAAGTATGGTACATTGTAGAATAGAAATGCACTATGTAAATAATTAGAGTATGGTAAATTGTAGGATAGAATGGTAATATGAGAATAATTAAAGTATGGTACATTGTGGAATGGAATGGTGCTCTATTGTAAGCAATAAAAATATGCATGCAAGGAGATAAGAATGACGATAGAAATCTAACATTCGAAATGGTGTTTCCCAATTACAATTGAAGATAGAATGGTTCCCTGAAGATTAAAATGGCACTGTACGATAGGATGGTACTCTGTAGCCTAGAATGTCATAGTGTAACACAATAATACCGCCATCATGAAATGAACAAAATAAGCTACCCTTAGTTATATCCAACACCACCTAGTTTGCAGCTGGTAGATCTGCAAAGAACCATGTATAGTATCATATCAAGCATTACCTTACCTTACACCTGGATCACTCATGCTGTGACCATAGTAACGATACGTCACACATTCCAAAAGAATAGGACCCTATAACAATACAATCTGCTCAAAACCAAACAAAAACTCTTCTCATGGTGAAAAGATTTAAAAATAAAAACAATCGACAAAAGAAAAATGCAAGTACCATTTCCTAATCATATACTTTCATTGTTTTTTCAATTTTCAAAAGACTCTTGTTTTGTAAAGGCAATTTTTGCAATCTTAAACATAGGCGAAGGAAATCCCGAACTTTTACTCATACAATTCAAATTTTTCAGCGCAACTTTTTTTTAAAAAATTAATTCTGGCTACTGTTTTTCCAGCGAATAAACACAAAAATATAGCAGTGTCGAAGTAAAAAATGGGCAGGCTTCACAACTGATCATACACTTGAAGGTCGTTTTCCAGTTTTGTAACGTAACACGTCGTGGTGTACCGTATTTTCCCCACATTTAGTTTTGCCGACGTGCATAAGTATCACAGGTCAATGGTAATGAAAAACATGACTCATAATATCCACGAAAATTTATGTAAGTATCGCCTATGACGAGTCAGTGGTAATGAACAACATGACTGCCTCAAACTGATACAGTTTAATATTGCAAGAATCAGGAAGGCTGTAAGGAGATTTCTACTCAAAACACCTGCTGAGATCTTGCTTTAAATCAATGACGTAGCCAGCTCGATAATTGGGAGGGGGGCAATGCTCATATGTTCATGTTCTATCGTAATTTCTTTTGGAAATCGATTATTTTCTGCGGAATATAAAATGCATACATAAATATACCCCAACACCCCCTCCCCCTTCACTTCTAATTATCGACGCTAAGCACGGCACTGCTTAAAACGACATACTGGTGATGTTTGTGGGGACACAAATGAATGACATTAAAATCGCAATGAAGTTATATTTATTGCAAACAATTGCGTAGTTTAATACGAAGTAATCCCCAAAAAATTTTGTTCATGAAATCCGTAGCTTGTATCAATAAGTTCAAACGATAAAGTGCATTACTTGAACGTGACATTTCGTCGTAACTTTCAGAATGGTCGATGAAGATTATTTTGAAACAATTACACAAGAACTATAGCATTCAAGTTTTTCTTTATCACCCGAAAATGAACGTCGAATGTTCACGTTCAAACGAATATACTTTACACTTTTGCAGGGATTATTTATTGTTTGGTTTTGGTAACATTTAAAAATAACAATAATCGATAAAATCAAAAACAGAACGTTTCAAAGTCATAGTTTTTCTTATCTTCAAAAGAAACTTATTACGTAAAAGCAATTTTTGCAAGGGTAACATAAAGGCATTTTTCCACTTTTCCAGTATCGCAATGAAGTATTTAGTTGTGTAACGTATCTCACCGTAACATATCGTGCTGTGACGTATCATACCGTAAAATACCGTAATGTAACATGTCGTAATGTAGTGCTGTAATACTATGTACTAGTAGTCACACACCTTGCCTGACCTCACAAAATCTGCGGCAAACTTCGTTGCCTCTCTTACAGCGAGCACATCCATACCATCAACCTTGGTAAAAAAACAAAACCATCTCATTCGTTAAACCAATTTTTGTTTGGGCATTCGAGTAAGAAAAATCAACCAAAACGAAAGCATATCCGAGCGGCAGCTTTCACTAACCTGAATTCCGGGGATGAAATCACCGCGGGTGTAAAAATCTGTGACGGCAGATGCACGATTTGCTGCAGTACCCATTCCGTATTGGTTGTTCTCGCAGATAAAGACACAAGGCAAGTCCCAGAGTTTTGCCATGTTGAACGTTTCAAATACCTACGGTGCAGCAGATGAAAAGATGTTTTGTTGATTGCCAATATCTGGTGTTGCTAATACATGTGCATATATAACGTTTAATGTTTCTATTTTCTGAGAAGGGAGATAGCTAATGAATAACATGAACTACAGTATCCATTAAGATATATGTAAACATCGCCAATTACAGGCCAGCATGGCCCACATTATCCACGAAGATTTATGTAAGTATCGTCGATGACAAGTCAGTGGTAATGAAGAACATGACCAATATTATCCACGAAGATTTATGGAAGTATCACCTATGACTGTCAATGGTATTGAGCAACATGACCCACATTATCCAAGAAGATTTATGTAAGTATCGTCAATGACAAGTCAATGGTATTGAGCAACATGACCACATTATCCACGAAGATTTATGTAAGTATCGTCTATGATAGGTTAATGGTAAAGAAAAACATGACCCACATTATCTATAACGAATTATGTAAGTATCGCCTATGACAAGTCAGTGGTAATGAACAACATGACTGCCTCAAACTGATACAGTTTAATATTGCAAGAATCAGGAAGGCTGTAAAGAGATTTCTACTCAAAAGGCCTGCTGAGATCTTGCTTCAAATGACATACAAAAAAAGCCATAACAAATGAAACTGGTGATGACAATATCACGAATACGTGAAATTAAAATCACATTAAAGTTAAGTTAATTGGCAAACGATTTTGTAACTGTAAACAAAGTAAAGCACCCCCCTACTTGGCTGCACGAACTAAATGTGATGTTGCATACTGTTTTATGAATGCTGGAGGAACTACGTATGATGTTGTAAACTGCTCCCTGATTGGTGTTATGAACTAAGTATGATGTTGTAAACTGCTCCCTGATTGGTGTTATGAACTAAGGATGATGTTGTAAACTGCTCCCTGATTGGTGTTATGAACTAAGGATGATGTTGTAAACTGCTCCCTGGTTGGTGTTAAGAACTAAGTATGATGTTGTAAACTGCTCCCTGATTGATGTTATGAACTAAGGATGATGTTGTAAACTGCTCCCTGATTGGTGTTAAGAACTAAGTATGATGTTGTAAACTGCTCCCTGGTTGGTGTTATGAACTAAGGATGATGTTGTAAACTGCTCCCTGATTGGTGTTAAGAACTAAGTATGATGTTGTAAACTGCTCCCTATTGTTGTTATGAACTAAGTATGATGTTGTAAACTGCTCCCTGATTGGTGTTATGAACTAAGTATGATGTTGTAAACTGCCCTGATTGGTGTTATAAACTAAGTATGATGTTGTAAACTGCTCTCTGATTGGTGTTAAGAACTAAGTATGATGTTGTAAACTGCTCTCTGATTGGTGTTATGAAATAAGTATGGTGTTGTAAACTGCTCCCTGACTGGTGTTATGAACTAAGTATGATGTTGTAAACTGCTCTCTGATTGGTGTTATGAAATAAGTATGATGTTGTAAACTGTTCCCTGATTGGTGTTATGAACTAAGTATGATGTTGTAAACTGCTCCTTGATTGGTGTTATGAAATAAGTATGATGTTGTAAACTGCTCCATGATTGGTGTTATGAAATAAGGATGATGTTGTAAACTGCTCCCTGATTGGTGTTATGAAATAAGGCTGTTGTAAACTGCTCCCTGATTGGTGTTGTGAAATGAGGATGATGTTGTAAACTGCTCCCTGATTGGTGTTATAAACTAAGTATGATGCTGTATGTTGCTCTCTGATTAGTTGCAAGAACTAAGTACGCTGTTGTACATCGGTCCCCGATTGGCCGCAGGAGTTGCGTGTAATAATATACATCTGCTTTAGAATGGCTGCGCATGTAAAGTATGATATCGTACCTGTCCCTGATTGGCTGCACCATCGCCATATAAAGTCAAGCATATTTTCCCATTGTTTCTGTACTTGTGAGCAAACGCAATGCCAGCACCAAGAGGCACCTACGAAAAATACATGTGGTTAACAGTAAATAATAGTAAACTAAAGATCGTTCAATTTTAAAATATGAAAAACCTGTGCACCAACAATCCCATTGCCACCGTAAAACTCTGAGCCGTACATATGCATAGATCCACCTTTACCCCTCGTTGTTCCTGTCACACGACCTGCAACAAGTAATTATAACCTACATTACTCGCATTAACTAACGCAATGAACCTAGTAGTGGCATCAGCTGGCGCTAGGTATGAAATAAATTCCCCGCTACATTGCAGCATCGTCAAATGTTAATTAGAGGCAGTTACAATGTAAAAGTTTCACAGTAAACTTAAGGAAATGAAAGAACAGAGCTTTATATGTTTGTCTTAACTATGTGAGACGTATGAGAATCGAACCTCCATGATTACTAAAAACAGAACCGCGCCAAAATGACAAGGAAAAGTACGTGAAATTAAGTATCGTATGTTCAGTAAACATAAAAATCACCGGGAGGTCAATCTAGGGATGAAATCCTCATAAATTAGCAATGTTTTGTAAGCTTTATCATTAACATGAGCGTTTGTTTGTTTGAAAGTGACGAATGTAAAAATTGAAATAATCATTTTGCTTTGTGCCAAAATTTTCGACAAAATTATAGTGACGCGTTTAAGTTTCTCTTTTTCAAAATGCACTTATGCACGAACTGGATTTTCTATTTTAATACATAGAAATTAACATTAAAGCATGAGCTCAAACTAGTATGCCCTAGCCATTTTGAGTGTATACTTATTCAGCCCCTTCCCATAGCCCCCACTCCCCGCCATGAAAGGTATGACAAGCGTAAGTGCTGCGTAACTTCAAATGAATAACCACGCTTTAACACTTTGCCTAAAGCAAACAGCAAAAGCACAATTGTCTCATACAATAAGGCAAACTTTTTATCAAGCTAGCCTGCTTGATCTTTACCAAGAAATATCAAACTTCGGTCTTTTAGTACAAACAATATTTCTCGGCTTTCGTTGTTAAGAGCATATTGTTGAGCCATCTGCTCGTCATGTTATATTCATCAAGAGGGCAATATTTAGGAAATGAATGATGTCGTTAAGTTATTTTATTACGACAAACATAAAATTGTAAATTATGGATTTTTAATCAACCTGTCAACTCTGCTAACACATCTTTTACTGATTTTCCTCGCATGTATGTCCATCCATGACATCTGTATGCCGTTATGACACTGTCTTCTCTATTTATGGCATGTTCCATACCCACTGCGCATGCTTCCTACAAAAAGACAATGCAAAACAAATGGTGAAGGCGAATTCTGTGAAAATAGCACAATAATATTATAAATTGCATGAATATCAACAATTTTCTTGTTATCGAGCAACTCCACAAGTGTTTTATTCTTTTATCAAAAACACTTATAGTAAATTCTTCAGCGTCAAACGCCGCAGTGCTTATTAAATTCTGCTGATACTGATTAAGGTGGGGGAAGGGGAGCTTAACTGAGAGGAGCGCCTAAACGAGCATTAACTGTATTCAGGACGTCACAACTAGCAATGCCATTTTTGACTAACTGTAGTCTAATCTTTGAAAAATATTTTCTCGCAAAGTCAAAACTTTCCTCGTTATCACTTAAGTATTTATCTTTTCGAGGAAAATGTCAGCGAGAGCCCGGATTGAAACGCAAGCATAGGAATAAGCAATATGTTTAAAAATACATTACGAAAGTGAATAACAGCGAGACGAAAGTTTAGACAATTTGCGTGTGAAAATGAATGTAAAACAGCAAACTGAAAACAATATAAAAACCAACCATAACAACGACATGGAGAAATTTATTTTAGAACAAAATTTTTTCTATATTTTTGTCATTATCATGGCTATTCGCGCTTGCCATAAGCTGCGCTTTGCTCTGCTACTGTACTCTGTGGCTAACTTAAAAGATATTTTTCTGGCAAAACTGAAATAATGGCATAAATCATTCAAGAATCGGGATATTTGTCGACTTTATAAAACTCCACCATGAGACCCCTTGAAAGCCCACAAAAGATGAAAAACTGGCGACAATGGTTGTAATATATATAAGTGATATATATATATATATTTATGAAAGTAAACAACAGCAAACTACGTCTTCAATTAATACAGCTTTCTTTGCTAATTGTAAGTTACTACTCGTTCTTTAACAATTTTTTAAAATGAATATTATAGTTGAGATATAAGACAAGTGGAAAACTACATTGCGTTAGAATATTGAAGCACAGGTGTCTTTAATTATAATTCTATCTGTAATAAAGTAAAAACTTCAGTAGAATGTTCACCACACGAACGTCACAAGTAAGATACGACTGGAAGAACGACGAGAAACATGCTACGATGAATCCACTTGGATCCTGCTGAATTGGTTGGTGCGGTCATGTTTGGCGATGGTGAGGTCTTATTTTTACCATCGTCGCCATTTGTGCAATGACAATTCACAATCATGCTGATGCAAAACAGCAAAAGTCCAAGATGTAAGTTATCAAACATTTCTCCGCTTTGAGCAAGATAAAAGCTTCGTGACGCTCCTCTATCGTACACCAAATATCTTTTGACAAAAGCCTTACGTAAACGAGCATTTTAATCACTTGCCAAAAGATTGACCAATCAATAGTCAGAAGTTTCATCCTCAAGTGTTTACGTCATAAAAAACTTCACTAAGACCAGGTCACAGAATAAACAGAAGGCCCACTCGGCTAAAATCGTGGCGTATTTTTTCACTACGCATGCGTGACTTCCCAGCAAGATACTTTCACAAAATCAATATGGAATAGCATTGCGCGAGAATGCTATTTTATTAATAATTCACGTTTAAAGCAAAAGTTTGCCGAGACTTTTACAAAGAGTTATCTTAGGAAGACAATAGGTTTCCAAGCATTTGTATTGCAAAACGACATATCTGAAAAAACTATATTTTCTAATGCGATCTGGCGGAAGTATCTTGCTGGAAGGCGTGTCTTCTTTAGAATTCGCTTCAGAAAAGTGAGAGACACGAACATCAAAGGTTCCGACACGAGTGGACCTTCTGTTAAGATATCTATTCCGTGACCAGATGGTCAATTAAATGCATGTGGGAGTAAACAGTATTCTGTTAAGGGATGAATTTCCAATCGAAAGATACGGTTCATAAGTAAGGATGCAATTTTAATATTTTGCTTTAGTGACTTGAAGTTTTCTTTTTTCTCAAAATCTCATACAGCATTCATTGAGATAAGAATAATACTGTAGTTCGTGTCATTCGGCTAAGAAAACCTTCTTGTATACAGACAAAGCACTTTCACTCATTTCCAGAGATGAACATGACATCGGAGAAAATTGCCATATTGCTGTTCCATAAGGAAAATAACTTTATTAAAATTCTTTTCAAATGATAGAGCAACATGGCGACATGTGAAACGCTCTACTCTATTGACAAATAAATATTAATGCTTGGGGAAAATCTACTCATATGCACTTATATAAATTTAGTCTTTTCGATAACGTCATGTCGAATTTTGTTTTATTACTTGCTTTTTTCTGCAGTTTGTCGAAGCTACAATTTGAAGGTTGAATTGCGTTGATAATTTAAAATATATATTGAGTGTTATTTCCTTGACTGTATAAGATAAACTTCACGCAATGCAGCAGATGGTGTCAAACGAAATACACGATTATACACCTCACGTTCGATGACACCTTCTCAAGTGGAGAAACTTTGCGTTTGTTTAAGACGTCAGAAAATTTAACGAAAATTATGGAAGATGTTTTTATTGAAAAAAACTTCGTATACTAGTGAGAGATTATTTTTCAAAATTCTTATATCCGACGGAAGGCAAAACTTTCGGCTTATATAAATACATTACACAAATATATACATAAAAATACAGATGTTTAACTGGGGTTTTTTATTGAAAAGTTTTAATGACGTAAACTAATGTTCAAAAATTCATCACCCATTTCAATAATTCGTTTTGCCAATCATACTTTAAATGTACGTGTTGTGAAATTGTCAATAAATCATTTTTTCATTAGACATTGTGCAACAAATGCCAATCAGTTTGACAGATATTTTGGATGC